>NW_026652296.1:2435911-2438926 GCF_009828535.3 Hylobates moloch | reverse complement strand
CCGTGTCGCTGCGTGCATGAGCCTGCCTTGCCCAGGGCACGCCAGTGCCTCAGCCTAGCAAACCGACATGCAAGCCCAGAGTTAGGCAGGGGCTGCAAGCACAGCGTTTCCCACTCACCATTGCCTCTGGGAGGTAGAACTGGTGGAGAAGGGAATGGAACTATGGCTGTCCTGTGCGATCAATTTGGGACAGCCCAGGCCTGAAGACTTTGTCTCTATAAATAAGTAGCTAGGTGAAGATTTAGGCTTTCTATGAAAAATAATGGAATCTGAAGCTAATCCATGTTGCAAATTCAAGGTGTAGATTTGGGCCGGGTTGACACAATTTATTGTGTTCAGTCTGAAATTGGTCAATAAAGGATGATAGGGGGTGAACAGTATATCCACAATCTATTATATTTGGTTAGTGTCCATCCACCCTTCCATCCATACACCCATCCATCTGTTCATCCATCTATCTACACTTCTACCTACCCATCCATTCATCCATCCATCCTCTGTCCACCCATCCATACACCCACCCATCTACCCATCCATCATCCATTCACCCAACCATCCACCCATCCATCCACCTACCATCCATCTGTTCATCTCTCCATTTATCCATTCATCCCTCTATTCATTCATTCATGCACCCACACATCCATCCACCCACTATCCATCCATTCATCCATCTCTCCATTCATCCATTTGTCTCTTCATCCATCCATTCATCTCTCCATCTATCATTCATCTCTCTACCCATCCATTCATCTGTCTCTATCTATCCATTCATCTCTCCATCCATTCAGCCATCCACCCACCCACCATCCATCCATTCATCTCTCCATCCATCCATTCATCTTTCTATCTATCCATTCATCCATCCACCCATCCATCTACCTACCCACCATCCATCTATTTATCTCTCTATCCATTCATTCATCCATCCACCCACCATCCACCCATTCATTTCTCCATCCACCCATTCATCTCTCCATCCATCTATTCACCCATCCATCCACTCACCCACCATCCATCCATTGATCTCTCCATCCATCCATTTGTCTCTCCATCCATCCATTCATCTCTCCACTCATCCATTCATCTTTCCATCCATTTATCCATCTATCCGTTCATCTATCTATTCATTCATCCACCCATCCATCCACCCACCCACCCACCATCCATCCATCCATTCATCTCTCTATCCATTCATCCATCCATATATACATCCATCCACCCACCTACCATCCATCCATTCATTTCTACACCCATTCGTTCATCTCTCCATCCATCCATTCATCCATCCACCCATCCATCCTCAGCGCTCTCACCCTCAGACTATCTCATTGCTTCTGACAGCAGCAGACCCCTAAGCCAGAACTCTGGCATAACCACAGCACCCAGCTCCAGCTACTGTTTCAAAAAGCTTAAGGCCTTTCAAGTAAACGAAAAACTGAACAGGCAAAAAAATTGTGTCATGAGTTGCTGTCCTTAAAACTATTTCAACATTTGAAAACTCCCTGTCGAGGATAAAGGTAATAAGTTTTTGACAGTGGTGGAAAATTCTTCCAGGGGTTTGGGGAAAAGCCATCGCATTTGGCTTACCTATGAACACTACACAAACTTTCTGACTTGATGCTGAAGCCTAGCCCTGAGGAAGATTTTAGAACTAGAGCAGTCTTCTTGATTGTTTTCCTAAATCATCAGCAACAAAAATGTGGACTTAGAGAAAGAAGTGTGTTCACCCAGATTTCTCCTTAGAGGAAATGTTAGGTTTTTCTAGGAAAGTCCATCTTAGGCCAAATGGAAACAGCGATTCACTCGGTCACGGATGAGATGTGTATTGCGATCAGCTCTGTGGCTGGTGTTGAGGTCCACAGTGGGCCACTCAGTCACGGTTCCTGTCCTGAAGCACTACACATTGCTGGTGGAGACAGGCAGTAAAGGCGACAACAGATGAGAGGAGAAGAAACTGTTAAAACACGGAAGGAACCACAGGGAGAGTGGAGCACAGGGATGGGATGAGCAGTGAGGGGCAGGCTGGGATGGGGAACAAGGCTGTAGATGGGACCTGCCGGCCAAGGCCTCTCCGAGGAGCCAGCTGCTGAACTGGGCCTGCATGGCAAGGAGCCGGCTGTGCACAGGTCAGGCAGAGACCCGCAAATGCAAAGGCCCTGGGGTAGGAATGAGCTGGGCACACCCAAGGAATGGAAAGGTCTGTGCAGTGAGAATATGAGTGAGGGAAAGGGAGGGAGGGGCCTGGGGGAGGGCAGGAGCAGGTCCCAGGGCCTCCAGCCAGTAGGAGGTTGGGTGTAGCTCCAATGCAGGAAAAAGCCTGCAAGGAGTCATCGGATTGTCCGTCTATCATCCCCTGGGTGCCTTTGGCTGCCTGGTGGGGCTGGAAGGTTAAGGCGAGAGCTGCCCCAGAGCCCCAGGGAGGAGAGAGTTGCCCTGAGGAGAGATGTGGGGGCCTGGGCTAGGACAGTAGAGGCGTGGAGGTGAGGAGGGGAAAGCGGGGAGCCCAGATGGCCTGCAGGGAAGGACCCAGAGGACTTAGGGAGAGGCAGATGGAGGAAAGGGAGCCATCGAGGCTGGCTCCTGGGTTGTCAGCCCACTCTCATGTTGAGGTGACAGCACCCGGCATTCCCATTGCTCAGGAGGTGCCCAGGTGTGGGGTGCCATGGGGATGCCGTGCACATCTGTCCCCCCTCCTGCACATCTGTCTCTTCCAGCTCCCTCCTCACCTCTTGTTACTAAAGAGGCTTCCTGCCCCAGCCCAAGGGCCTCTTCCGAGATGCAGCCGCTGGGTGCGCGGGAGTTAAGTCTGCTGGGCTGATTCCCGGGCTCTGCGTTCAGCTGTCCGGGAGCTGACGCTACAGGAAAGCAGGAAATCAAATAAGGCCATTGACACTCACCCGCGGTCTTTATTCTATTGTCTCTTAGTCCACCCAAAAACTGTAAATCAAAATAAATCAGAATGTCTTTAGATGATGCTGTGTGTGTGTGTGTGTGTGTGTGTGTGTGTGTGTG
>NW_026652296.1:2338680-2430967 GCF_009828535.3 Hylobates moloch | reverse complement strand
AGCATCCTGAGCTGCATCGGCCAGTTGCTCTCCTGGGTACCAGGGACAGAATGGAATGAATGATGTGAATGAGATGCAGCCTCTGCCTTTAAGGAGCCCCCAGAAAGGTGAGAGGAATGACAGGTGAGCAGGAAGTCACATCATGGTGGCATAAACGAGACACTTAGGGTGACAATGGGAGCCCCCCAGGAGGACACGCGCATTGTGCTTGGGGAGACCAAGGCAGGCTTCACAGGGGAAGAGAGGCGTGAGCAGAAAACAGAACAAAAAGGCATCATCCCCTTAAAGCAGGAGGCATCAAGGCAGAGAGAAGGGGCAGGGAAGCCAGCAGGCCACGGGGATGTGCAGCTTGCTTTGCCTGCCTGGAACATACCAGAGGCGGGGCCAGGAGTGTGGACTCAAGAAGGAGGGAGGCTGGGCCCCAGGACCATAAGAGCCACTGGGCTGGAGTTTCATTCACACAGCCACCCTGGAAGGCTGCCTGAGGCAGAAGCAATGTTGCATAAGTGAATGAATAAATGAATGAATGAGTGGATGGAGAATGAATATTATCAGAGCTGTGCTAAGAAGGGTGGGCTTTGTCCTGAGAGTAATGAGAGCCTTTGATGAGCTTTCAGGCACTGAGTGACACGGTCAGATCTGTGCTTACCTTAATCCATGCTTTCCCCTCCCACTCCCCACACAGCAAGCTGGACCCTAGTGGAAGGCAGGGGCAGCGGCTGGCCCCTCCCCCTCCCTCAAGCCCAGACCACCATCCAGGGAGGCTCCTGGACCACTGCCTCCTCACCCTGAGGGGCCACTGGCTGTTTGCAATCCTTCCCTGCACTGCCCTGGCCTGTGAGGCAAGGAGTGTTATCATTTTACTCCTATCATTTTACTGAGGTTCAGAGAGGCTGAGGGACTCCCCTGAGGCCACACAGCCAGGAGTCTCCAGAGCAGGACCCTGACCCATCCCTTCTGCATCCAGGGCACCTGACAACCGCTAAAAGCCCCTCTCTGGCCCCTCCACCCAACACTCTATTTACAGCCCAGCACGGGCCAGGGCTGCCCAGGAGGACTCAGCTTGGACTCTCACCTTCTGACACAGACGTCACTACCCCCAGCCCCCGCATCCTACAGCCTCACTGGGCCCACTGCCCTGCCTCCCATTTCCTGGAAAGGGGCATCCTGTAGGAACAGATGAGGTCCTGCTTGCCATCCTCCCGGGCCCTGTAGTGGCCCCCGACCATTGCTCTGGCTTTGGAAAGGGAGGACCAAAGGATATGATTATTTCTCTGCTTGGCCACCCCTGGGGTGTGGTCAGCCCTGAGAAAGTCGCTTTGATTACAGAGCCAGGGTCTCACATGAAGGCTGAGGCGAGGCTCCATGGTGTGGAAGCTGCCCAGTGGTGTCAGGGCCCACGGGGAGCTTTGAGCCTGCGTCTCCCAGCACCCCCGTCCTGCTGGGAAACGCTGGAAAGTGGAGTGTGTGAGAATGAGGGGCGGGAAGGAGAAAATGGAGCAGCCGAGCAGAAACCGTTTCCGGGGGCTTCTGCTAAAGTGGGAAATCTTCCACTCCATCAAGAAATTATTTACCTTTCACGCTGCCTTCCCGACGGTGAGGCTCGCGTGCCCATGCCGGCTTGCTTGGGAGCACCATACAGCGCCAGCTGCGGCATCAGCTCCCCACTGGGGAGGCAGTTCCAGCCACTCTCCTGGGTGGCTGGGGAAGAGGGGGCGTGGGCTGCTCTCTGAAGGCTGGGACAGGAAGAGCCCCCCGCAACACTGGCCAGCTCCTGGTGGACACAAGTCCCTCCTCTCCCCGAGCATTGGAAGAATAATAATGCCGTTGCCTAGTCAAAGGGCTCACACCATCCACTGCCCAAGGTGGGGAAGGGCTTAGGCCATCCATTCCCCAGGGTAAGGAAGACTCACACCATCCACTGCCCAGGGTAGGGAAGACTCACACCATCCACTGCCCAGGGCGGGGACGAGCAGGAAAGAAGCTGAAACTGCACAGTGGGGAGGTAAGCATTGGATCTGGCAGCCGAGCCACACTTCCCCATAGCCCAGAATCAAGCAGTCCTGGCTTACATGAAGCTGGGGTTGTATCAAAACAAAACAAAACCACACCACCTGGTGGGCTTGATAAAAACATCTGGCCTATGGCAGTGGCTCATGCTGTAATGCCAGTGCTTTGGGAGGCAGGTGGATCACTTGTGCCCAGGAGTTTGAGACCAGCCTAGGCAAGATAGCAAGACCCCATCTCTACAAAACAGTAAAAAAAATTGCCAGGCATGGTGGGGCACACCTGTGGTCCCAGCTCCTCAGGAGGCTGAGGCAGCAGGATTGCTTGAACACAGGAATTCAAGGCTGCAGTGAGCTGTGATAGTGCCACCGCACTCCAGCCTGGCTGACAAAGTGAGACCCCCATCTCTACAAAAAACAAAAAAGACAAATGTCCGGCCAGGCCTCCCCACCGAGGTTCTGGCGGAGAAGCCCAGGCAGAGGGATCGGCATCTTTTCCAGCTTCTCAGGTAGGGCATGGCCACAGGACACGGACCGCAGGTTAGGGCAAGCTGCAGGCCTCACGGGGCCCTGTGTGCTGGGGGACGGCACCTGCTCCTCCTAGAGTTTTTCTAGAGAAAGCCGAAATGGAAAAGCACCACTCCAGGGTCAGCTCCGGCCTCACTGAGCATCCACAGCCAGCCTCTCTGAGTCTCACTGTCACATCCATGAGCACTTCCTTTGACACCCCTCGCCCGGGTCACACCGTCAGTCACCGCCCTCTCACCCTGCACCTCTCCTGAGCCAGCAGCCATGAGCCCCGCCCCTGCCCGGCCCTGCCCCCGGCTCTGTGGCAGCACCTCCTGCCAGGAGCACTCTCAGCTCCCTGCGGAGGCACGGAGCAACACAGGGGAGGCGGTGTCATCCCGCCTCACACGCATCCCCGCTGTGGGCGCCCCCTCCCTGTACCTCAGCCTCTCCCTGGCCCCACGGGCCTCCACACGCCTCACACACAGAATGGGCTGTGGGTCCTCAGCCCGTCCGGACCCTCGGCTCCTTTCCCGCTACCTCTGTGCGCAGCAGGGCTTGTGGGGTGTGGTCCAGAGCGTGGCCCCGGGGTGCATGGTGCTGATTCCACTGCAGGCGGGTGGGCCCCTCAGGAAGAAAACGACTCAGCAGACGCGGCTACTGCATGCTCTGTGTGGAGCCACCTGAATGTTAGACTGGCCAAGGCCACATGGACAAATGCCACTTCGGCCAGGCCCCTTGCTCCTGGTGACCAGTACTCACGGACACCTGCACGCTGGGCAGAGGCTCTGAGTAACCTTCCCGCATGCCAGGGACCCTGGACAGCCTGCTTCTTCCTCCTTGCAGAAGAGGAGAGAGCCCATCTGGCAGGAGTCCTCCACAGCAGCCCCAGGTGCCAGTGGTCAGCCTGGCAGGGTGGCGGCTGTGTGTCCCAAGTCCAGCCAGGACACAGCGCTGGTCCCAGTCTCATTAGCTCACGTCGATGCGTCCTTTCCAAACTGGCAGTCAGTGAGAATTAGTCCCCACTGACCCGATGACCCGGGCTCCTTTCGCAACACAGGGCGAGGGGTGACAGCTACTGTGTTGCGATCAATGGTCCCCTGAGATTTCACTAAGCTCAAGGCTTTCTTAATGCAAATTTAAAAAGCTTTTAATGTCTGTTAAGTAAATACCAGCTACTTGTCAGAGCTGTGGTTATTGAGGATTAATTTTATAGCTGCTACATTGCTCATCAACTGTTACTTGCAATTAGCCGTTATAAATGTTTCAAAATAATCAGATAATATTTGAATAGCTTAAGTAAACTGTCTTACTACCTCTATGAGGAAATTACATGTGGAAAGCTATAAATTGGGAATTGCAAAGAGGTGGGTCCGTGCAACTGGCTGGTGGAAGTGTTGAGTTGGGCGAAACCCAGCTGCTACCTCCGGGAGAAAAAGGTTAAATACGCTTCATAATATAAGAGGATTATTTTAAATATTCCTATGAATTTCTGGAGAACACGAGCAAGCTATGAATGTTTTGAGGCCTCAATTCCCTGCAGGCTGGTAGGGACTTTGCATTTTAGAGTCGATCTTTGTGCTAACCTTTAACCATTGGCACCTGTGCCCAGACCTGGGCCTGCGTTTCCAGGTGGGTGGGCATCACCTTTGTGGTCTGGAGAGGCCAGGGGGCTGCTGTCTCCCACGTCTCGGGAGGTGCGTCCTGGGCTGCTCCTCCCCACCAGGTTACCACACTCAGCCTGGGTATTGGGGGGAGGAGGGGTGCTGGGGTCTCTGCACAAAGGGCTGTTGAGCTGGGCCTAGGGAGCTCCTCTCCATCTCTCCTGGGTCCCTCAAGTTCCTCCGAGGGTGTCCCCGCTCCTGGGTGGGCAGGGGGTGGGCCCGGTCACAGCGGTAACAGATTTCCTTCCCGTGCTGCCTTCATTGACACTCAGCCCAAAAGGCCAGTCACATGGTCATGGCTGCCAGCCTCATAACACCACGGTCCCTGGGGGGCCTCGAGTGGGGCCTCTGCGGCGGCTCTGCCCCCCTCCCCATCTCTCATGCGACCTTCCTGAGATCCCAAGGCCATCTCCGCTTGTCTTCATGGCCCGTCCCTTCCCATGAGCCGCTCGGCTGCGGCAGCCCTCGGTGGGCACAGTCACTGGGCCTGGCTTCCCCGCCTGTGCTTCCTCTGAGGGGTTCCCCGCCCCCAGTGTGGTCCAGGGCCGGGTGGGGCCAGCATCCTCCACTCCCCCCTTGAAGCCTGTGCAGGGCTGGATCTCCCTTGTGTGCGAGCAAGTGAGGGGCCTGCAGCCCCAAGGGCCCCTTTGTGAGTGCTGCGAAGCCCCGAAGACCAGACCGCACTCCCTCGACATGCGCGGTGCTTCTGGGAAGCTGCCCGGCTCCTGGGGGGCAGAGCTCCTCGCCCCATGACCGGGCAGGGGCAGTCCTGCGTAGCCGACTCTTTGCCCCCTCCTCGGGCACTCCCTTTAGGCTACGCCAAGAGTCCCATGCCCGTCACAGGGCTGACTCAGCTTCAGGGCCACTGTCACTGCAATGATTTGCTGCACTCTTGCCTTGTGGCTCCATGGAGGGATGGCGCTTCTTCCACCACTATCCCTGTGAATCTCCTCATCGCCCCCCACAGAAAGGAAATGGAGCCCCAGAGAGGGTAAAACACCTGCCCAAAGACACACAGCCAAGACAGGGCAGAGCGGGGCTGCAGTGTGAGCCCTTCAGCTCCAGGGCCACTGCCTGCCTTTAGGGCCTGACAACCTCAAGTCCCCAGGATATGGGCAGGGGGCTCACAGGAAGTGCTGGCAGTGCCCGGCTCAAGGCAGAGCCCCAGGCAGGCTGAGAGCACAGATGGCCTCTTGGACACACCCCCAGGGGCAGGGGCTGGGAGACAGATGGGCTGGAACTCCTTGCCTTACCTTGCCTGATAACAGGCCCACTGGGGACCCTGGGGCGTGTAACCTCTGGCACTCCACAACCTTCGTGCCCACCAGTGAGAATGGCCAGTGTCCACCCCACAGTGGCCTCGGGCCCATCTGTGCCACACATAGGGTAGGCCTGGGCATGGCTGCAGGGCCCTCCTGGGACCCTCCAAGCATCTTGGTTGGGGGCAGCTACGAGGGGCACTGACTGTCCCCTTCTCATCTGTCAGTTTGGGCACTGCAACCCCATGCTTGGTTTTTGGTGGGGGCTTGAGAAACCCACCTTCTGCACTGACATTAGTCCTCAGGACGCCACGGCACCGGGGCTCCTGCCTCTCGTTGGGAGGTGTTGAGGTCTTGGGGACAATAGGCACGGACAGCAGCACCTCTCAGTGTCTGCAGGCTGCAACAGGAGAGCCGGTAGAAAGCAGGGTGGCCCCCGCCACCTAGACATTGGGGGAGCGGGGTCAGGCAGCCTCTGGGCAGGGCCAGGGTGTCCAGCTGCATCAGCCAAGCATCCTTCCAGGGTTGGGGGCATCAACCACAAACACTGGTGTGTGTGGTTAAAGCCATGGACCCTCAGAGTTCTGAGACGTCATCCCGAAGCCACCTGTCCTCTTCTTTGTGTCTCTAAAGTGCAGAAGTGGGTGTTCCTTCAGTGGTCATTCCCTGTCTGAGTTGCCGGGAGCTGCTGTCACAAATCCCCACAAACCAGGTGGCAGAGAACAGCCCCGTGTAGCCCCGCATGGTGCTGGAGGTCAGAGTCAGAGGTCAGTTCCTGTGGGTCAAAGTCAAGGGTCAGCAGGGCCATGTTCCCACTGGAGGCCCCAGGGGAGGACCCGGCTCCTGCCCCTTCCCGTTTCTAGAGGCTCCTGCCCTGCCTCCGTGGCTCCTGGCCCCTTGCTCTGTCTTCAAGGGCATTAGTGCCGCCTCCTCCAGCCTCTCTCTGCTTTCTCTCCACATCACCTTCTCCTCTGCAGTCAAAGCTCCCTCTCCTGCCCTCCAATAAGGACCCTTCACATGGCCTTGAGGGGCCCCTGGGAAATCCAGGATGGGCCTCATCTCAAGGTCCTTCACTCCATCACGTCTGCAAACTCTCTTTTGCCGTGGAAGGTGGCATTCACTGGTCCCAGGATGAGAACCCAGATGTCTCTGGCAGCCGGATTCAGCCAGCCTTGCTGCCGTAAGAGAATGCCATGGAGTTCCCAGCCCTGTAAGTGGCGCAAGAGCAGGCCTCAGTCAGGTCTGGTCTCTGCACCTTTGTCCAGCAATGTCCTCAAGCTCTCCCCACCTTTCTGTCTTATAAACGAGGATGCCAGTGACAGCTGCATTCACAGAGCACCTCCTTGGAGCCAGGCCCGGGCAGACCCCTCCTCGGCTACATTCAGCCCCTGTGGCAGCCCCAGAAAAGGTGCTACACACCCTGATCATGCTCTGTTCCCAGCAGAGACAACAGTCTCAGAGAGGTCAAGATTCTCACTGAAGGTCACACAGCTCAAAGTACAGACCTGGGCTTTGAACCCCAAAAATCAGACTAAAGAGCCCACCTGCAGCCCCCCTGCTGTGTGTAGCCGGGAACCTCGTGGGGGTCAGCTGTGCCCAGGAAAGTATGTGAGGAAACTGAAGCTCCCCCAAAATCGTGGGGGTGGCCCCATCGTCCCTGTTTTCACTATCTCTGAGTTAGTTCTAAAGAAAGGAATTTCTCTGCAGAGCATTGCTTTGAAGGAAAACTTACTTGGGGAAAGAAAAACAACTGTCTCCGTTGGGAGCAATTTCCAAACGGGAGTCCACGCTTGGGTTTTTCACTTGCTGCTTCAAGCAGATCAGCCGTTTTCACTGCAGAGTGGCTGCAAAGGAAACGGAGAAAAGGCAGAGCACAGCCCTGGGAGCTGCCTCCCAGCCTGGGGGCCGTGCAGGGGGAAACAGTTGCCACCTGGGCTTAGACGGGGCGATGCCTGGGAGGAGAGGCTGGCCGCCGCCATCCACAGACGCTTCACAGGTGCATGCAGCGTTCCTCCCCGTCCTCCTGGCTGCTGCCTTTTGCGGGATAGTCGCGGGCTGGCTCTCGCTGGAGGGGCTTCTCCAAATTCTGTTTGTCCTGGGTCTGGCTCTCTCCAACATGGCAGCTGGGGAAGCAGGGGAGGCGGCGTGTCTACCTGGTCACTGCCGGGGCCTGATTTATCAACAGGTCTGGACAGCGCCCCCCTCCTTCCCACGCCCCCGCTGCTAATTGCCTGCCTGTAGAGCGGCCAGCCCCGTCTCTGTAGCGCAGCGAGCGAGTCACAGCTCCGTCATTGCCGGTGTGTCCGTGGCGTGCTGTAGGGTCCCATTGTGGCGGCTGTGGACGAGCTGGGGTCTTCCTCTAGATGCTTTCAGAGCGGCAGGGAGCAAGCCTGGGTACTCTGCATGCTCGGCACAATCCGCCCGGGCTGGCGATCAGAGAAGCCACGGAGAGAGGTGCGGCCAGAGAGGCTGTCCAACCCGATTTCCCCGGGCTGGGTTATTTGAAAGTCTAAAACTCCCTAATACCAAGAGACGGGCGGTATTTAAATTGAAGTCTGCCTCCCAAATGAAATCTTTTCGTTCAACTGTTCAACTTTATTTGGAAATATGAAATGGTAACTTGATTACATGTTAAGGTAGCTTTGGTCGGGGGATTAGAGCCGAAATCTCTGCTCCTCTGAGTTCATCCTCCAGCGAATGGAATCCATCCAAATTAGGAATCAGTTCTGCTACCGCGGGCGAGCCGCGGCCTGGTGGCCTGGAGGGTGGGGCATCTTGAGGCTGCGGGATTCCAGTTACTCTGCATGGCCAGGATAAGGGGGCGCCCAGAGCTCTGCGTTCCCCAAGGGAGGTTGGAAGGAAACGTTTAATTGTGTGCTTCCCAGAGCTCTAGCAAATCACTCGATGTTTATAAACTGTCAGTGAAAGTCATTTATAAGAAAAGCACCATTTCCAGTGGCTCTGCAGCTTCGAAAACTCAGAACTGAAAAACACACGCCACCCAGGAAGGACAGGAGAAAGGCGAACAAGCTCCATCGCTGCAGGGCGTGAGGCTGGCCCCCGCCTCGGCTGCTTCCAGGAGGCAGTGCCGAGACGGCAGAGGTAATGGAAGCAGAAACGAGTTAAACTTTTTTGTTGTTTTTAACAAGTGTCTCTTGTCAAGGAAGTTGCCAAACTCACAAATGTTCTTGCCAAGAGAGAGGCGCCTGCTCTCCACACAAGCTTGTTGTTGGTAAGGAGGCACGACAGAAAACGTGTTAAGCTGGGACCCGGAGCAGGTGGTGGAAACAGCAGTTTGCAGGATGTCTGGCCTGCCTGCATGGCGGCCTGAGAGCCGCCCGAACTGCTGTGCTGAGGACGGGGCTGGAGATTCGCCCTCAGGTGAGGGGCTGGCCCCTGCAGGTTCTGTTTTGTCTCTGAGGCATCACCAGATGGGTGTCACCAGCCACGTGGTGCAGGTGAGGAGACAGAGGACCGAGGCAGGTAGAAGTGACAGGAAAGGCAGAGAGCTGTCCCCTGTACGGCCACTGCCCATGCTCTCTGACCACCCCTCTCCACTGTCCAGCCTCTGCATCTGGCCTTGGCCTCACCCACTGCTGGCCACCAGTCACCTGGAGGTCAGCCACACCAGGGGGCAGCTCTGCTGTCTGGACCTCTGGGCCACACTGAAAGCACTCAGTCCCGCTTCCTCCTGAAGCCTCCAGGTCCTGCCCTCTCCTTACCATAGGGGTTCTCCTCTGAGCGTCCCTCCTGTCTCCTCTGTGGACCTGCCCAGCTCTCGCCTGGTGGGTGTGTCAGGTTTCTGCTGCCCCAGAGTGGGAATCCTCCAGGGGAGGGAGTGGCTGTAGCCTCAGAAGTGCAGGGAGAGTCCAGAGAGGAGTCCCCGTGTGGAGGCATCACCATCTAAGTACAAAACCAGAAGAAGAGACGGCTCAGAGGCTCAGAGGTCTGGAGTTGAACAGTCAGGACTCATCTCTTGCAAGGGGCAAAAGCCAACTCTAAAAGGCAGAGGCCAGTGAAAAGCACAAGATTTGTGGGGCACGTAAAGGGAACATACGGAGCCGTCAGCTTCAGGCCCGGAGGGATCTGGGCGCTCAGATGATGCCAGGGTCAGCAGGCGCTTTTCCCTCATCCCGCAGACCTGCCATCTTTGACAGTAGCCCCGGTCTCCACAGAACCCCCAGGGCCAGGCCCTGAGCAGCACCAAGAGTGCATCCCAGTAACTCCAAGTTCATGGAAAGAGAGGTCCTTTCCTTCTTGTCATTCCAGCAAACATCTTGGGAGGGACTCATTGGCTCCGATGGCCTCATCTGCCCAGCCTGAAGCAGGCGTGGTGCTGAGAAGACTCCAGGCTCTGCTTGGCCAGTCCTTGACCCAGCCCCCCATCCCTACCCAAGCCACTAGAGCAGAGAGGAGCCGAGAAGAACAGCTTCCTAAGGATCCCTGGGGTGCTGTCCTCAGAAGAGTGGACAGTGGACAGTGAGCAAGCAGAACAAACAGGCATCTGCTGAGAAGTGGCCAGGATGGCCTGTGTGCTGGCAGATGGAGGTGGGCAGCACAGCTGGGTGTCCCACAGAGCCACGCCCGAGCCCCATAACCATAAAGGCCAGCAAGGGTCAGGGCCACCTCTCTGGCCAGGCACAACCTTTCCAGGGTCCAGAGGGTACACTCCCCTGCCCGGCCTCAGACACACCCCCCTGTGAGGAAACACAGGCTCCTGTGCACAGCACAGAGAAGGCAGCCTGCCCGGGGGTCTCGGACCCACCCCAGGTCAGAATCATCTGGGGAGCATTCGACTGCCTGATGCCACCCAACCTACCGCATGGCAGAGGTATGTTTAAAACTCCCACGAGGCCAGGGGGGTGTATTGGGAGATGCTCAAGCTCATTGATCATCCGTGGAAAACAAACTCAGGGAGGGGTCCTCTCACACCGGCCATCACCCCAAGATCACCCAGCCCTGTGGTGGGTGCATGAGTTGTCACAGCCGGAGCTCTGCAAAGCAGTTTTAATTTAGAAAGAGCTAAAATGTGGGATCTTCATTGCCCGGCAGTTGCCAGCTATGTAGGTATATGCCCAGGGGAGACCTACCATCACTCACTTGGTGTCCACTGCGGTGCCGTGGACAACTACGCAGGCCCGCTGGGAGATGGGTGCTTGGGGAAAGGGGAAGGCAGGAAACGTCGCCTGGGGGCTCCTTCCACTCTGTGGTACCCAGCACTGAAAGCGTTATGGTTCGGGGCGCATTTAGAATGGCTGCAGAATGTCGTTCTGGAAGGAATTCCACACGTGTGTCTGTTCTAGGCAACAGCCTATTCTGTAGGACAGAGCGGCAGTGACCTCTTAGTAGCCAAAAGGACCCTTGCGTCTTCCCAGATGTCAGAGCCAGGCGTCGTGGCCTGCCTGCCTGCCTGGTTGGGGGTGGAGTGTCCTTGTCACCACTGGAGAGATGAGGAGGGGGCGTCCACAGGGCTAAGGAAGCCTACCCAAAGCCTCATGCCCAGGACAAGGAGACCAGGCACCACCACCTCCCACGACGTTAGGAACACACGGGGAGGACCATCCACTCGCCTGCAGGAGGGCACCAGAAACACAGTTTGTGCAGCCGTGCACACCCAGGGTGAGGAGGCGCCCTGTTAAAAGGGAGTGGGGAGGTAATTCCATACCCATGTGAGCATCTGAGGAACACGTGTGCACACACATGTCCACATGCACACACACACACATGCAGTGCCATCGGAGCCTGTAGAGGGTGGGTGCTGTAGCAGAGGCTGGACTGGAATCGCTCGGGGGCTGCTGGAGGAGCTGCCTCACCTTTCCCCTGGGGCTGTTTAATTCTGCGGGGTAAGTGAGGACACAGGAGGAAACCTTGGTCCCTGCCACGGCTGCCGTGAGCAGACATCAGGGATACGTTCAACATGCATGTTTTGCCACACACATGTGCACACCGTCTCTGTGAATGGGAAGTGTCAGCATCTGGGGATGGTGTTTTGTGCCTGTTCCTGTCTTCTACAGGGGAGGGGTGGCCACAGGGCCTGGAGGACCTGGGTAAGAGCCACTGCACTGCAGCTGCCCCCATAATGCACGGTACAGAGATGGGGACTTCTCCAAACCACAGCTACACTTTGAGAGGGGATCTTTTTTTAACTACCACAAAGCCCTCTAATAATGGGTTGCTAAGAAACTGATACAGGAGACGACTTTGAAAATGTCTCACTCATCCCCTGATCTACGAGCTCCCAGGCCCCCACAGCCCTGCCAGCCCCCAGCTGCAAGGCTAGTGGGGCGGATGCCGGGAGGGCCTCGGGAGGTGCCTGGTGGGGCCTGCCAGGCAGAGGAGTGGCCTGTGGGAGAACTGCCCTGGGGAAGGAAGTCAGTGATGTTGTAGAGACTGGGTGTTGCCCAGTCCACGGAGCTGTATTCAGAACCACCAGGGCCAGGCCCAGCCTTGCTGTGGCCCCGCTGGTGTCTTTGCATCTCAGGAGAGTGGGTGGTGGGAGAGGATTCCCTGAGCTGTAGAGTTAACCCTCAGCTTCTCGTAACAGGGTGTCTGGGTACCTAAATGTCAGAATTTGAGGCCATTCAAGTTCAATGTGTTGGATTTAGAAATCTCCCTCCTCCTTCTACTCCATCTCCTCCCGGCTGGGGAGGTGCAGCTGTGCCCACCATCAGTGAGGGGAGTGTGACCAAGGGCAGGTGTTCCGTGCAGGGCTGGTTGGTGTGAGGCCAGCCACGGAGTGGTGGCCAAATAGCATTCGGGGAGGTAAACAGAAGATTGTGAGAACAGCCGGGGAACGGTGGACGGCTCTTCAGACTCAAACGGTGTGATGAACAAACCGACTCGGAAAATGCCTGGCGCCAGTAGGAGGCCCAGCTAGCTGGGAGTTCTGAAATATAGGAAGGGAAGTGATGGGACGTCTCTGCACACAGCACATATCGATGTAGGACGGTCAGTACTGTCGCTTTTGTTGGGTTAGAGGCTGTCCACTGGGCAGCGGGCTGTGGGCCTGGCGGGATGCAGGCACAGCGTGATCCAGCACAGTGTTGGGTGATCTGGGTGCCACCTCAGGGCAAGCTGCCATAGCAGCAGTGAGCCCACACATGTCTCCAGCCCTGACAATGGCCAGTAACCCAGCTCCCAGGAATCCCGGCACAAGGGAGCTGAGACCAGCAAGTGTGGTCGGCATGCCCCTGCCACACAAGCAGCATGGAAATAAATCCTCCTTAGCTGAGCGCTGGGTCCACAGCCTGGGGAAGGCTGCGGGGGCCCAGAACCACAGCCCTGGCTGGAACAGAGCTGCAAGCCCCACCCCAGCCCTGAGTTCAGAATCACCCTGTCTCAGCGGGTCACTGAGGAATCCTCACTTCCAGAACCCCACTTTGATTTCAAACCTAAGGGATACAATCTGTTTTCTTGGACTTGTTTCAAATGTAGCAACACCAGCTGCAAAAATAAATAAATAAATAGATAAATTTTTAAAAACAGAGCTACATCTCTGCGCAAAGACACATTTATAATCACTCCGCCCTGCAGTCGGTGGGGAAAGCCTCCGTGTAGACTTCGTTTTGAGTCTGTGGGCACTTTAAGGACAAACGCTAGATCTTAATGATGTGTAGGTTTTGTCTCCAGCCCTGGCTCGGCCCCTCCCAGATCTTGCTATGTTTCGGAACATTAAAGGGAATTTATGCAAAATTCTTCCTTAATGTGATTTGAAACAGAAGAGCAGCCCCACACTGGCCCTCGGAGCAGCTTCTCCAGCAGCACGCCCCTCCCCGTGCTGTGAGCCTGCAACTGCCTTTCCAGTGTAGGAGCTGCTCCCGTCCAACCCGCATTCCTGCATGCCGTCCAGGCGCTGGCCAAGGGCGAGTGTCCGCACCCGCCCACCTGCCCTTTCCACCTTTGACTGAATTCCAAGAATACTCTTGATACCGGATGTGTTTGTTTAAATCAACTTCTTTTTTAAACTAAATACGTTTATTTTCGAGGACATTTCAGGGAGTCATTGTTTAACAACAACAAAAAGTCAGTAGCCATAAAGATAATGTGACTTTCTAGATTAAATACAATGCCAATAAAGAAGTCGTGTTATTGTCTAAAATGAGTGTGTGCCCACCCACCACAGAAGGCATCCCGAGTGCCAGCCGCAGACGCCTGGCACCTTGGAAAATGCCCATGTCTTTGGCTGCAGGCACGTGGGCAGGGGTCCTCTGGACCCAGACCTTTGGGAATTAATCCCTATGTGATCTGATTCTGCAAATCCGGGTGGTGTCCTTTTCTCATACTATTCAGACGTGTTTCTAGGAAGGACGTGCTGTCATGACCCGCCATGGTGGTCCTGGGGATGGTCAGCGGCGGGATGATGGCAGTGACGCATCTATGCTACTTGGGATTCAAATTCATCTATGATCTTAAATGTCATGGCAAATTGCAAATGACACCCAGGAAGACAAGCTTACCTGTTATCTGCGTGGATTACATAACTAAAACCAATTCCCAGTTCCAAGTATCCTGAAAACAAGTGACATCTCATTAAAGATCAAAGTCCCAGTATGCTGGATGATTAAGTGTAATTATAGCCATACACACTCGACACGGGACTAATGAGTGTTGGCGCTTGGAGGAGGGAAAGCAGGCTGTGAGCACCCAAGGCATGGCTGGACCCGTTCTGCATCTGCCTGTGCCGGGGACTGCGTGACAACGGGCAGATGAGGAGGCCAAAGCTGGGAACTAGGGTTTTAATGCCAGGAGGGGTTCCGGTAGAAAGCAGCTATTTTCTAACCAGGGTGGTGTTTTTCATTGCTGGGAGGCTGTTTGGACAAAGGCAGAACCTTCCATACTTGCAAATGTTACAACCAACAAGTACCTAAGACAAGGCAGGTGTCCGGAGTGAGGACGGTGAAGCCAGAGCACAGCGGGGGTGGGGGGTCACTGCAGGCCACAGGCCGTGGTGAGGAGCGTGTGCATTGTTCGCAGTTGCACAGGAGGCTGTTGCAGGCAGTCAGGGGAGGAAGATGGTCTGGCTGCCCTGTAGAAGACCATCGTATCAGTTGTTGATTGCCGTGATAATCCTGCATAACAACCAGCCATAAAACCTCAGTGACATCCAACCATAAGCGTGTTTCTCACACATCCGGAGGTTTGGCTGGCATTGGTCAGACCTGGACAGGCCTCAGCCGGGGTGGGGTGGGGGGCACCTGAGCCTAGACTTGTTCTCAAGACAGAGACAGCGATGCGTGAGGGAGGCCGGGCTAGCCACGCTAACATCCCACTGGCCGACCCCGGGAAAGGCCATGGCCACCCACGCGGATGTGTGGGTACGGACAGAAGAATTATGTGGCTGTCCACCAGGCCAGTCAGGGCGGCTGTGCCAGGCTGTCACCCCCCACGAGCCTGCTGTGTGTGTCTGTGGCAGAGTTCCTTGTGCCGTTACCAGGACTCTTCCCAGCAAAAACTGCCCTCGGCCATGTTTCTGACCTGGGTTCTCAGACCCAAGTTCTGACCCCACTCTGCTCACCCGCAGTGGGAAGGAGCAAGGTAGCTTTTACAGGAACCAGAATCAGTGAGCCATAGGCACACGGGAAGCCCGAGAGAGCCCCGGGCCTGTGTGCCCGCCTCACCCTGCCTCCCGCCTCCCGCCTCCCGCCCTGCTCCCATCCACTGCCACCAACACCTCCCAGCCCCCTAACAAGCCAGGAACCACCCCAGGGCTATAAAACATTTAATTTTGGAAAAAATCAGTATTCTGCAGCTAGATGAAGTGTAGCCGCATTCAGGGTCTGGCTGCCAGGGCAGAACCAAGCAGGACCCGCAGTCTGCAAGAACTTCTGGGACCCCCAGATGCCTCGGTGGCCACCTCTCCAGTCTCAGCTGCTCAACAGAGTCACTGCCCCTTGGCCCGGCTTCTCCCGAAAGCAGCCAGCACAGAGGGTGTGGCCGCTCCAGGAAGCTTTGAGACAGGGGCTGCAGGAGCCTGCAGAGCGTGCGTTATCCTGCACTGCAAATGATGCCGCGTTCGTAACGGGAGCTAGAAACGAATCAGTCAAACGCTCACGGCTCTTCATCCCCTGCTAAACTAACGGCGTGGCGCTGACAGCTGCATCCTCAGCAGCCCCGCCGCATCCTCAGCAGCCCCACCACCGCCAGTCAGACCTGCTGCTCTGGAAGAGCAACAGAAACCACATTTCCAAAAAACCAAACATCCCCAAACTCTTAGAGAAAAAAAAAATGCAATCCCTGCTGAGGATGTGAACCACGTGAAGTGAAGAATTCCTGGAGGAAACATCCAAACGGCTCGGGCTTTGGAAAGGAGCTTTTCCTGAAAGCGGGATCCACATGCCGGCAGCCCAAGACCGCCCTCATCAGGGGTGGGAATGAAATGCCCCTTCCTGGCTCACACAGACACAGCCCAGGAGAAAAAGCAGTGACCATTTGCCTGAAATCAAGATCACACTTTTGACAATCTGAAGCAAGGAAAAAACAGCAGACATCTATCCATATGCTTTTGCCACAAGGAAAGGAAGCTCATTTCAGAGCAGTGGAATCAACCAGTTAGAAATGGGAAAACGGTGGTTCCCTAGACCAGAACATCCCGGGGCTCCCTGGCCTTGCCAGTGCTACTGTGTGAAAGCAGAGCCCACCAGCCCACAAATGAGCCCAGCCCCTGCCACCCAGGGTCACACCACTGCCACCCGGGGTCATGCCCCTGGCTGCCTGCTGAGTTTTTTTTTGAGATGGCACCCCCAGGCTGGAGTGCAGTGGCACGATCTCCACTCACTGCAACCTCTGCCTCCCAGGTTCAAGCAATTGTCCTGCCTCAGCCTCCCATGTAGCTGGTACTACAGGCATACATCACCACGCCCGTTTAATTCTTGTATTTTTAGTAGAGATGGGGTTTCACCATGTTGGCCAGGCTGGTTTCGAACTCCTGACCTCAGGTGATCCACCCACCTCAGCCTCCTAAAGTGCTAGGATTATAGGCATGAGCCACTGCACCTAGCCGCCTGCTGTCCTTCAGACTCCCCGCTTGGGCTTGGGTTTGAGGCCCTATGTGGTTTTCCCATCTGCCCACCTTAGTCTTTTCTGTTCCTCCCCCGCGGCGGGGGACACAGCACTCTGACCGTGCCTTAGTTCATCTGCTCCAAGGGTGGTTGTCTAAGGTTCACTCAGGTTTTCTAGAAGCAGAGCTGAGACTGGGGTTTAGGTGCGTGTTATTGGGGGCGGGGTATCGGGGAGGAAAGCGGTAGGGGTTGGGGAGCAGCTAAGGGAGGGCGTGGTTGCAGCCAGAGATGGCCTCAGCCCCATCCCTACCAGAGCTGAGGAGCACAGGCTGGCCTGGGGTCCCTGCCCTCAAGCCATCACTGGCCCTGGGCTGCTGAGCCACCCGGGTGGGGCTGCCATGGGCCAAGGGCAGCTCTCCAGAGAAGGGGCAGCTGTGAGCTGTTAACAGCCACCCCCAGCAGCTGGAGAAGGGGTTCGCTGCCCAGGGAAATGGGTCTGGGCCTGGTACCAACTGCATCAGCTTCCACCTCTCTCTTTGACGTATCCTTTAACCCCCGAGAGAATTTCAGCCACCATACCTGGTCTGTATTTTCAGTGAAACCATTGCAAACATAGTCTTAAAATTTCATGAACACATTCCCTGCCCTTGGTGTGTAATTCAGTCACTGACCAACAGATACTAACTGCAGTTATGTCGAAGATGGCTCCTTGCCAGCCAACGCCCCTTGGGGATAATACGGAGAGTTGGGGCTTGGATGTGTGTGTTTTCCACGATTTGCGTTTGTACAAAATGCTTGCAACCTCTTATCCCTCCCTCAACTACTGTATCCCAAATACGTGGAGGGGTTGTGCTCCCCAGGCCATGACAGCCGTGCAAGGCTTCTTCCTGCAGGTCACCTGCACATCCAGGAACAGATCAGGAAAAATCACAGCCGCCTGGTGACACACAGGCCCTAACACGATGGCCAAATGGGGACTCTGCGGGGAAACTGCAAGTCCAGACGTGGTGGAGGCACCCTGCTGAGGCTCTCCCGGGCTGCAGGGCTGGGAGTCTCCACGCACACATGGGAGGCTGACTGCAATCCACATCCTGCTGCCTTCCTTTTCAAACAGAGAGAGCAAGGTCTTAAATTATTACTGCCAGAGATTTCAAACAGAATGTCTAACGTCCTTGGCAAACTCCTTTGGTTTTTAGCATTACCAGTGTAAACAAGATTGCAGTGGGGTGACCAGTTAAAATGGTTCACGAGCTCCCTTCAGCTCCTTGGAGGTCCCCAGCTTCGGGCCGGGATCTCCCCCACCCAGGGCCACACCCTCGGGAGTCCACGTGTGTCCTCACTCCCTTGAGGAGTCTAGAGTAATGTACTTAGGTACCAAGCACTGGGCCCCCCAACCTGCCCCTCCCCAGTGCCCCGCTTGTGCTGATAGCAGGAGCTGCGGGATGAAATGAGCGTCCCTGTGAGGACTCTGGAGATATTCTCTTTCCACCAATGGGGACCTGAGGCTCAGAGAGGCTGTCACTTGCCCACAGTGTCACAGCTGGAAGGCAGTGGCTTCAAACCCAGGTGTGTGATTCCAAATACTATGTGAGCATCGCATCCCCGGCTTCTGGGGCCGGGCCTGGCAGGGAGGAGCAGCCGTTCTGCTGGCTCAGGGCCATGTACTGGGGGCTCAGACTCTGGCTGTCGGAAGGGCAAGAACTGGGTGCCTGGGCCTCTTTCGGGGCTCCAGCTTATTTCTGTTTATTTTTATTTTCTCACCTTGTTCCCTTTCCCTCGACAAAGCTTGACTCTTCCCAGGAAGCTATGCCCGACTGCCAGGGATCCCATAGCCTCCTTGGCTCACCAGCCCTCTCCAGTAGAATAGATTACCAACGGCCCTACCCCTGCCGCACAAACCCCGCACAGAGGGTGGTCTCCAGTGCCCCTGGGGGCAGCTGAGGCCCTGGCCCACCTTGCTCACCAGAGTCTCCCCAACCCAACACGTAGCAGGAGTCCATAGGTGTCTGGTGCAGGGCCGGCTCCCAGGCCATCCCCATTCCTGAGAATGCAGACCAACTGTTCCAGACACAGCCAGGCCAGAGGAGCCCATCCCAGGTGCCGGGCCCACGTGCCGCATGGGGAGGGGCTCAGTACGGGGAGCAGGTCCCCACCTTCCTGCTGTCTGAGTACAGCAGCCTGCATGTACTCCATCTGTGGAACAGGGACAGGAAAAGGCCCACTTTGTAGGCAGTGAGGCCTGATGCCCCTGAGACCACCCCAGGGACTCTCTTAGGAAACCCACGCTGCGACTCTCCCACAGCAAGGCACAAAGGCAAGCAACTTGCCCCAGGTCACACGGCTAAGAAGTAGGGGCAGGATTGGAACCCAGGCCTTCAGAGACACCCGAAAGGCCCTGGGAAACCTGTCCCCCACAGTGGGCCGAGGCTGGCAGATCTGCCCAGGAGCTTGGCAGCATTGACCTGGGTGGCTGCAGCCGCTCAACGATGATCCCTGCAGACCCAGCCCCTCACACCCACACTTGAAGCCCCCAAAATAACTTGCAGAAAACTTGTTTGTGCAAGAGATGGAAGGCAGAGCTCATGTGCAGAGAGCACATTTGCAGTGTGCAATTAAGCCCTGCTTTGCAGTGATGTGAAAATGAGCCCCGTTAAAAGAATATATCCACTAAATACATACTGAAGATTTTGGAGTGTTTGTAATTGCTACCTTCATAAATTCCTGATCTCGCCGTGCGTCTCCACAGGGGCGATGAGCACTTGATGGAGTAGCTTCTGGAGGTCCTCCTTGCTATGGAGCAAACAGTCTAAGGAGGCAGCCCTCACGGTATTCGTGGTACCATGTCGATGCCGGCCTTTCTCTGCAGTAAGCTTCCCAGGGAAGGTCAGTCCTCTGTGATCCCTGCAAGGTGCTGGGGCCCAGTCTCCACAGCACGAATTCCATCAGCTCCTCCCACGCTCCGCTCCCCGACTCTGCAAAGCCCAGGGTGTTCTAGTGCCCGTGTAAGCATAGGTGCTGAGGTTGGGAGGCACCCCTCAAAATGAATTTCTCCCTATCCCGCCTGGCTTTCCAGCAACGCTGGACCTCTGAAATCATTGAATAGGACGCTAGGAAATTCTGCACCCTGAGTTAACTTGGGTTCCCTTTAATATGTTAAGCACACAGTTTCTGCCCTGGAGTGCAAGAGATAGGACCGGGGGAGGTGGGGCAGAAAGAGCTAGTGGCGGCTGAGCTACATATGAAGTCCTGTCTAACCCCAAGGCCACGATCACAGGCCTGACACATCCAGCCACGAAAAGCAATAACAGAGCATCCCGGGGCCGCTGCTGTGGAGGGCATGGGGCTGCCTGTCGTGACTCTCGTGTAACATGCTTTGTGCCCATGAAGGATTTGCCCAGGCTTAGTGGCCTCTGTGATAACTCCAGTAACATCCGTGCTGGTGAGCAGGGAAGCCGCCCGTCGCTGTTTTCTAGAACAATCAGAGCTCTTCAGCTGGACTTCACCCTCCACCACATCGGCCCACGGAGGCTCTGGGAGACAGGAAGATGCGGCCTCTGTCCTGAGCCTCTGAAGGTAAAACCACGTGAAATGAAACTCCCTGGATTGCAGGAGCCTGAAGACCCCCTGATGAAACCTCCCCAGAGTGGAAAGCCCGCCTGGTTGGCATCTGTTTTAGCAAAGGCACAGAAGCAGCTGGAAAGCTGAGAGATTTGCTTTCGACGCCCGGAGGCCCGGCTGAGGGAGGTCCAAGCCAGAATTAAAATAAACCAAAGGAACACCGATTTTCTGATTTTAAATCTTCGAAACTGTTAATCCTAGATTATCAAATGCAAAATATGCCCCAGCCAGAAATGCAAAGCTCCCGCTGGCCAAGGTTTGGAACCAGGACTGTGTTTATCTGTCCTTGGTTATCCTGGCTGCCCTGTGAGCTGCAATGCCCGCATTTATTTGTTAAAGCTTCCACTTCTCTCAATTTACAAAAGAAGGTTTAAGGAAGCAATTTCACTTGGCCTTGGCACCAAGGAGCTTAAAGTCGCATAAACCCAGGGAAGCTGCATTTCAGAACAAATGAGGAGCTTCCCCAAGCAGCTCCCAGGAAATCCAGGAGCAAGCACCCCCGCAGAAGGGCAGCTGGGGGGCCCTGGGTTTGTGACCTGAAGTCTGTCCCGTGGGAGCCTTGGGAAGAAGCAGGTTATCTCCAGGAGGTGCCACCATCATCTTTCCAAACCTAAACTTAACAGTTGTCTTTGCTTTCATCATCATTTGCCTAATATTTCCCCTCTGTGATGTTCACAGAGGATAAAATACACAGCAAGATTAAAGAGTTTTCTCAAATCGCTCCCTGATTTTCTAAATAGAAAAGGGGCCATTCTGGGCCGGGCGCGGTGGCTCATGCCTGTAATCCCAGCACTTTGGGAGGCCGAGGCGGGCGGATCATGAGGTCAGGAGATCGACACCACGGTGAAACCCCGTCTCTACTAAAAATACAAAAAATTAGCCGGGCGCAGTGGCGGGCGCCTGTAGTCCCAGCTACTTGGGAGGCTGAGGCAGGAGAATGGCGTCAACCCGGGAGGCAGAGCTTGCAGTGAGCCGAGATTGCGCCACTGCACTCCAGCCTGGGCGACAGAGTGAGACTCTGTCTCAAAAAAAAAAAAAAAGAAAGAAAGAAAAGGGGCCATTCTGGTAGCAGAGTTCAGCTGAGATTCTTAGGAAAAAAGCGATGGAGAATTCTATTTTCCACTTTCTTAAGCGCCAAACTTATTTTCTTTTATCCTATGAGTTGTTAATTCTTATCATAACTGAGTATCATATATTTGCAGACTGGAGTTATAAAAAGTAGCGACTATCATGGATAGAACCCATTCTCTCTGCTCCTGAGACTTATTCAAACAACTGCTTGAGCCGAAATACGCTCCATGTGTCTCCTGCCGTGGGTGAGCGGCTGGGGAGAGCTCAGAAACCACCCCAAGGAGGCGGGCATCGGAGGGGCTGACGGCGCTTGGGTGAATCGCACGTTAAATGGGGGTTGTGTGGGTTTGCTAAGGGGGCAGACACCCTCACAGGCCTCAATTCATCACCTGCCACACCAGTGGGGCATGACCCGCTCCTGGCACAGAGCCGGGCCCAGGCCTGGGACACTCCCATCAGCAGTTGGCCCTGAGCACGCCCACAGCCCCATCCCCCTGCCCGGTGGGGACACTCAGGGGTCATTTATGTTTGTTCCCCGTGTCTGCCACCTGTTCTCGTTTCCGCAAGTTAATTCAATATCATGGCAGTGGCTTGGGGGAAAAGGTGTCAGAGAACACCAAACAGCAGGCCTGCACCTACAGGGAAGGCTTGGCCGCCGCATGGAAGGAGTGTCTGTTTCCATTAAAGTGAGATGTTCACCCCTTGGCTGGGCACACCGTGACCCCCACTTTGTCTGACTGTGTTTCACCAGCCAACCTCTGGTCCTCTCCCAAACCTGCTGACACCTCCATCCCCCAGATCCTTGGGCACAGCCCTGATGCCTGAGTCTGAACCCCAAATCACATGTTTATGTGAGTTCGTGTGGGAGCAAGAGCAGGACCCCAAGGCAGGGGCCCCTGAGTGAGTGTCCCTCACCAGGCCCAGCCCCGCCAAGTCCTGGGCTGCACCCAGCTCTCTCACCTCTGTGCCTTGCTACGCTGCCACCTCTGCCTGGATGCTCTCTGGGCTTAGCCTACCCAGATCCGAGATCTGCCTTGTTCCCAACTGGCCCGGGAAGCTGTCCCCCTCCCCGCCCCGGCAAATGGATCTGCTGGCTCCTCCGAGCATGCACTCCTCCTGGGCTGCCTGTCCTGTGCACGTTGTCACCCTCCCACGTGTGCTTTCTTCCACACTGAACAGTGAGTGCCCTGAGGTCACAGATGTCTCCGCGTTCATCTCTGAATCCACGGCTAGCTATGCCGGGGCATCCACACATGCCACCTGCCTGGACAGTGGGTCAGCAAGGTCCGTTCCCGCCAGCAGGGAGGAGTCCAGGCTGCTGAGAGCAAGGGCTTGAATTAGGAACTGGGTTAGAGAGTGTAGGCTGATGAGCTGCGAATGCCTGGGCTGCCTCCCGGGAAGCCACAGGGAGCCAGCGAGGGTTCTGAGCAGCAGCAGGACACACGCTGAGCTCACAGTCGGGACTTCTTGACCTCCAGTAACCCAGGGATTTGGATCTTGCAGGGTTTCAGGTGAAAACAGCCTCACACCTGGGGCAGTTGCCCTGTCACATGCATTTTCTTTCTTTATTTTTTTTTCTTTTCTTTTTTTGAGACGGAGTCTCGCTCTGTCACCTAGGCTGGAGTGCAATGGTGCAATCTTGGCTCACTGCAACCTCTGCCCCCTGGGTTCAAGCGATTCTTCTGCCTCAGCCTCCTGAGTAGCTGGGACTATAGGTACACACCACTACGCCTCTTATGTTTTGTATTTCACCAACACTATCTCACATCACACAGACAGTGAGGAGGGCTTGGCTTCGAGGCTGCATGCCTTTGTTGGGGTGTGGGGGAGGCCCTCTCTGCACTGTCCTCCCAACCCATCCAGGCCTGATTCTGGGCTTTAGTTGGTGAGAACTGCCTTCCAGGTCTCTAGGTCAGAATTCCAAAAAGTAGGAACTTGGCTGGGTGTGGTGGCCCATCCTGTAATCCCGGCACTTTGGGACCTGAAGTGGAAGGATGGCTTGAGGCCAGGAATTCCAGACCAGCCTGGGTAACATAGCCCTGTCTCTACCCAAAATTTAAAAGTTAGCTGGACATGGTAGTGGTGTGTGCCTGTGGTCTCAGATGGTTGCAGGGCTGAGGCAGGAGGATTGCTTGAGCCGCAGAGTTCAAGGCTGCAGTGAGCTATGATTGCCCCACTGCACTCCGGCCTGAGCAATAGAACACGAGGTCTCTTAAAAAACTAAAAATTAAAAAAAAAAAAAGCAGGAAGTTGCTTTCCGCGTCTTGTGTGGGCCTAGGAGTGTTTCAGGCCCCAGCAGATCTCTTGAGGATTCCAGGACGGTGGGCGGGAAGGAGCAGGTGTGCTTTCCCGGCAGCTCTCTGTGTATCCACACCCCCTGCCCCACCCCGCCCGGCAGTCCAAGCAGAAGGTGACGCATGTCATCCTAACTGATGGCACAGAGAGCAGGGCCTCTCTCAGGCCTCTGCTCATCCTAAGTCCCAGCCTGGCCTGCAGGGGCTGCTTAGAGCCCTTGGAACTGTTAGGAGACCTGCTGGAACTTTCTGAGGTGGGCAGCACGGCAGGAGCCATGTGGCTGCGTCCCACATGCCCTGAGCAGACAGAGGACCCTGTCCAGATGGGCTTTTGGGGTCACTGCTGCAGCCCTTTCCCCCATCCTTGAGCTCTGGGGTCTTTGCATCTGCAAGGATGTCATCTCCACTTCCCAGATAGACCCCCTCAAACAGCCCCAGGGCCAGGCCCTGTAGGGACCAAGGTAAGCAGACACGAGAGCACGTTGGAAGCCACCGTGGGGCAGCTGAACTGGTGCTGGCCCAGAAACTGCCCCCTTCTAAGAGAGAGAGAGAACCGGAGCACATGGATGTTGGCACGTGCTGCTCAGCTTCCAGATGCATGAGTGCGCATCACTCGCTCTGCCCAGGAGCATTCCATGCATTCGCATTCTGCAGCCTCCCTCCACGCTGTGATTTTCCACGTCTCCCCAAATGCATCATTAAGATGATCATATGCATTTTACAAAGGCGGCCGGGCTGCAGCCCGGCACCCGCTTCATGATGACAGCGCCGCACCCCCAGCACTGTTTTGCCATGATTTAGTACTTGTGTACACCAGTTATAAGAAAGTGTCACTTTTGATAGCCTTGTGGGTTTTCTCCCCTCTGCTGCTGATTGGTATAATTTACATGAAGGCTCTAAGCCCCCTGCCAGGCTGGGACCACTGGTGATACACACGTAATTACAAACACTTCTTCCCGGCTTTGTGTACTTCGAGGAGGAAAGACGTTTTAAAGGTGCTATTTTAGTTGTGCTGATGAAATGCATATTCATTTAGAGGCCTTGGTGGTTATTTAGCTGTTATTGTTCAGCAGGCCTGGTCCTCAGGTACCAGACCAGGCAAGGAGACACAGGGTGCGGGGCTGCTGATCTGACCCTGCGACCTTGAGCTGTGTGCACACCTGCCTGTGAAAGGCTTTGAGTCAAGCCCTAGGCACAGGCCCTTGCAGCCCAGGGGTGGCCATCTCCTGACTTTTCCCAGGGACCGTGTCTGGCCCCTTCTTCCTCCCCCACTCTCCCATCCCCTCAGCTGCACCTTGCTTCAGACTTGGGGGTCCTGCCTCCCACTGTGGCTTCCTATCCTCTCCACTTGTCTTCCCAAACCGGTTTTGCCCAGAGGTCCCAGGTCACTTGGCATCCCCAAGACCGCCTTCCACCTACACAGTGACCAGCGGCTCTCACTGGCTGCTGCCTGGCATGAGAACTCGACATCCCCAAGACCGCCTTCCACCTACACAGTGACCAGTGGCTCTCACTGGCTGCCGCCTGGCATAAGAATGCCCTGTGTCCGTGGGGGACTTATCATGCAGCCACTGCAGATACCGCTAAGGCCAGGCTGGTGACCTGAGGGACAGCCACACAGCTGCAGGCCTCCGGCCACCTGCCCACCTCAAGGCCTTCACATTCAGATTTTTTAAAACCTGTTCTGGTCAAACCAAAGTCACCCAAGGAAGCTCCTCAGCAGCCATTTGCCCAAGGGTCACTCTGTCCACACCAATCCTCACGTCACCCTCACAGCAGTCCCACTGCACCCACTGAGCAGAGGGGAGCTGAGGCAGAGGGGGCAGGTGGAAGTTGTGGCCAGGCCACGGGACTCCCACACAGCAGTGCCGGCATCGCCGCCCCCCATCCCTCTTGCATTCTTGCCCTTGCAGCCCCTCAAGGCCTGGAGGCAGCTTTGCTCTGAAACCCCCAGGTTAGTGCATACAAGAGCTCTCCCCTCCCAAGACCTGCATCAGCTTTCTGAAGCTGAGTTGCCTCTGCCCCGACCTTCGAACCTTCCCAGGATCAGCTCGAGGCAGCCAGGCAGGGAGGCTGTACCCTCTCCGGGCCCAGGACCCTCTGTCCACCTGGGGAAAGATGATATGCAGGTAGAAATAGGACTTGCTTGCAGAGTGATAGAAAAATCCTTAAAATCCTGTTGTGTCCTGGGCTCCAGGCGCAGTGCTGGGCCTGAGCATGTCCTGTAGTTCTAGGATTTGCAGGGCAGTTCCCGCTCCCTACCAAGCTTTCACCCCCCGCCAGCTCCCCCTCCCCCAGATCCTAGGTCCCTAGATGCCACGCCCCGCTCCCTACCCAGCCCCCACCTCCCAGATCCCACTGCTCCAGTCCCCTCTGACTCCCTACACAGCCCCCACCCCAGCCCAGATCCCACTGCTCCAGTCCCCTCTCACTCCCTACGCAGCCCCCACTCCAGCCCAGACTCCAGTCCCCTCTCACTCCCTACACAGCCCCCACCCCAGCCCAGATCCCTGCTCCCTGATGTTCCAGGAGGCAGTGAGGTAGAAAGGTCCAGTCCTGCAAGTGAAGAGGACACAGTTAGGGAGATGTCACCTCAGCCCTTTCACTGCTGCCCCGGGTTTTGGGCTTACACCTGTGCTTCCTGCAAGACCCTTAGGTGGGTCTACTTTGGATCTATGGGAAGGTTTTCCTCTCCTGGGAAAAGCAAAGGAAAAAATCCTCCCATTGTAATCCAGCTCAATTTTACAACCATTTCCCAGGCACCTGGATGGCCTGGGTACCATGTACCCGAGAGAGATGGCAGGAGATAAGCGTTACTCAGACACTAATGAGTGACACACACTGTGGTTCTCCAGCAAGGCGGGCCCTTCGGGGCAGGCTCCGCCCCGCCTCCTTGTGTTGAGGTGCAGACAGGATTCCCCAGGCTCTTCATGAGCAAGTTGGGGGAGTGCTCCACCCAGCGAGAGATGGGTCTGAAAGTGATTTTTGGCTTGGATCGTTACTAGATTTTGTTTTTCGTTCTTTAGGAGGAAGGTGGGGCTCTGTGCTTTTATTTTTAAACATCATCTCATTAATGATTTACTTATTTGCGGTAACTCTGCCTTCACACTCTAAGGCCTGCGCTCTAACGTGCTGATGAATTATGTATTCATTACTCGAGTACTGCATAAAAAACATCTCGATGCCTAGAAAACTTGCTTGTGTAATAAAAACCTTTGTCATTTATTCGTTTTAATACAATAACGGTCTTGTCTTGTGCGGTGAGTATGATTATCGCACCTCTGATGAGAGCAATAATGTGGGAGACGGTCGTTTTTACAGAGCAGAGCTATTGCTGTGTTTAGATTATCAGAATTTTTATTATGGTGCTAAAATGAAACTGATAACAGGGGAAAAGTAGCAGATGCACCTGTAGTTCCTAGGGTGTCTGAGGCAGAGAGCTGCAGCAAAGGTGTAGTTCGGCGACCTCGCTATCGATCTACAAGGTATTCCGTGGTGCCTCCTCTGTGCACAGAGCCGCACGGCAGGGAGGGGAAGGTGCCGGGCGAGGGACACCACGGCGTCATCTGAGGGTAGAGGAGTCAGTGGGAACATCTAGAGGCACCCCTGACGCCCCTGCTTCCCCATGGAACATCTGCATAAGTACTTCTGGGCTTCACTGAGTTTGGGGCGGGAAAAGGTCAATTTTCATCAGGCATGGTCCACCAAAGGGCACTGAGTTCATCAAAATGGCCAGCTGCCCATCTGATCCTTCTCCCTAATGGACGAGGGCTGCCTAGTCCAGGTCAGACTCCGGCCACAACAAGGCATGCCCTCCTCCCATGATCTGTGAACATAGTATTGCCAGAGGAGCAGGTCGAAGATCCCAGGTAACCCGCCTGCGGTCACCTCCAGCACAGGTGTGCTGGCCAGGGCTTCCAGAGAAGCAGAGCTGGGGGATGCAGCTGCAGAGAGAAGGAGATTCCATTTAAGGAGTTGGCAAGGGTGATCATGGAGGCTGGTAAGTCGTAAGATCTGCAGCCACAGTTCCGGTCCCAAGACTGTCTGATGGAGAACTCTCTTGCTTGGGGAAGGCTGGCCTTTTTGTTCTATTCAGGCCTTTGACTGATTGGATGAGGCCCACTCACACTGTTGAAGGCAGTCTGCTTTACCCAGAGTTGGCCAGTTTAAATAGCGATGGTGATGGTGATGATGACAGTGATGAAGATAGTGGTGATAGTGATGATGGTGGTGATAATGGTGATGGTGATGAAGATGGTGGTGATAGTGATTATGCTGATGATGATGATGGTGTTGATGGTAATGGTGATGGTGGTGATGATGGTGATGGTGATGGTGGTGATGATGATGTGGCAATGGTGATGATGGTGTTGATGGTAATGGTGGTAATGATGATGTTGATGGTAATAGTGATGGTGGTGATGATGGTGGTGATGATGATGGTGATGATCATGGTGATGATGGGGTGGTGGTGATGATGATAGTGATGATGGTGGTGATGATGGTGGTGATGATGTTGATGGTGATGGTGATGGTGATGATGGTGTTGATGGTAATGGTGATGGTGATGGTGGTAATGATGATGATGGTGATGATCATGGTGATGATTATGGTGGTGGTGATGATGATGATAGTGGTGATGGTAGTGATAAGTGTGTGATGATGATGAAGATGGTCGTGATAGTGATGATGGTGTTGATGGTGATGATGGTGGTGATGGTATTTGTGGTGATTAAAGTGATGATGATGGCAATGATGAAGGTGAATAATAATGTGGTGATGATGATGGTGATAGTGATGATGGTGGTAGAGGAAGAGAAAGCTGTAGCCACCTTGTCTTGAGCACTTCCTGTGAGTCATCTAAATTACAAACATCTTTGTTTTAATCCTCTCGAGAATTTTCATGCAGCTAGGTGTCATACCCACTTTATAGATGAGGAGACCAAGAATTAAGAAGGTCAAAACTTGTCCAAAGATACACTAAAATGTGGCAGGATGAGGACTTGAATCCAGAGCTCTTTATATCCCAAACCCATGCTTGTAATTGTTGATATGGTATCTTCACCATGAATTTGTATATTTTGAACCCAACTGAATTGCCAAATCTCTTGGCGTACACTGGAATCTTTAGTAGAACAAGAATATATGTGTGTAGAACATTTCTATTGCCAGTTCATGTACATTATTTAGAAAATAAGACATGCTATTCTCTGCTAAGTAAATTTTATGCCAAAGGATGACTCTATCAATAAATAGTATGTAGTAAAACCATGCAGTGGGGCGGCTTTCTTTATGTGTAAAAGGCATATTTTATTGAGATTGGAAGAGACAATGTCTTTTGGATAGGTAAGGAACTGTTGGAGGAAGCAAAGTCACTAAGGACCATTATTTTGTTTGCCACCGTTAAACACATCAGCCTATTTTCTTTTTACATTACTATTTTCTACCAGATGTCTGGAGCAACAGGCTCCCTGGAAAATCACCTCATTGTCCACCACAGCTTGAGGGTCATGGCTGCTTCATGCCCACTTTCCATTGGATCATAGCATCATCCCCTCCTACACTGTGCTCACAAGCCATCCCCATTGTCCCCATTGCCACCTTGTCAAGTACACTGTCCTCAGAAGCCATCCCCATTGCCACCTTGTCAACTACAGGTGTCTGGTGGGTAGCTGGATTCATGGAAAACTGGTATGGCTTGAGATGAGTATTGGCTCTTGAATCTTTAAAAGATGTATAAAAATACAAAAAAAAAAAAAGATGCCTCCCCCCAACCCCAGTGACATGAATTAAATGGATCAATGATTGTGGAGAGGCAGGTGAGAATTAAAGCAGAGAGACTCCTGGGAAGTGTCATTACAGGGTCACAGGTCTCACCTAAAGAGGTGAAATTCCCATTCTTTTTTCCCTACGCTGAGCCATCTACCCTGTTAGAAGATTCTATGTACGCATGTGTTCATATTTCTAATATTGACATCATTAACTTATTTGGAATTAACCAGCATGAAAATTTGGTAGAAAAGAAGTCTTGATAAGAAATAGTAAGCCAGATCCAGGTCACATTTAATCCAATTGTAGTGATATCTAGAAGAGGGGGGAAATCCTTTCATGTGAAGGCCTTTTCATCTGCAGCCTTTTTCTTCTGTAGTCTGTAAAGGAGACACTAAGTTGTATAATAATACTGGGCCATGTGCCTTGTAAGAACAGGCTTAACCCTCCTCCTAAGACCACAAAATGAATTTAAATTTTCTGAGTGTTGACAGCTGAAGCATGAGGTTTCTTCAAGGATGGTGTTGAAAAGTCAGATCGTCTTTCCAAACCTCACTCCTTTTCTGGGACCCCATGGCCACTTTCTTTATCCCATAACCACAGCTATAACTGGGTTTATGGCATGGGTTGATTTTTCTCACTCTACATAGTTTGTAAGTTGGTGATTTTTTTCCTTTCATCCCTCCTTCATTCCTTCACCCCACGATTTTAAAAACTATCTTTATAGGCCAGACACACTGGCTCATGTCTGTAATCCCAGCACCTTAGGAGGCCAAGGTGGGTGGATCAGTTGAGGCCAGGAGTTCGAGACCAGCTGGGCAACATGGTGAAACCCCATCTCTACTAAAAAATACAAAAAATTAGCCGTGCGTGGTGGTGCACGCCTGTAGTTCCAGCTGAGGCACGAGAATCGCTTGAACCCGGGAGGCAGAGTGAGCCAAGATCATGATAGTGCACTCCAGCCTGGGCAACAGAGTAGGACTCTGTCTCAAAAACAAACAAACAAACAAAAACTATAATAACACCAAAATGCAGAGTGATAGATCTAGTCTCTAGCTCTTGCCCCAACACCAAGCTCACTCCTAAGAATGTTACTGAGCCCTGACGAAGGACAAGGCACTGTTCTCAGTGCCTCACATAAAGATCTCAGTTAATACTCACCCAAACTTTGGAAGGTGAGACTGTATTTATCTCTGATTTACCAGAGGGGAAACTGAGGCAAAGAGGAAGTGAAGTGATTTGCCCAAGATTACAAGACAGAAAATGGAAGCAGAATTTGAACTCAGCTGGTCTAGACCCAGAGCTGACTCCCACCTGCCATGCTCCAAGGCATTGCTGTTACGTGGTCAGCTGCCTACTTGATTCTCAAACTTTTCGTGTCCAACCGAACACCTGACTTCCCTCCAACACCATCTCACACTCCCCATGGGCTTCCCCAAAGTTAATGGCAGCTCTGCCCTCCTGCTGCTCTGCTCAGGACCTTGGAGCTCTTCTTGATGCCTCTCTTCGCCCACATCTCACATCCAATTTGTCTCTAGATTTTTGTCAACTGTACCTTCTGAACAGATCTAGAATAGGCTGCCTCTCCCACCGCCTGGTGTGCTCTGACCCCAGCCACCATCCTGTGTTATTGCCGCAGCCTCCTCACTGTCCTCCCTGCTTCTGCCCTTGACTCCTCCTGCAGGCCATGCCGCAAGAGCAAGGGGTCCCTCTAGAATGCACGTCAGATAGTGTCCCCTTCTGCTTGGAACTCACAGATGGTGCCATCCCTTCTCGCAGGGGTGGAAGTCAGCGTCCCTGTGAGGTCTTCCTGGGCCTCTTGGGCATAACCTACTCCCATCTCTATGAACTTCCCCCTCGCTTGCTCCACACCTGCCATCCTGGCCTCCTTACTGCCCCTCGGCCGTGCCAGCTAAGCTCCCGGCCCAGCGCCTCTGCCTTCCCGAGCACTCTTGGTCTTTTCTGGCTGGAATGCTCTTGCCTCAACACCACGTGGCTTGTCTCCTCACTCCATCCAGGCCTCTGCTCCAGGGCCACCCTGTCAGAGAAGGCCTTACTGATGCCCTTATGGAAAACTGTGTCTATGAGAACAGCACCACCAGCCCCTGTGCTAAGGAGAACCTGCATAAAATAGGTCAGTGATGGGGGTGGGGGTGGTTTCAAGAATAACACAGGTGGAGATTTTATATAAGCTGGTCAACGTTCCAGGGAAGGAAACATTTTCAGCGAAGACCTCCACAAATATTTGTTCTCGGGTGAATTAAGTAAGCCACTATTTCACACCTACTGCGTGCATTAGGGTGCGCTGGGTCCTTCGAGACACGTTGATGGCCTGGGACAGCATTCACTCACCAGGCTGCCCACCTTGCTCACCTGGTGGTCTCATGGCCTCCTACCTGTCTGCTCACCTCTGCTCTTGGCCCATCCGGTGCAGAGGTTCTGCAGTCCACAGAGAGGTCTGAAGACAAAACCATGATCCAGGACCAGTAAGTTAAAAAAGCAAGGTAGAGGAAAATGTGCATAGCTGTTACCGTTTAAGAAGGGAAAAGTGTGTGTGTGTGTGTGTGTGTGTGTGTGTGTTTCCTTATTTTAAAAAAAGATACAATAAATAAAAAATGAATAAATGTGGGGAAGGAAGGGGCCAAGATGGAGGGGACAGGAATAGAAGCTGAATGTCTCAGAATAGACCTCGGTGGATTTGACTTTGAAAGATTTTTACAAAGTTACCTTTTATAATACATTAACAAAGCAATCCCTGAAAATCAAAAGCAAAAGGGAATCAATGCGTCTGTCTATCAAGTTGGTGACATTGCCACACAGGTGGGAATTATTTTAAGTGACTTTAAGACATGATAATTTTACTTACATATTCCTGATGGGATATAGTCCAAGACCAAAAGGAAAAATCATAACTGCTTTCAGTAATCATGTTGTTTGTGATTTATTGGTATTGCTATTTTGAGACTGTTGTTTGTGTCTTATAGTATAAAGCAAATGAATAAGTATTGAGGACCAGGATTATTGGTATGGGAGAAAGGAGACACAGATGTGAAATCAATGATTTCTACTACCTTGTAGTCCTCAATTTGGTTTTAGATATTAATGTGCACTTCTGATATATGGCATCTTTTTTAAAAAATTTATTTCCTAGCTCTGTCCATTATAAGGAAATAAAAGAGCAGCCCAATAGCACTGAACACCCAAGCCCCTAGGCTATGGCCTCTAAAGACCATTTCCTACCAAGAGGACTCAGTGCTTCTTGGAGAAATTTTAATTCCAGGTAGGAAATGTACAAGATGAGACCAAAACACTTTGTCACACCAGCAGGCAAATGAACACTCAGAGACGACAGGTTCACACCATCAGGACACCCAAGTCAACTTGAAGATGCTCCCACTGGTCAAAATGGAACAGTTTCTCAGTGTAGCAATTGCAACAGATGGAAATAGATCTAGTAGGTTAGATTCCTCAAGATTCTTTACAAATAAATAAATCTCACGGGTCACCCTTGAGGAAGCTAAGTAACCAACTCATTATTGTGAAAACAAGAAAGTAAAGCAAAAGAACTAAGCATTTTCCTGACATTTCTATATGCCCACTGCCTCAAGGTAATATGACAGGAAGTTGCACTTCATAAAGTTTTCTACCTGATAACTTAGGTAGAGGTGATGAAATATTTCTATTTTGTGATCTTTAATGAAATAATGGGTCTAGACAATGATCATTAGTGGCTTCTAACCCCCCAAAAAAAAATAAATAAAAGAGAGACAGTGGCAACGAGGGAGACCAAGAAAAAGAGAGAAAACAGACATTATATGCTTTCTAATGAAAGCATCCACCACCCACCACGTGTGAAGTATTTGCCTCCCCCCATTACACATGATCCTGACCTGGCCTCTGGATCTTACCACCATGTGTAGGATACAAAAGAGAGGGAGACAGATTAAATTTCACCATAGGGAGAAGCCAGCAAAATCCAGTCCTGGGGAAACTGTAGGACCAATGATCTGGTTTCCTCAATACATAAATCACAAGAAGATAGAAAGAGAGGGAGGAACCTCTAGATCCAAGGGGATCTAAGAGCACGATCAGCTGGTGGCAGTTCTTCGGCGTCCACTTCTTGCTCAGAGTTCCTGAGGGAAGGGTCCTGAGGAAATGGACTGCTTCCCAAGGCCCTTCCTTCCCTTTGCTGATGGCCTCCATGTGGGAGTCCTGCAGGCTTGGCTTAGCTCCCAGCCTCTGCACTTCACTTCTGTGTGGCCTTAGCTCAGACACTGAGCCTCTCTGTGCCTCTGCTTCCTCACTTAGAAGCTAGGCATGATTATTTTACCTGCCTCATAGTATGCTTGTAAAGATAAGATAAGCAGTCCCTAACCTTTTTGGCACCAGGGACTGGTTTCCTGGAAGACAATTTACCCATGGACCCGGGGAGAGGGGATGCTTCCGGGATGAAGCTGTTCCAGCTCAGATCATCAGGCATTAGATTCTCACAAGGAGTGTGCAGCCTCCATCCACATGCACAGGTCACAACAGGGTCCACACTCCTGTGAGAGTCTAATGCCACCACTGACATCACGGGAGGCGGAGCACTGGCGGCTCTGGCAGACATGCTTGCTTGGCCACCACTCACCTCCAGGTGTGTAGCCCAGTTCCTAATAGGCCACGGCTCTGACAGTCATGCTTGCCCGGCCACCACTCGCCTCCAGCTGTGCGGCCCAGTTCCTAACAGGCCACAGACTGGTACCGGGTTAGGGACCCTGCTTTAAGCAGTCGCTTCTCCTTCCCTGGCCTCGCCCCAAGCAGCCAATAACATACTTCCTGTCTCTATGAATTTGCCCGTCCTGCATACTTTGTGTCAATGGAAGGAGGTATTATGTAGGGTTTGTGTCCGGCTTCTTTCACTGAGCACGGTTCAGCCACGCTGCAGCTCGTATCAGAACCTAGTTCCTTTCAGGGCCAAATAACATTTCATTGTGTGGATGGACCAGGTTTAGCCACTCAGCAGCTGGCAGACACTTGGTGGTTCCACTTTGGGGCTGTTGTGAATGTGCTGCTAGGCACATCTGTGTGCAAGGCTTTTTGTGGACAGATGTTGATTCTTAGGGTATCTGCCCAGCAGTGGGATTGCTGGGTCACGCATGCAGCAGCTCTGCTTACCTTTCTGGAGGCCACGAGCCTGTTTTCCACGGCGGCTCTATGGGGCTCCTGTTGAGGAAGCCCTGGTGAGTGGGTGCTCCTCTGCCAAGCGTTAAATAGGGACTCACCACTGGGAACGGACTTGGACTCCAGGAGCCCCCAGGAGGCTCCCTCTGTGCCGACGCCCATGGGCTGCAGACGGGTGGGTGACTGTGGGCCCCTTGCTCAGCCTCCAGCTTTGGGGCTGATGGCTCTTCCCCCAGGGAGTCTGTGCAGCCCTCCTCCAGCCCCCAGTCCCCTTGGACCAGGGGCAAAGCTCATTTCCCTCATCCGTCTGCCCCTAGCGCGCTGGGGTGGGAGGGATGAGGCTCTTGCCTGGCCGGCCCTGGGGCTGGGAGGCAGGTGTGGGAAGTGCAGGTGGGCAGTTCGGTGTGTTTGGCAAGCCGACCCAAACTCCCATTAAATGCTATGGAAACCCTTGCAGGCCCCAGATCTCTGTTTTTTTTCTGTCCCCCACAGCCCTGCCCCTCCATGGGGACTGCCCCCCAACCCCACTCCCGCAGTTCTACCCCCATGCCCCACCCCCACACCCCTTCACATAACCCAGATCCATCTCCTTAGAGCCCCCCACCCCCGAGTGAAATTGAGCATGCCTCCTGTTCTCACTAGACACAGGCTCCGAGGGAGCAGGCGAGTCCTCTCCTGTCAGAGGCCACGTCCCTGCACCTGCGCAGCACGGCACATCCCGGGACTCAGCGTCCTGTGTGGAACATACTCAAGTCCATCCCTACCCTCTGCCTCAGAGACGGCAGGCCCTGAGCGTGCTCCCCAGGACCCTCCCTGGGCTTCCACCTGCCACACTCCACCTGTTCCCCGGCATCCAGGCGGGCAGCACACACCTACCAGGGCCTCTGCTGTCCAGCCCAGGGCCACCACCTCCCAGGGCCCCCCAGGACCTGGCCAGCCCAGGTTGCCCCGTTTCTGCTGCTGGTGAGGTGGGGCTGGGCTGACAGGAGCCCCAGAAAATCTATAGCGGCCCCGCCTCCCAGGCCTCTCCCTTGCTGAGCTTGCCCACCTCAACAGACGCCCTAGCACATGCTCTGGAGAAACATTGAAATGAACTCGGTCCCCCTTCCTCACCCATTAAGTTCTTCCCCTGAGGCCAGAATCCATCGCAGGCAGGCCCTGCAGAGCGGCAGGGGTGGGCGGCGCTGGCTTCACTCCGAGGTCATTTACTTCTGCTTCTGGGCGCCCTTTCTTGCCTCTACACATCTTGCTCTTGGTCGCACGCGCTGAGTCTCAGAGCTGCAGGAGCTTGCCAACTGCTCACCTCCGCTCCTCTCTCCTGATGCCCTGTTTGTTGATGGTGCAGGAACCTGCTGCTGCAGTTAGGAAATTGAAATGTCAGTCGGGAGGGCTCCTGGAGTGGGGTTTGAAGCTGAGCTCTGAAGGCTTCGAGGGCAGGGAAAGGGAAGACCTCTAGGAAAGAGGGCTGGGGTCTCGCCCCTCCTGCAGGCACTGGCTACCCTCAGCTCTTGGAGGAGCTTTTGTGAATGGAGTTTGCTTGAAATCGATCTTCTCAGCCCCTTCACGGGCTTCACACTGGTGTCTGTCCCTGGTAGACCAGGCAGCCAGAGCTTCCTTCCTGTGGCTGCCCTGACCGCATCTGGCACTGGGAACATGCCCTGCACTTGAGGATAAATGAAAGTGAAATTTCAGGGCCGGGTGTGGTGGCTCACGCTTGTAATCCCAGCACTTTGGGAGGCCGAGGCGGGCGGATCACGAGGTCAGGAGATCGAGACCATGGTGAAACTCCGTCTCTACTAAAAATACAAAAAAATTAGCCGGGCGTAGTGGCGGGTGCCTATAGTCCCAGCTACTCGGAGAGGCTGAGGCAGGAGAATGGCGTGAACCCGGGAGGCGGAGCTTGCAGTAAGCCGAGATTACGCCACTGCACTCCAGCCTGGGCGACAGAGCGAGACACCATCTCAAAAAAAAAAAAAAAAGAAAGAAAGAAAGTGAAATTTCAATTAAAAGGATAAATCATGGTGATGGGTCCTCGTGGTGACCAGGAAAGACCTGGCCCACTTCCAGGCTGAGTTTCAACTGAGAAGCAGCCATTTCTTTGTAAAAAGATGTCCATTTTAGTGAGCAGTAAAATCTCGAGGGAAAAGCCCCAGGCCTCTGTTAGCAGGGCCTGTGCTCAAATCCCTGCACCTGCGGAGGCTGCACCCCCTCCAGGACGGGTGAGTCCCTTGGCCACAGCCAGGCCTGACACCCCGAATGCGCCACTCCCTGACCTTCCATTAACACCAGCTTTTCACTAGCTTCTGGTCTTATGCTTCACCTGAACCATGCAGCAGGTCCCTGTCCTCATCAAACTTTGATGCCGAACAAAGCAAGTGTCCAGCAGGCCACAGTGCAGCCCCCTCCCCCTCAGGACCCCAGGCCCACCCTGCACACCCCCATGTGGTCCCTCCAGGCTCCTGGGCTGGGTAGGGGGACAGGGATTTCTCTGCAACACACCACCACTGCAGTGGGATTCCCAGCGTTAAGGGGAGAAGGTGTCACTGGCACGTGCTGTGCGCAATTCTGAATCCTCCAGCCTCTCCAACATTTGCGTTCATTCCCGCAGAGGCCGAGATGCTCATGGCTTCCAGAAGGCTATGAGATGTGGCACAGGCACCAGACAGGCAGGACCGGCTGGGAGCCTCGGGCCTGGGCAGGAGCGGCTGAAGGCTGCCTGCGTCCACTTCCTCCTTCCATCTCCTTTGGCCGGGGGACCACCTTGCCCACTCATCCTGCAGGTCGGGTGGATGCTGCTGCCAACCCAGGCCTGGTAGATGTGCCCATTCCAATCTCCAGCCATGGCAGCTGCTTCAAGGCTGGGATGAGAGCCAATGAGTGTCTGCCCCAGGACATTCGACAGAGCTGTCTGGAAACAGCCACCTTCCCTACTGAGGCAGGGAGCTGGTGGGTCAGAGCAGGGGCACTGGGGCCAGGACACCTGGGTTCTGGATCCCAGCTCAAGGGCTTGTGAGCTGTGTGATCTTGGGTGAGTGACTCAACCTCCCTGTGCTGCAGTTTCCTCATCTGTAATGGGGAAGGGCTGCATATGAATGGCCTTGTCTATATTAATGGCACTGCTTTGTGGGGTTGTGGTGATGAGTAAGTGAGTGGATGGATGTAATATGCCTAGTGTACTAGTTCATTTTCACACTGCTATAAAGATACTATCCAAGACTGGATAGTTTACAAAGGAAACAGGTTTAATTGACTCACAGTTCCACAGGGCTGGGGAAGCTGCAGGAAACTTACAATCAGGGTGGAAGGTGAAGAGGAAGCAAGGACCTTCTTCACATGGTGGCAGGAGAGAGAAATGGGAGCAGGGGACACGCCAGACACTTATGAAACCATCAGATCTCGTGAGACTCACTCACTCTCATGAGAACTGCACGGGGGAACCGCCCCCATGATCCAGTCACCTCCCACCAGGTGTCCCTCTCAACACCTGGGGATTACAATTCAAGATGAGATTCGGGTGGGGACACAAAGCCTAACCATATTACCTGGGGTACTGCCTGGCACTGTGAACTAGTTAGGGAAGCATCGGTTGTCATTATCATCATCACTGGTTCTACGACCTCTATTTCTGTGCCCCTGACACTGATGCTATTACTAGTACTGTCACAAGTGTACTGTCAGCCTATTGCTGTTACCCCTGGGGCTGCTAGGCTGATGGGATGTAAGCATAGCAGTGTGAGGCAGCAGAAGGGGAGAGTACCTGCGAGTCTGAGGGGTGGGCTGAGCAAGTGCTGAGAGCCCCATCAGAATGGACACCCTCATAACGGACTGAGCATGGTACTCAGCCCCCATGAGTGAATGAACACAGTACTCAGCCTGCATGATCCAGCCATGCCTGAAACCCGCACGACTCCAGGATAAGAGCCAGTACATTGCCTTTTTGCTTGAACCAGTTACAGTGGGATTTCTGACGCTTCCAATGGACAAGACCTAAATGTGCCATCATGCAGTAAAAGCCTAAATTAAATCATTTAATTCTTGTGGTCTGGGACCTCCAGGCTGGATATACAGATATTTATTGTCCCTTGCCCCATTCAGTCATCTACTCTGGTTTGCAGAGCACTTTCTGTGTGTCTACTAGTGTGCAGAGCTCTCTGGGGGAGACAGCAAACATAGTATTCAGGAATTATTACTGATTAAATTAATGATTAAACCAATATTCAGCCCACACTTAGTGATACAGCATAGTACTCAGGCCTCATTATTGACAACACAAAAAGCCCAGATTTATTCACAAAGATCCAGTACTCAGCCCTCATTTATTGACAAAGCTCAGTATTCAACCCACATTACTAAGCAGAGTACTCAGCCTTCATTACTGACTGAGCCCAGGACCCAGACCCTATGACTGACTGAGCACAGTACCGAGCCCTCATAACTGATGAAGCACAGTACTCAGCCCTCATAACTGAGCACAGTACTCAGCCCCTATGAGTGACTGAGCACAGCACTCGGCCATCCGCATTGAATTACAGACACCGCAGATCCTCAGTTGCCATCTTTCATATACTCTTGGCAACAGCTCTGCAGGCTGGATAAAAAAAATCCCATTTCCAGATGAGGAGATAAAACCATTTCCCAAAGTGAAGAGCCAGTGAGGAGGCGCCCCCGCCTCTGCATCTCTGTGAGCACTGCCTGGAGGCACAGGGTGCAGGAGTGGGAGACAGCTATTCTGGCAGGTCTCCTTCCCATTGGCCCAGCGTGGGTCACATGTCCTTCCTAGCCAATCACAGCACTCAGGGAGCTGCACTCTCATTGGTCTACGTGGGGTCCCATGGCTGTCCTGGGGCCAGGTGGGAGGGTTCCCCCACGCAGTCCACGCAGAGCAAGGGTGGGCGGGGGCAATTTCCGAAGACTGGCAGAAGTGGGTCTCCGCAGGCAAAGCCAGGGCTGACGGCAGCCTCCTTCTCGGGCCTGACTCCAGCCTCATGGCTTCCTTGCTGCCCCTAAATGCCCTCCTTTGCTGCCCCTTGCCCCCCTCACTCAGCTGTCTCTCCTTCTGGGGCCTGTGGCCTAGTATCTGGGGCCTGGGGTCTGGGGTCTGGCCTCCGTCTTTTCTGCTGGACACTGGCCCCCTTGGGCTGCCACCACCCCTGCACCTGTGCTCCAGCCCAGGCAGGGTCTAAGCTCCCTGAATGTTCCAGCCCGGCCCCCAAGGGACGGGACCCTGCTCCCTTATCCCCAGCAATGTGGCACATTTACAGGGGCAGACAGGTCCTGTTAGAGGAAAGTAGACGCTGTGAGACAAGACCTTCCAGAGACGGGGGGGACGCGTGCATTAAATATCAATGAAGGTTTTCTGACGAGACTCCTGACTTCTCGTGTTGGAGCCAGAAAATGACAGGGACTAATCAGGGGAGGGCATGGGTGACACCTCTGAGGGCGAAGAACACGCCGCGCTACAGGTTGTCACTTCGCGCTGCCCATCCCCGCAGTCCCGGCCTCACAGGCTGAAACAACGAAGAACCGTCTCGGCTTTGGACTTGGCTTTAGTGGCGTGGCTCTCTGACAGGCAGGATTATTCCTAGCCCGAGTCAGAAGCAGAAGCTGCCTCCACTCTGGCTTCTGTGCAGTGGCAGCCCTTGTTAGCCATCAAGTTCAAGGAGCTCCTTGGACGCCTCAGATCTGCCCCAGACAGTTTTCAGAGACTCTCTCACTCTTCTGAGCAGCTGTCCAGACACCGCTGGAGGCTGGTGCTGCGTCGTCACAGACCGGCTTCCTAAGCTGACAGTCCAGTGGGCGAGACAGAAAGAAGGCAGGCAACAAAATAAGAAAACAGTGTTCATTTTTTGTCTTGTTTTGTTTTGTTTTAGAGAGATGTGGGCTCACTCTGTTGCCCAGGCTGGTCTTGAACTCCTGGCCTCAAGTGATCCTCCCGCCTCAGCCTCCTGAGCATCGGGGTCTACAGGCATGTGCCACCATGTCCAACTAAGTTGTGTTTTTTTAATTTGTTTTTTATTTTCTTTAAAGACAGGGTATGTTGCCCAGGCTGGTCTTGAACTCCTGGCCTCAAGCAGTCTTCCTGCCTCAGCCTCCCAAAGTGCAGGGATTAGAGGTGTGAGCCACCGTGCTGGCCAGTGTTCTTAATAATAAACAAAATAGCCGGCCATGACAAGGGCTAGGACGACAATTCCACTGGGTGTGGTAGGCACTGCTAGTGTAGCCAGGTCCCCTGGGAGCGAGCCACCCAGCCCCTGCCATCATGAGGTCGGCTTGCTTTGCTAATGATTCACAGCTGGACACCTCCCAGAAGATGGAGTGGGGCTGAGGGCAGCAGCTGTGCTGGGAGGTGCCTGGGAGGAGGCTCAGCCCACAGAGGCAGCCTCCTGGCCTCAAGGCTCAGTTCATACACCAGGGCTTCCCGTGGGGTGAAGCTGAAATGACCCAGGCTGAGACATCACTCGTCCTTCCCACTAGTTCTAGGGGCTCTCCCTAGTCAATAACTTGTTCGAGAATCCCTGTCTTGGGCTCTGTTTATAGGGACCCCAACCTAAGACACAGGGATCCAGAGGTCCAGGTGGGCCTCTCTGTGGCTGAGGCCCAGCCCTGAGCGCCACAGTCAGGTCGCCCTCTGGTCAGCTCTCTCCTGCCGGGCACTGTGTTAAGGGCTCCCCAGACAGCACCAGGTCAGGCAGAGGCTTCAACTTGCTGCACCTGCAAACTCCGACTGTCCCGAGCAGAAGGACCCTGCCAGAAGGACCCTGGCTGCCCACAGGCTGGAGGGGAAGGCCGGCCGGTTGGGTGACCCCAGGGCTCTGGGTCTTGACCGGGCTCTGGCATTGCAAGGAAGGGCTCCATCTGTGTTTCCACTCTGGACTCATTCTTGACTCCAGTCCACATTGGTGAGAGAAGCTGATCCACCCAGCTTAGCTCCTGGGGCCTGCCTGTCGGCTACGGGGAGGGTGAGGCACCTCGCTTGTATTCCCAGGACCACTCACCATGGGAGAGCAATGACGCCCCCCGAGCAAACTGGCCTTTGTTTCCAGAAGAGCAGGGAGAGTCTCCTGCAATCCCACACCAAAAATTCAGGAGGTGACTCTCTCTGTTAATTTGGTGCAAACTGAAGGGCATTTTTGAGAAGGAGCTAATTCACTATTCCCCACCGGGCAAATCTGTGAGAACATATTCATGCTTTTTATTGGCATTCATATGACTTTGAGGGGCTTTTTGTCATTGCTAAAACTCAAAGTATGTGTGAACAGTTCTGTATGATGGTGTCAATGTTACACAACAAATGACTTCTCACATCACATCCCGGGCTTTTCTGCTCATTACAAGAACCTAATTGAAAGTAATTGAAGGCTGAATTTCATCATGCATGAAAAGTACTTCCGAAAATGCAAGAAATACAAACATCTTCAAACCTCTTAAGTAATGTTCAAGAATCAAGGAAGAGTTGGGGGGAAAACAAGTAGGAACACTTACTTGGCCCCACATTTGTCCAGTTAATTTTATGAGAACAGGTTTCGCGTCGCCGAATCTTGCTGGTTATCCAGTATCACGGCAAGGGCTTTGGAATTACACTTCGCATCAACCTGGAAGAATCTCACGCTGGACAGGGTTACAATTTTATAATCACTTTCCATTGAAGTGAAGTTCTAGTCCAGGACCTTGGAGAGAGACTTTTAAATGTGTGGGTAGGGGGTCTGGCGCACTGCCCCATGCCTATAATCCCAGCACTTTGGGAGGCTGAGGCAGGAAGGTCACATGAGGCCAAGAGTTTGAGACCAGACTGGCCAACATAGTGAAACCCTATCTCTACAACAAATTTAAAAATTGGCCAGATGTGGTGGTCCACACTCAGGTCCCAGGTACTCAGGAGGCTGAGGTGGGAGGATCACTTCAGCCCAGGAGTTGAAGGCTGCGGTGAGTCGTGATCGCGCCACGGCACTCCAGCCTGGGCGACAGAGCGAGACCCTGTCTCAAAAAAATGGGGCTTCACTTATCACTTGCATCCCCCAAAGCTGCATTAGTAGAGCTGGTTGGAGTGAGAGAAGGGGCCAGGATGTTCGTCTCCTGTGGAGCATCCAGGGGCGCTGAGAAGACACTCAGGCCTGTGGATGGAAGGGACGGAACTCTTCTGCCCCCTTCCAGCTTTCAGAGGCTGCTTAGGCCAGCAGCGTGATGCTGAAACAGGAGCTGGGAACTCCGCCTGGGTCATTACCTACTCGTGAACCTTCGTCACATCCCTCAGCCTCTCTGGGCCTCAGTCCCTCCGTCTTCAGAATGGGCTCTGTGACATGGTCAGGTGGGGCTGACGCTCTGGGATTTTTTTCAATGGTCCCTTAAGGAATTCCAGGGGTGGAGCGTGGAGGTTTCTGGGTCTCTTCTTCTGTGCCTGCTTCAGGGTGAATGAGGAGGCTTCTGAGGCTGTGGTGAGGACACATAAGGCTGGGAACTGTGATTTGTCCTAAGGGGCCAGGGACAGACACAGTGAGAATCAGGCTGAGGACCAGCCTTGGGAAGCCCCCAGCGACGCCGTGGTGAGGGGAGAACAGAGCACCCCCCCGTGGGTCTGTCCCTCCACAATCCTCCCCAGCCTCCAGGAGCCTTCCTTCTCCTCCTCCTCCTCATGCCCTGGAACCCATGTGTCATCCAGGCCAGCCCACTGCAGCTTGCTGGGTCGGCCACACCTCCCTTCCTCCCCTCCCATCTCCCTTCTCTGTGGCCTCCCTTCCTGTTTATTTTCCCTCGTGCAGAGGTTCCCACATTCTCTCCGATCACTCCCCAAGCCCTCACCTCCATCCCCACCTTTCTCTGCCTGCTCACCATTTTTTCCTCTGGGTCTCGGGGTGGCCTTTTCTGCTCCAGGAGGCCTCCTTAGGGCCAGGACAGCCTTTGGTTTCCCTACGCAGCTGGGTGACCGGGGCCGACTACCTGCCTGTCTGCCTGTCTGCCTGTCTGCCCTGCCCCTTGGGCTGCCTTCCTCGTTTCACTTGTTTGTCCAGGAACAGCTGGGCCCTACTTACCAACAGGCCATCCCTGGGGACAAGCAGCCCCGTGTGTGTTCCCAGGGCCTAGAGAAGGGTGTGGAGGGGAAGGCATGAGGTGGGGAGGTAGGAAGTCCCCGGCTGTGCAATGCAGGCAGGGGAGCAGACAGAAACCCTGAGAAAAGTCTGATGTTGTTGGCAAGAAAACCAAGAAGCTCAAGCAGGAGCGCTGGCTGGGGCCGCAGAGAAGCTGCAGGTGCAACTGGGCAAGTCGCCTTCTTCCCTCAAGGCTCCCATGAGACTCAGATCCTAAAAGAAAATTGCCTCTCTCGGCCAGGCATGGTGGTTCACACCTGTAATCCCAGCACTTTGGGAGGCTGAGGTGGGCAGATCACCTGAGATCGGGAAGTTCAAGACCAGCCTGGGCAACATGGTGAAACCCCATCTCCCTTAAAAGTACAAAAATTAGCTGGGTGTGGTGGGGAGAGCGCCTGTAGTCCCAATTACTTGGGAGGCTGAGGCAGGAGAATCACTTGAACCCAGGAGGTGGAGGTTGCAGTGAACCAAGATCACACCACTGCACTCCAGCCTGGGTGACAGAGCAAGACCCTGTCTAAAAAAAAAAGAAAAGAAAAGAAAGAAAAGGAAAAGGAAAAAAAAAAAAAAGAAAAGAAAATTGTCTGTCCTCAGCAGGTCAAGTGCAAGTCCGCCTGCCTGGGTCCTGTGCCTTCAGGATGGGGCAAGACGGCCATGGCACCTGTTGGCACCATCCAGAGCTTTTACTCCATGGAGAGAGGGGAACTGCTGCGGGCAGCTCAGAACTCCCAACAGGCTGCAAAGGCGAGGGCCTGGGATCTGTTTTCCTGGGAACATCTCTGGGCTTAATATCATAGAAGGAGAAAGCTGAAACCCTTCTCTGAAGAATTACATCCTGCTGGAAGAACTTGATCCAGGAGATTTTTAAAGTGTCTTTACAATGCTGGGACAGGAACCAAGGGAGGCTTGATGAGTGGCAGGGCAAGGCCCATGAATGCAGAATGGCCACCGCTTTCCATTCTGAAAGGATATCCCGCCAGGTGTGCATGGGGGAGTGTGTGTGTGTGTGTATTGTGTTCTGTGTGTGTGTGTGTTCGTGCATATGTATATTTGTGTTTGTGTATGTGTACTGAATGTGTGTGTTGTGTGTATGTGTGCACTGTGTGCATGTGTGTGTGTATATGTGTATATTTAGCGTGTGTTCTGTGTATGTGTGTTTGCGTATGTGTATTTGTGCTGTGTGCATGTGTGCGTGTGTGACGCGTGTATTGAGTGTATGTTGTATGTTTGTGTGTGTACTGTGTGCATGTTTGTGTTTGTGTCGTGTACATGTTTGTGTATGTGTATGGTGTCTGTGTGTATTGTGTATTTGTGTGTTTATGTGTTTGTGTATTGTGTGTGTTGTGTGTACATGTATGTGTGTTGTATATGTGTTGTGTTTGTGTGTACATGTATGTGTGCTGTGTATATGTGTGTGTTTGTGTGTATTGAGTGCATATGTGTGTTGTGTGTATGTGTGTAGGTATGTGTACGTGTATGTGTGTTCATGTATTGTGTGCTTGTGTGTGTATATGTGTGTACTGTGTGTGCGTGTTTGTGTGTGTCAAGTGTACACGTCTGTTTATGCATTTGCGTGCATGGCGTGTGTGTGTCCACAGCTGTGCGAGGCAGTGGTCAGGACCAAACTCACTCTGACCCTGACTTTCTCCAAGGCCTTCCTTGCCCAGAGCCCCAAGGGGTCTCCCAGACCTTGCTTTACCCCACAATGCTTACCCCGATGTACAACAACAACTTAAGGGGTGTCACTCGTGGGAAAAGCCCTAATTCTGAGAGCGTCCGTGTCCATCTGTGGGCTGACTGGAGAGACCTTCCCAACCGTGCAGGTGCACGGGGACAGCTCTGGCTGGCAGGATGCCCTGGTGCAGGGGCCTTCCCGATGGCTGGGTCTCTCCCTCCCCCGGAATCTGGGTGTAACTCTCTCTCCCCAGCTTCCACCCTTGAAAGCTTAGGGAATCCACCTCCAAGGTGTCCGCGATTCAAAACCACACAGGGTGACTTTTCTCCAGTTTCAAGTTCATTTGAAATCAGGCAAATCCTCCTCCCTGGGGGAGACTCTGCCACAACGTTTCATGTCATCCAGCCATCTCTGAGGACGAGAACCGGCCTTCCAAGCAGAAGTCCCTGGGTGAACACTATCGTGGAGCCCCATAAGTTATTTTAATGTAGACATCACTTTAACCTTTCACCATCTGTTCTGTCCTCTAATAACAAATGCGGAAGAGCGTGGGTCTCCGCGGCATTCCAAGGCGATCGGCGCGCGCCTGTCTGTGCTCTCTATTCACGGCCCATCGTGGGCTTCTGCGGTGTTTGTCTCATTTGCCAGACACAAATCAAGTGGAAAACTGCTCTCCCCTGATCTGGTGGATTCACTCGCCAGTATTTCTTCTTAATATGGTAAACTGTGGGAGAATTCGGAGCATTTTGGGAGCTGATGCCCAGAGCTCCTGGATGCACACCACGCGCAGCCACCGCTGCCCGCCGTATTTCAGAGGTGGCCAAACGGGCCTGGAGAATAAGCAAATGCGGCCTGATGGCCAAAACGTAATGAGCTTTCCTTGAAAAAAAAAAAAATTCTCTTTAAATAGGTGGTGGATTTTTTTTCAGCAGTCTCCTCATTAAATTTCCCTATGAAAGAAGGATTGATTCGCCCAAAACTAGCAATAGTGCACAGTGAATCTACAATCCATCCTTCCAGCTGCTGCAGACCCCGTCCCTCGCGCCCACAATCCGTCCTTCCAGCTGCTGCAGACCCCGTCCCTCGCGCCCACAATCCGTCCTTCCAGCTACTGCAGACCCCGTCCCTCGTGCCCACAATCCGTCCTTCCCGCTGCTGCAGACCCCATCCCTCGCGCCCACCTCCTGCCTCCAGAAGACTAGACCTGGCTCCGTGTGTTCTCCTCAGCACAGTGCCACTCAGCCACCCGAGGGCTTACTGTGTGCTCCGTGCCTTTCTCCTAACCCAAAGCGGCGTCCACACATCAGGCCTCGGAGAAGCGCCACGCTCCCAGACAGCAGGGCTGGTGGGCTCCCTACTGCACCTCAGCTGCCTGCTCTCCTGGGAATGTGATCTCTTAGCGTTTCTCCCACCCCCGAGGAGCAAGTCGTCGGAGGTGACAGGGAGAGGGGCTCCTCCCCTCTATCTAGACGTTGCCCCATATACCCTCGTGACCAAACTTGGTGAAAACTCTCCATGGCTGGAGAAGAGATGGGCCTTGCCCACGGAAGGCCTGCAGGAATAACGTTGCTTGTGGCCTTGGGCAGTAGAGGGAGGGGTGATTAAGGCTCCATCGGAGGCCTTTCCCATGGACCGCTGAGGGGCCCAGACCCGCCCTTCCCTCGGTGGCTGTCTCTGAAGCCCTGCTTGGTGTGTGCGACTCAGGGCAGAGCTGGGAAAGGGCCCTACCTGATCATAGGAAAGTAAGGAGGTGCATTGCAGGGGGGAGCAAAGACGCTCCTCACAGACTGTGAGTGTGTGCACATGTGCACAGGAGTGTGTGTGGGTGTGTGCACATGCGCACAGGAGTGTGTGTGCACATGTGCACAGGAGTGTGTGTGGGTGTGTGCACATGTGCACAGGAGTGTGTGTGGGTGTGTGCACACGCGCACAGGAGTGTGTGTGTGCACATGTGCACAGGAGTGTGTGTGTGCGCACAGGAGTGTGGGTGTGTGCACATGCGCACAGGAGTGTGTGTGTGTGCGCACAGGAGTGTGTATGTGTGCGTGTGCACGTGCACCGCGGGCCTGCAGGCCTCCTCTCCTGGCGGTGTCTCCCAGCACGTGAGCAACCCCCCATTGGCACTGATCCCCCATGGCGCCTTTATGCTAGAAACAGCATCTCCCTCTTTCTATACGGAAAACAGCTTTTTTCTATTATGACATGAGACAGTCTTGGGGTGGCCGGTGTGCCAGGCACCACACTGCTGCACATAGGAACAGCTCTGGTGTGCAAATGCTAAATGCTGGCTTAATAAAGATGTTCTCCATCAGGCTGAATTCTCTACGGATTGGAGTTTTTCTGGGGGATGACTTGCTTTCTTTGATACGAATTAAGCTGGAAGGGATACTCTATCAAACATGCTTTGAGCCTCTCTGAAGGCTAGCCTATGATTGTCATCGTGCTGCAGAGATGAGGTGCCTGGTGAGAAGCCAGCCCTCTGTCTCTGAGATAAGTGCTACTCAGGCACGATGAAGGAGGCTTGGAAGTCACTGCTGCATCTGCTGGCTGGCATCTCTGCTGGGTGTCACACCTATGCCACACGTGGGGCAGTTGCAGTGGTCACACTGTGTGTCATCAGAATTCAGAATGCTCCTGCACTTCAACATCTGTGAGCTTCATAAAACCGAGTGGACTGCTTTTTCTGTCTCATTCTCTGTTCTGGAAAAGTTTTAGGAAATTCCAGGGCAAGCTGACCGTCCTCAGCTCTTTTAGAAGGAATTTCCTGAAGTCCTACGGTATCTCCAGGTGTGTGTTCTCTGCTAGTCAAGTTTTAAATTGTATATTTTCTCAAAAAATAATCAATTTCATATAATTTTCACCTGTGCTTGCATAACATATAGAGAAGAAAATGCTTTAAAAAAAATCTTGTCTTTTTTCTCTGAAGTTTATCAAAGACGCAGCTAGTTTCCTGAGGACTTTTCCCCTAACTACAGCTCTGGAATCTATCGTTGCCCCTATTTTTCTGTTTTCAGATTCGGAAGTTTCTGTGTCATCTTTATTGATGACTTTGGCGTCTGCTGCTTTCTGCTTTCTTGTTCGTTTCCTTGTGGGGTTGAGCGCTTGGTTCGTTGCTGTAATTCCATTTTGATGATGAAAACATTCAAGGTTATGGGTTTGCAGGCACTCAATCTCTGGGCTTCACTGTATAACAGTCGTGTTGTTATATTATTATTAAACAAAAATATTTTTAAAAGCCTCTAAAAATAACTTTGGTTCCTGTTGACCCAGTGGTTATTTCACAGTGTCATTCAGATTTCTAAAAGGTCTTTTTTCAGTCTTATTATTAACTTTTCATTGCATCATTTCAGTAAAAGGTCCTAGTCAGGCCGAATGTGGTAGTTCACGCCTGTAATCCCAGTGCTTTGGGAGACCAAGGTGGGAGGATCGGTTAAAGCCAGAAGTTCGAGACCAGCCTGGGAAACATAGTGAGACCTTGTCTGTACAAAAGAATTTCAGAAATTAGCCAGGCGTGGTTGCCGGCACCTGTAGTCCCAGCTACTCTGGGGCTGAGGTGGAAGGATTGCTTGAGCACAGGAGGTCAAGGCTGCGGTGAGATATGATTGCCCTACTGCACTCCAGGTGACAGAGTGAGACCTGTCTCTTAAAAACAAGAAAAAAAAAGTCCTGTTCCATTTTGTTTTGGGGGTACTTTTGGGGTTTCCGCTACGGCCCACTGTATTATGAAATGTTGTGATGGTCCCGTGGGCTTTGGAAAAAAAAGTAGTAGATTCTAAAGACATGCTCAAAGTTGAATACAAATCCATTCCACCTTCCCAATTTCACCTTTCAAATCCCTGTGGCCTCCTCCAACTTCCCTGAGGGACCCCCCAGGCTCTGGGAAGCGCCACTCACCTGTGGTGGGTTGGTGACCACCAAGTCCCCCTCCTCATTACAGGAGGTTTCGCCTCAACTGAGTGAAAGACGTGCATCTTGTTTTTAATGCTACCAGTGTCCTTTCTGTTTTCCAAAATCTTGTATGAATCTCACTCTCTGCTCAAAAACAAAATGAAGCCTTTGCCTAATGCTTCCCCAACCCAAGTAAAACTCGGAGTTTCGTGTCTGCCTGTGTCTTTCCATTTCCTCCCCCAGTTAGCAGCCTCTTCAAGCTTACTTTGGACTTGGGACCCAGATAACCATCATTCAATTGTTTTCTAAACAATTAGAAAGGCTGGGACACACATGCATTGGGTCCTAGTCTTTTCTCTCACTGTGGAGGTTGCTCTGTTTTCTTGCCTTTGTCTCGTCCTGGGTTTGATGTCAGAACACGAGGCCATTTTATACCATCATTTCCATTGTTTTCACCTGTGCTGTGGATTTCTGCCAGGCGTCCCGAGTTCTCGGTGCGTTTGCTGATCTCGGAATATTATACCCGCGCTTCCCTGTTACTGACGGGCCCTGGACCTGCAGTCAGCGGCTCTCAGTAAAACCCTGACCATCGACTGTCCTTCCAGTTCCCAAAGTGGATGAAAGATCAGCTGTGGTCCCCATTGTACTTCAAAATGGTCGAGCTCCAGGAACTCATGGGAGGGGATGAATGTCAGAGATCGGCCCCGGGCCTCGCCTCAGCACAGGCTGACCTCTCCTCGCTTGCTCCTGCCTTTCAGATCCGGTCCGACAAAGACAATGACATCCCCATCCGGTACAGCATCACGGGAGTGGGCGCCGACCAGCCCCCCATGGAGGTCTTCAGCATCGACTCCATGTCCGGCCGGATGTACGTCACGCGGCCCATGGACCGGGAGGAGCACGCCTCTTACCACGTGAGTGTCCACACCCCAGTGGGAACCAGGCCCTGGGGTGGCGATCCCAGCCCCACCAGGCCTCGGCAGGTGCCCCCAGCAGGGCCATGCCTGCCCTACCTCTACAGGCAGCGCTCCAACTTTGGCCTGGAGCAGAATCCTGGGAAGCTGGGGAAAGCCCAGGTCGCTGGGCACTGCCCCCCGTCTCTAACTCAGCAGGGCGGGCCCAGGGCGGGCCTGGGGAACTGCGTTTCATACACTCCCCAGGACGCAAGTCAGGCCCGGGCCCACACTGGGAGAACCACTGGTCCAGAAGGTCTCCGTCCACGTGGTCTTCTGCTTTGGATGGCTCTGCGGGGCTGGGAGTCAGGGTCACCAGCTACGATGCCCCCTCGGGGTCCTTCATGCTGCCCTTGGCCCCTTTCTCCGAAGCACGGCCCATTGTCCCTCACACCCTCTCCAGGCTGGGACGTGAGTCCTGCAAGCTTTTCATTTCCTCTGACGTCTCTCGCGGCAGAAAGAGCCTCTGAAGGGAGAGCCGCGCGGGTTCCCGTCGGGGGCTGGGCTTGGAGAGAGAACCGCTGGAGAGACGTGGGGCTGCGGCCTCAGCTTCCGGGAGCGGGGCCTTCTCCTCCCGGGCCGAACTGACCCTGGCTGGGAGGAGGGAGCCTGGGCCATGGTGAAAGCAGCGCGGGGTGCACATCCCTCCACCTCAGGGTCCAGAGCTGTCCATCACGTGTAGGTGAAGGCCGCACCAGCAGCGCAGAACAGGCTGGAGCCAGATCGCAAGGGTCACACCCAGACCTGCCCTTCGCCGGGTGTGAGCTACTGGGCAAATGATGTCGCCTCTTCTGGCCTCAGTCCCGGCTCCTCCTCATGGGGTTGTTCTGAGGACTCCACGGTTAACCCCGGTGAGGCGTTCAGCACAAGCCTGTACTGTCAGGGCCGTGTGCTTCTCTGTGGTAACTCGGGAACAACCATGGAAGACTCGGCCCCGCCTGACGGTGTCACCTTGCTCAGCTCTACCTTCGCTTGGCTTCAGCCAGTGGCACTGCACAGGGCCCAACCCTGCAGCTTCTCACGTCTGCGACTATTTGTTTTGGGGTTCATTCATCCCACCTCGCACCAGAAGGAGGCTGCATAGGGGCAGGGAATCCTCCAGCTTTTCCACGCCAGATCTCAGGCCCAAGAACAGAGCCTGGCCTTCGGGGGCTCACTAGGCATTCAAGGAAGGGAGGGCGTTGACGGGAGAAGGTCGCTTTTGCTGTTGGCGACAGTGGCCTCCCTGACAGCCCTTGAGGCACCGTCTGAAGCAGGGGCGGACCTGGATGGATCCTGGGGAGCCCACTTGGGAGGTGGCTGCCCTAACCCCAGTCTTCACCGGGGCCTTAGCCCCTCACGGCTGCCTCCTGGGAAGGCTCGTGCCTTGGCTGGGTGTTGGGGAGACCTGATTGACAGTGCCTGGGCCTCGTGTGCTGGGCCCCCCCAGGAGTGGCCGGGGCAGAACCACAGAACCAACCAGAGACTCCGGCTGACACCCACCGGCTGTGCAGCAAGAGACAGGCCCTCGGTATGGCTGCTGGCTCCCAAAACGGGCTTTGGGCTGCCGTCAACACGCGTCTACAACAGGCTCAGGAACCGGAACTCAACAGCCCTTACTGCCAAGAAATAGCTACAGACCAAGGACTTAGGGAGAGACACAGACACATGCACACAGAGATAGAGATACAGAGACAGAGAGGGAGACAGAGACACGGAGAGAAACACAGGAGACAGAGAAGAGAGAGAGGAAATACAGAGGCAGAGGCATAGAGACAGAAATAAAGAGAGAGACTGACCATGAGAAACAGATTCAGAGACAGAGACTTGATACAAGTCTTGCCAGATCTAGATGTGCAGGGGGAGCCAACCCTTCAACTCTGTGAATTCCTGACACGTGTTTCTGTCTGTTGTTTTTTTAACCAAGGCAGACTTGGAGCTGGGTCAGCCCACTTCTCCCTAGTGTGGCATTCCAGATGCAGCCTGTGGGTGCTGGCCAGGGCATCTGAGGGGCACCAGGAGAGCTGGGTCAGCCCACTTCTCCCAGGTGTGGCATCTCAGATGCAGCCTGTGGGTACTCACCAGGGCATCCGAGGGGCACTAGGAGAGCTGGGTCAGCCCACTTCTCCCAGGTGCGGCATCGCAGATGTAGCCTGTGGGTGCTGGCTGGGGCATTTGAGGGGCACCAGGAGTGCTGTAGGGCTGCCGGGTGCCTGTTGCAGGAGGACTCAGGACCCAGCACTTGCTGAATGCACAGTGATTCCCGGGTGACCCGCACCCGCAGAAGGCCTCTTCCTTCCATTTCACCTTGTAATTCCTCCTGGAAACCCGGAGCTCAGAGCTGGCCCTCCCTGCAGCATCCCCAGTGAGCTGTTTCTCCTCCATGGATTCTCACCAGAGGCAGCATTCACATTCCCACCAACTCCCCGGAAAAGGTTTCAGGGCTCAGCTACCTCTGCACACAGCACAGCTGGGGGATGGGGACCTCCAGGGCCACCGCTGGACAGTGCCCCCTCCATGCACCTTGAAGCCTAAGGCACAGCCTATAACCCAGCCTGGGAGCTCTGCCCACAGCAGGGGTCCAGGTGTGCAGGGCCAGAGGTTGGAATGGCCACTCCAGGGATCTGGGTCACCCACCCCTCTGTGATTCATTCCCAAGGCCCTCCTCTCACGCACAGGTAGAAATTTTCAACCCACCGTGTGCAGAGACAGTGGCTGGCAATGGGGGGGAATCCAGCGCCCCCACCACCTCCTGCCACACTGTGCAAACATGCTGTGTAAACATGTGATGCAAACACACTGTGTAAACATGTGGTGCAAACACGCTGTGTTAGCCCTTTCATATTGCTATAAAGAAATACCTGAAGCTGCGTAATATAGAGAGAAAAGAGGTTTATTTGGCTCACGGTTCTGCAGGCTGTATAGGAAGTATAGCGCCAGCATCTCCTTCTGGGGAGGCCTCAGGAAGCTTCCGCTCATGGGAGAAAGTGAAGGGGAGCAGACATCCCACATGGCAGGAGCAAGAGAGAGAGAGAGACGGACGGAGGTGCCAAGCTCTTTAAACAACGGGCCCTGGAGCGCACTCAGAGCAAGAATTCACACATTACCACAAGGGCAGCACTGAGCCATTGACAAGGGATCCACCCCCATGACCCAAACACCTCCCACCAGGCCCACCTCCAACACTGGAGGGCACATTTCAAATGAGATCTGGAGGGGACAGAACATCCAAACCATGCCACACACCTCCATTCGTCTGTTTATTCTTTCTGCCTGATGCATATGCAGAGCCTTGCTCAGCACCAGGCTCTACCCAGGAAAGGTACAGTGCCTCTGTAGATGGTCCTGTGGCAAAACCCCAGAAAGATGGGGGTCACAGGCTGGTGGGGACCAGGGACCTGGATCCCACACCTGCAGGGGGAGCTGAGGTGCCCCTGAAGGCCCATGGCCCTCACCGCGGATGCACTCAGGACCCCCGCACTCCCCACCTGAGCTGGCCATGAAGGAAGATGAGGTAGCCCAAGGCAGTGGGGGTGGTGCTGCTGGTGAAGGGTCAGGCCCACCTGCCCCAGCCACCCACATGGCTTGCCACTGTGCAGACAGTTTTGCACACCATTCCCTTCCCTTTTGTTTTTCTTTTGTTTGTTTTTTGAGACAGGGTCTCGCTATATCACTCAGGCTGGAATGCAGTGGTGCAATCTCAGTTTACTGCAGCTTCAACCTCTCAGGCTCAAGCAATCCTCCCACCTCAGCCTCCCAAGTACCTAGGACTTTTTTTTATTTTATTTTATTTTATTTTTTGAGACAGAGTCTCACTTCGTCAGCCAGGCTGGAGTGCAGTGGTACTATCTCGGCTCACTGCAACCTCTGCCTCACAGGTTCAAGCAATTCTCCTGCCTCAGCCTCCCAGGTAGCTGGAACTGCAGGCACCCACCACCACGCCCAGCTAATTTTTCTGAATTTTTAGTAGAGATGGGGTTTTACCATGTTGGCCAGGCTGGTCTCGAACTCCTGAGCTCAAGCCATCTGTCTGCGTCAGCTTCTCAAAGTGCTGAGATTACAGGCGTGAACCACCGCACCCAGCCCATGTTCCTATCTGTTTCCTGCCTCAGCCCTGAGGCTTCATGGTTTTCTCCCTGCTTTGAAGATGAGAAATGCAGTCATCCCACATCGCCAGCGTCTCTCAGTGCCTCCTGCACACCAAGTTCTAGGAGCAAGCTCATGGAGATTGTTAGTTTTATCATCCTCATTTCCCATTTTCACGGTGAGGAATGGTGAGCCCTGAGATCTGGCCGGGCTCCAGCCTTCTCACCCCTTCAGGGACGGCAGAGTCAGCAGGAGATACAGGGCCCAGACTGGAGAAGAAGCTGCATCGTCTGCCAAATTCTGGAATGAAGCCCTGGAGTTCCACTTGTAGCTAATCTCTCTGTCCCACCGAGATGGAGGCCTTGGGGATGCCTGGCTTTTCTGCCCTTCCCTGGAGAAGGAAGCCCCTCCCTGCAGGCATCACACTCCTCATCAGACTCCAGTGTGACCCCAACTCTGGATTTCCACCTTGTAGGACGCCCACCAGGGTCTTTGGAGGCAGCTGTGCCAGCCAGCAGGGGCGTGTTAGTTCTCTGTGCTGTGTAACAAATCAGCACAAACTTAGTGGCTGAAACAACGCCCTATGAGTTCACCGTGCTGTAGGTCAGAAGTCCAGATGGGCTTGGCTTGTGTTTCTGCTCAGGGTCTCTCCAGGTCAAAATCAAAGTGCCGGCCAGCCTGGGCGATCCCCCGGCCCTTGGGAGGACCTGCCTCCTGGCTCACTGGGGCTGCAGCAGGTCCGGATCCTTGTGGTTGCGGGACTGAGGCCTCCATGTCCTTGCCGGCTATTCGGGGGGCCACAGCCACCCCCTGAAGGGCACCTGCATGCCTCGGCACGTGTCTCCTCCACTGTCACCCAGCAAGGTGCATGGGATGCCCGCATGCCCCTCTCTCCTGCCTCCAGCTGGAGAACGCTCAGCTTTCAAAGGCCCGTGTGGTTGGATGGCGCCCACCCAGCCCTGTCTTAAGGTCAAAAACGTAGCCCAATGGGGAGGGAACACATCTGTCTTCACATCTGGGACTAGCACCTGACATCCTTGGGGCCATCTTAGAGTTTTTCCTGCCTCCCCAGTGTCCTTGGATCCTGTTCCATTTTCCACCCAGCTCTGTGGGCTGAGTGTGGCGAGGACGCATCCCCAGCCTGTGTATGCTGATGACTGTGACACGTATCACCCTAAAGCCAGCCTGTAAACATTCAAACACACGACATGCACGAGTGCTCACTGCTGGCTTTGTAGGGTGATGCTCCAGAAGATTCCTTGAAGGATTCCGTAAGTTAGACACACTAGCTCACCCGGCCACACGCTGTCATCTTCCGAAAGTTTTCTAACCTTCCTGAGCCTCAGTTTCCTCATCTGTAAAATAGGGACCAAGACAATGCCAATCTCACAGATTCTGATGAAAACTGGAGTTAACATGTGTAGGTTCTTACACCACTGCCTGGCCCTGAAAGGCATGGTGCGTGTTGGCTGCCGATGTCACCCATGAAGAAAGTCTCCAACACCTGCACCCCTCGGCCACTTCCAAGACCCTCATGGACTGTTCCCAGTTCCATATGCCTTGGAGGGAACCTGCACCCACAATTAATATAGGAAGAAAAGAGAGCAGCCAAGAGGCGGGAGAATTAGATCCCACCCACATCTGGACAGTCGACTGTCAACAGACACGTTTCCCCCGAGTGCATTCCCGCCCCAATGCCAGACCACACCCACGCATTAATATTTCCTAATCTTGTCTCCTGGAACAAGGATAGAAAAATATCCTATTCAAAATGTTGCAGGAAATGCACTCTGCGCCGACGCTCGGATTTGCAGGTTGCAGAACGCTCAGAGGACCCCTCCACCCATGTTTTCGTGTTTCCTCCACCGCCACGGCGAGATCACCTATCTCAGGCCCACCCTGGGTGTGCCCAGCCTGAGAGATGGGCAGGGGAGATTTCCAACAGGAGCTGTCGAATGTAATTAAATCTTTTGGGGGTGAGGCAGGGAGTGGGACAAGGAGGACGCAGGCCGCGGGCAGAGGCGGTATTTCCTCCTTATCTGCACTCGCGGGGCTCTTGCTGCTACAGATAGCACCTGAAACTGCTTTAGTTAGGAGATAATAACTTTAATTTTGGCTCAGAATTACTTTTTTCCCCCAAGGCCCTGTGACCTTTGACTGGGCATGTGGAAAGCACAACCACAGCAAGACAGAGCTGCAGATGGGTCGGGGATGGAGGAGTCTGCCCGCGACGGGGCGGGGGTGGCCGGTTACAACAACCACACAGCACTTCGGGCTGTTTAAACGTGATATGGAAAGCTGACTTGGCGTGCGTGCAGTCACATCTCACGTGGCAGCCTGCAGTTCCTCCAGGAGTCAGGCCTAGTTTGTCTCCTTAGTACAGCACAGATTGCCTCTTTGAGTAAAGCCAGCCTCTCTAGATCTTCCTTAAACATGCAATGTGAGGGGGTAAAATTCCACTCTGGATTGTTGGAGCCAAACCAAAACACTGGTGTGGGCACGGACACAGTTAGCTCCCGGGTTTCCCTGGGGCAGGCGTGGAATTCAGGGCCCCCCGATTCCCCAAGGTCGGGGGAGCAGGAGCGGCCATGTGAGGCAGGCCACCAAGGGGATGATGTGGAGACCCGTCCGGCATGGGGCTCCTCTCCCGGCCACCCTGGGCTTGATGATGTTTTGCTGCAAATACCTTGAGTGAGGTCTGTTGTGTCCAACTTCGAGGGTGATGTGGGGTTTTGGCAGAAAGATGTGAGCTGAGGACACCTCTGGGTGACCGTCCAGCTCTGGGTGGAGAGGCCTTGGACATGCCCTTTCTGCTCCCCGACAGCCCCTCAGCAGCCCCCTCGCCTGCTGGCAGCGCCCAGCCTCTCCGTGTCCTCTACCTTGGCCTGTTCTTGAGGTCCCAGCTCAAGCAGCCCCTCCTCTGAGAGGCCTCCCTGGCGGCCACCACACCCACTGATGGCTTCTTCTCTTCCTGGTGTCCATTGTCCCTTGGATGGAAGCTCCAGGGCAGCCACACTGCCTTCAGTGCACACTAATCTAGGCTCCAGCCCAGCACCTTGGCATTGCAGGCCCTTGATGGGCATCTGCAGAACAAATGAATGAGTGAAAGAAAAAATCCAGAACTTTAGGGGTGACTCCGAGAAGCTCCTGCAGAACCTTCCAGCCCAGGTTCAGCTCTTCCCTTTTCACCTCGAAGATGGTTCCTGTGACGTTCCCGGGAGCTCCGCACAGACCTCCCGACCCTGCCTCTCCACGGATCCCCCCACACCACCCATATTCCCCTGCTGTGCCCAAGAGCTGACAGGGCACACAGATGCAGAGAGCCTGGAAATTGTCCAGGCGGGACTCTCAGTGGACGCCTAAATGGGCCCAATTCCCAGCTCCAGCTCTGGCCCCCTGCACACCTCAGCCTGTCTCCTCCCCACCTCCCCTGGGGACTAACCTTACAGTAGCAGGGGTTAAGCCCCCGCCCAGTTAGGCACAAATGTCTTTTCTGTTGCCACTCTGGGTGGACATGACCCCATCCAAGGCGCACCTGTCTTGCTCCAGACATCTGATCAGAACAGTCAGTGGCGCACGGAACAGTCGGGCAGGCGTGGGAGGTCCTGGGTGGGCCTGACCATGGGGTGTTGGGGGTTAAGCTGGCTTCCAGCTCTGTGCATCGCCCCACTCTGTGCTCTCCCAACCCCCGTTTCTGCAGAGGAGAGAGCTGAGGCTCGGAGAATTCCATGATGTGTCCAAAGCCCCCCGGCCCCTATAGCCAACCTGCTTCTGCCATCAGCCTCCTACCCCAGCACCGCGGGTCCCGGACCACTCTCAGCTGAGTGGGAGTGCCCACCCGCCACTGGGCCCTGTCTCTGCTGCTTTTCCAGCTCCGAGCCCACGCTGTGGACATGAATGGCAACAAGGTGGAGAACCCCATCGACCTGTACATCTACGTCATCGACATGAATGACAACCGCCCTGAGTTCATCAACCAGGTCTACAACGGCTCCGTGGACGAGGGCTCCAAGCCAGGTGAGGCCTTTAGCGATTGCTTGCTGGAGACCCTGTGGGCTCTGCGGGCGCAGCACAGGCCCCGAGGGCGGGGGAGGGCTGCTCAGCCCCCACTACCAGGATGGTGCCACGGGACTTGGGCGCGGACACACAGCACGCAGCAGGTGTCCACCAAAGCCCCTGCTCTCACAGGCCTCGGGGTCAAGGGGGGTGCAGACCACAGGTGAGAAGCGATTGCAGCCACAGCAGGTCCGACGGGCTGGGAAGGAAACCCGGGCACTGGGAGTCCTGGGGACAGTGGTGGGCCTGGGCAGGCCCCTCTGTGGAGCTGGGAGCTGAAGCCTGAGGTGGAGCAGCTCCCGGAGTGGGGCTGGGGTGGGCTCCTGGGCAGGGGGAGAGGCTAGGGGAGCAAGGTCCACATGCCAGGGCCCTGGGGAGGCAACGAGGTCAGAGGGCTGAGGCCACTGGAGGCCTCCCAGCTAAACGTAAGATTTGGTTCCAAGCAAAATGGGAAGTGAGAGAGGCCCGGACTCCCCCTGCCAAGGCCATCCCATGTGACTGAGGCCATCTGCTCCCCTCAGAGCTGACCCAAGAGCCTGTACCCTGAGACTTCACTCTGGCACTGGTGGCGGCGCCCGCTTTTTCACGTGTGGGGCCCTAGCTGAGCGTGTCATGTCTTGCATCTCTGCCCTCTGTGACTGCCAAGAAGTGGACAACCCCCACCAGCAGTGAGGAGGCTCAGGCCGGGGAGGTTAAGCAGCTGCAGACCCTCAGGGTGCACATGGGTTAGAACCTGGGTGTCCACATCCCCACAGGGCTGGCACAGCCCCCACCTGCTCATCCAGATGCCGCAGGTGGCCCGGGTCTGTGGATGAACAAACCCCAGGGGGCCTCTGTGTGGAGGGAGCAGCTCCCCACGGTGGCTGCCTCCTGCCTGGGGGGTGGAGAGGGGTCCTCTGTGGGGCAAACATTTGCCTGGCTTGGGTTGGGTCAGGGAAGGTGAGGTCACTGAGGAGACCTCTGCTGGGGCCGCCCCTAAAGTACAAGACACCAAGTAAATATGAAGTTCAGAGAGTCAGCAAAGCACTTTAAAGTGTGGCCCAAGCGCCATTTAGGACGGACTTACACTAAGAGGGTAATCCTTGCTGATCTGAACTTCGAGTTTAATGGGGTGTCCTGTATTTTCACCAGCAGCAGCACCCCTGGCCAGTGCCCAGCAAGTGACGGCTTCCAGCCTTTACAGAAGTTGGCAGTGCCGGGCAAATGGGAGGCTGTTTCTGCATTGAAATCTGGAGCACATGGAGCCCAGAGCCAGGGCCAGCTCCCAGGGGCACCACACGCCCCTGCAGACCCCCAGAGAGGGGTCAGCAGCATCCCGGTTCTGGGACGGGAAGGCAGGCCTTTATCATGCCTGCTCACGGAGGTGGCTGCGTGGTCGGTCCCCGGGCTGTAGTATGAACAAGGTGAATTATACCCTTGGCCCGCCCCCAGGGCTGCAGTGTGAACAGGGTGAATTGCACCCTTGGTCTGCCCCCAGGGCTGTAGTGTGAACAGGGTGAATTGCACCCTTGGTCCGTCCCCAGGGCTGTAGTGTGAACAGGGTGAATTGCACCCTTGGTCTGCCCCCAGGGCTGTAGTGTGAACAGGGTGAATTGTGCCCTTGGTCCGCCCCAGGGCTGTAGTGTGAACAGGGTGAATTCAGCCTACTTGGTCTGCCCAGGGTGTAGTGTGAATGGTATTGGTCCGCCCTAGGTTGCAGTGTGAACAGGGGTGGCTTTTTTAACAGGGTGAATTATACCCTTGGTCTGCCCCCAGGGCTGCAGTGTGAACAGGGTGAATTGCGCCCTTGGTCTGCCCCCAGGGCTGCAGTGTGAACAGGGTGAATTGCGCCCTTGGTCCACCCCAGGGATGCAGTGTGAACAGGGTGAATTTTACCCTTGGCCCGCCCCCAGGGCTGCACTGTGAACAGGGTGAATTGCGCCCTTAATTGGTTGTCTTTCAGGATTATGAGACATGGGTGCGTCCGGTGTCACTGAAGGGAATGAATGTGGCATTATTTCACTGGAACTGTGGGCAGCTGGTCCTCAGCTGTCCCTTGAGGGGCAGGCAGGGGGTGAGCAGATTAGCTCCAGGCAGCCAAAGAAAACGGACGAGGACACGGGAGCCCCTCGCGAGTGTGCAGATGTGGAGGAGTGGGCGACAGGCCAGGCACACTCCTCACACAGATACCACTGGCCTCGCTCCTGGAGACCCAGGATGCTATTTAAAGGCGCCTGGATTTTCCTGGCCTTTCTATCACAAATCAAACCTCCCATGTCTTACTTTTTAAAAAATCAACAGCGAAAGTCTTCCCAAAAGCGCAATTGGCTTTGCTCATTAGGATAACAAAGAGCAAATTGCGGAGCCGTGGCCTCAGAAGTCCGCATAAGCCAAGCCTGGAGAGCCCAGCTGCCCGGCCGTTTGCAGAGCTGGGCACGGCCTGGCAGACAGAGGACGTGTCGATGCCGGGACCCCGGAGTCAGCCCTTCTTCCCACCACTCCTGAGCTTTTCCAGGACTATGTTGAGTGAAATGTCCATGGACTCTGAGAGCCCCTGGGGGATCAGGAGTCTGTCCCAGAACAAGCTGTCTTTGTGCAAAGGCCAGGACGGAGCTGGAGGTGCCGCTGTCAAGCCCACCTCGGTCACCCTTCACCCACCCCGGACAAGGGCTGGGAGAGATGGTGCCCACGCAAAGTGTGGCTTGCTTCTCTCGGTGGCAGTCTTCCCAGGACTTGGAAATCATCTCTACAATTTCTTCTCTTCCATCAGTAAATTACAATAATAGAAGGGTTCTACACAGTGCCTTTGTGGGATAAGGAAAAACTACCGCCAGAAATTAGTCATTATTCTCTGGAAGGACAAGCTAATGAAGGGTTTCAGATGCGCATTCTAATGGAAAACAAATGGAAAGATGGGTTAAATATTGGCTCAGCTCCAGAGGAATTTCGAAGGCTTGGGGAGTTCATCTGGGGATGTGAGCACACCATTACAGGCCCAGGATCCATGAGGGTCCTGTGTGACCCCCACACTCTTCCCCAGCCGCCCGGGATCAATGAGGGTCCTGTGTGACCCCCACACTCTTCTCCAGCCCCCTGGGATCACAAGAGTCCTGCGTGCACCCCACACTCTTCTCCAGCCCCCCCTGGGATCCACGAGGATCCTTCATGTACCCCATACTCTTCCCCAGCCCCCCAGGATCCACGAGGGCCCTGCATGCACCCCACACTCTTCCCCAGTCCTCCAGGATCTACGAGGGTCCTGCATGCACCCCACATTCTTTCCCAGCTTCCCCAGGATCCATGAGGGTCCCACATGTACCCCACACTCTTCCCCAGCCCCCTGGGATCTATAAGGGTCTTGCATGTACCCCACACTCTTCCCCAGCCCCTGGAATCCACAAGGATCCTTCATGTACCCCACATACTTCCCCAGCCCCCCTGGGACCCACAAGGGTCCTGTGTACCCCACACTCTTCCCCAGCCCTCTGGAATCCACAAGGATCCTGCGTGCATCTCACATTCTTCCCCAGCCCCCCTGGGATCCACAAGGGTCCTAAGTGTACCTCACACTATTCCCCAGTCCCCCAGGATCTACGAGGGTCCTGTGTGCACCCCACACTCTTCTCCAGCCCCCTGGAATCCACGAGGATCCTTCATGTGCCCCACATTCTTCCCCAGGCCCCTGGGATCCACAGATGTCCTGCGTGTACCCCACATTATTCCCCAGCCCCGCGGAATCCACAGTGGTCCTGTGTACACCCCACATTCTTCCCCAGTCCCCCTGGGATCCACAAGGGTCCTGTGTGCACCCCACATTCTTACCCAGTCCCCCTGGGATCCACAGGGTCCTGTGTGCACCCCACATTCTTACCCAGCCCCCGGAATCCACAAGGGTCCTGTGTGCACCCCAATACTTCCCCAGCCCCCCCTGGGATCCACGAGGGTCCTGTATGTACCCCACATTCTTCCCCAGCCCCCTGGGATCCACGAGGGTCCTGTGTGCACCCCACACTCTTCCCCAGCCCCCCCGGAATCCACGAGGGTCCTGTGTGTACCCCACACTCTTCCCCAGCCCCCCCCGGAATCCACGAGGGTCCCGTGTGCACCCCACACCTTCCCCAGCCCCCCCGGGATCCACGAGGGTCCTATGTGCACCCCACATTCTTCCCCAGCCCTCCTGACTTCATGAAATCCCCTGGGGCGCTGCTGACCTGCCCTGCTGGGCTCAGAGGGTGTGGCAGGAGCTGTGGCCAGCCCTTTTGTGGTTGGGGTGCAGAGTGAGATGCCCTGTTAGTGAGCAGGATGCAGAGCCCGCCCCAGGGGCTCCCCAAGCAAGGGGACCATGACTGGGAAGTGCAGGCAGGGCTGGCAGTGCCAGGTGTGGCTGCGCCCCGGGATGAGGTGTGTTTCCAGAGTCTCCCCGGCCGGTTTTCAACCCCACCCTCCTTTCTCCTCCAAGAGATCCTCTCTGCTGCAGCCACCATGGCCTTGGAGGCCGAAAGCTTGTTCCTAAGCAGCTGGACAGCCCTGGGGGTGAGGGGAGCACGTCTTTCCCAAGAGTCCCTGCCAAAGTCCCAAGGCAGGTCTCACTGCCCTGCCCCTGTCCCCGTACCCCTCCCCGGGGCAGAGGGTGACAGCCTGTGGCACACAACCAGGGGACACCCTCCATCTTCACGCATTCCGGGCTGTCTGGGATTGTGGGCGGCACATGTGCGTTCGCCATTGAGTAAGACGGGGCTACAGGAAGTGGGCATTCCCACCGAGGCCTTCGGCCCGGGCTGCAGAAGTGACCCTAAGCCTGGTGAGTTCTGATGGTAGAAGAAGGCCCTGCTGAGTGATCCACAGACCTGTACCACAGACGTTTTCCACAAAGAAATCAACGCTCATTTATTTCAAGTTCCCCAGAAAGTGGAACCAAAATCAGGGTTCCCTCCAAAAAAAACAAGGTGCACCTGAAATGACGGGAGGGCCGAGGATTTTTGCCCAGTTTCCAGCGGGGCCTGAGGCCCACGGAGGTGACTAGGGGCCCCCCACGTGCAGGGCGCTGGGGCCTGCTTCGCAGCCCTCACTCCGTCCACCCAAGCTTCGCCACTTCCGTCTCCTGTGTTGGGCTTCCCGATGGGATTTCACTGGAAGATATGTCTTCTCAAAAAATCTTTTTGTTTTGAGGTAATTGTAGAGTCACATGCAGTTGTAAGAAATAAGACAGACAGATCCTGTAAGCCCTTCAGCCAGCCTCCCCCAAGGGCGATACCTTGCAGAACCACAGCGCAGGTCACAGCCAGGAAACTGATCTTCGTAACGGCCACAGCCCCTACTAGGATCCCACCAGTTTGACCTACATTCATTGGTGTGTCTGTGTGTGTGTGTCTCTGTGTGCGTCTGTGTGTGTGTCAGTGTGTCTGTCTCTCTCTGTGTGTCTCTGTGTCTGTGTGTGTCTCTGTATGTCTGTGTGTCTCTGTGTCTGAGTGTGTGTGTCTCTGTGTCTGTGTCTCTGTGTCTGTGTGTGTCTCTGTGTGTCTGTGTGTCTCTGTGTCTGAGTGTGTGTGTCTCTGTGTGTCTGTATGTCTTTGTGTCTAAGTGTGTGTCTCTGTGTCTGTGTGTGTCCATGTCTGTCTGTGTCTGTATGTGTCTCTGTGTGTGTGTCTCTGTGTCTGTATGTGTGTGTGTGTCTCTGTGTGTGTGTGTCTGTGTCTGTGTGTGTCTCTGTGTCTGTATCTGTGTGTCTCTGTGTCTGTGTGTGTCTCTGTGTCTGTATGTGTGTCTGTGTCTGTGTGTATGTCTGTGTCTGCATGTGTGTCTGTCTGTGTGCCTCCCATCAACCCTAACCTGTGGCAACCATGACTCTATTTTCATCTGTAGTGTTGTCATTCCAAGGATACTATAGAAATGGAATCACAGCCGTGTGTTCCCTTTTGGGATTGGCTGTTTTCCTGCAGCATCGTTCTCTGGATATACAGCCAGGTCGTATCCATAGCTCGTTCCTTTCTATGGCGTAGAATTCCGTGGCCAGGGTGTACCGCGGCTTATGAGCCATCCCCAATTGATGGATGCTGGGCAGTTTCAACTCTGGGCCATGATGAACTGAGCTGCTCTGAGCACCCATTCCTGCATGGGGTCGTGTGTGAACATAATTTCCATTTCTCTAGAATGAATGCCTGAGAATGCAACTGTGGGGTCATCTTGGGAGTGGGCGTTTGTTTTGTAGGGAACTTCCATGTTCTCTGCCAGAGGGGCTGCCCCGTCGCACACTCATCCCACCCTCCTGAGAGACCCGGATTCTCGGCATCCTCAGCAGCATCTGACGTTGTCATCACTTTCAACATTAGCCATTCTGAGAGGTGCGTGGTGGTCCCTCGTGGTTTTCATGTGTTTTCCCTCTGGCAAATGGTGCTGAGTGTCTTTTCCTGTGTGTATTGGCATCTGCGTGTCCTCTTCAGGGAAATGACTCTTCATGGCTTTCGTCCATTTCCTACTACATTATTCTTTTACTGTTGAGTTTTCAGAATTCTTTACGTATTCTAGATACAAGTTCTTTGTCGGATTTGTGGTTTGCAAATATTTCTCCCACCCAGTAACTTGTCTTCCATCCTCCTCCCAGGGTCTTTGCGAGCGAAAGTGTTTAATTTGGAGGAAGTCCAGTTTATCCATGCTTCCTCTTACGGAGCGGGCTCCAGCATCAAGTCTGAGAGCTCTTCATCAAGCCCTAGGTTCTGAAAATGCTCTTCTCTGGGTGTTCTAACAGTTGTTTAGGTTTGTAGTTTACATTAGGTCCGTGATTCATTTTGAGTTAATTTTTATATAACGTGAGATGTAGATGCAGGTGTATTTTTTGCTCATCTCCATATTTTCCATGACTGCCCCAGCGCCATACATTGAAAGGCTGTCCTCCCTCCAGTGAATTGCTTTGACATCTTTGCAGGACATCCATTGGGCACATTTGTGTGGGTCTGTTCCTAGGTTTGTCGGTCTATGTGTCTCCTGCCAACACTGCAGGATGACCAGTGTGTCTCCTGCCAACACCGCAGGATGACCAGTGTGTCTCCTGCCAACACCGCAGGATGACCGTACTCTCATGGCCAGCTTCACTACCAGGTAGAGGGATGGCTTTGTGGACAGTGTGAGGTGGTCATGCCCTGGCCTTCACCTGTGTCCCTCCACCAGGGTGGGAATGTGCACACAGCACTGCCCGTACTCCGTCCCCTCCTCGGCAGGCAGGGGTTCTGCCACGCTGTCCACAGCAGTGCCGCGTGACCACAGCGTGGCCCTGGTGTGGCCCCAGGCAAGCTCCTTCCCACTGCCTCACACATCTTCAGTAAAAGAACAAGGACAGTGCCCGCCTCATGGACAGGGAAGGTCAGGGGCAGGCATCCATGTGGCTCCCAGCAGTGACGCTGTCATCGACAGTGTCCTTATTATCCGCAGCTGTAACTCCTTCATATCAACAGCAACTTAATAATACATTCTGGCTGAAAATATCAGTTCATTTTCCTGACTCCACCAAGGTAATTTTGTCAACTCAAACCTCTCTTAATAAATACAAGACAACTTTGAAAACCACCTGTGTTCCAGATTCCTTGGAGCACCAAGGTCCACGGGGTCCTTGCCCGGTCCCCCTGCTGGTCTGCCTGGCAAGCCCTGTCTTCCCTGAGGGCTGAGCTACACCTCGGATACACATATTTGTGAATTATCACAAATTCCAAATCAGCCATGTCTGAACGATGCAGTTTTCTGGCCTGGGACGGGCCAACTGTGGCCATGCCTGAGGTCTGGTTCCCAGACGCTGGCCTGCCAGGAGGATTTGGGTGCAGGTGATTTATGAAGGACCCGCCCCCTCCCAGGAGATGTCCGGGAGGGAGGAGGAGGTGCAGGACGCCCTGACAAGCAGAAACAACACCTCAGAAGGGCCGCAGTGCAAGGCAATGTTGCTGGGTTCTGTGCACGGCCCCAGCAGGTTCTCGGGAGGGGAAGAGGTGTCACTGAAAACGACAGTGACCACTGAAGGCGTCTGTCCGGGTGGCATCCAGGCCCCTGCAGCATTGGCTATAAGCCACAGCTGGTTTCCCTCTCCCCTCTAGAGTAATGGCCCACAGGCTGTTTCCCAAGGGCTCCTCCTGCAGGATCCTGGCATTTGTATCCGCAGGAGGACTCTGTGAGACCCGTGGAGACCTGTGCTGAGAAACAGCCGCCCTCGCCCCAGGGCAGAGAAGTGCCTGGGGGACCCTCGGGGCTGTCTGCCTGCAGATCAGCATGCAGCCCCCCAGGGTACCTTTGGGTCTAAAAAGGTCTGTTCTGTTCCTTTGAACTGGACCTTTTGAGAAGAGCAAGCAACAGATGAAAAATAGCTGCGGCCGCCACCCTGACCTGAAGCTCACGCGCCCGCACCTGCCTCAGCTGTCCACTCTGCCTAGGCCCAAGAACCGCACTGAACGTGGGCTCTGCTGGTCTCCACCGATGATCCCTGCTTCTCTGCACCCAGGGGCAGGGCCAAGTGAGGTTCCACGTGGGAAGGACACGCCTTCCGCTGAAGATGCGATCATGCGGTCATCACAGAAACGTGCCGACAGCATTCGTCCAAAGTTCTCCATACGAATCAGCTCACTAAATGCCACAACAGCCCCAGGAAACGGCTAGTTTTATTTCCCCCGCATACAACATGAGGAAGTGAAGTCACCGTTCTGTAACAGTAAAGACCCACAGCAGCTGGCAGGGAAAGGCAAGACTTAGAGGCCAACGGACTGGCTCCTGAACGCCCCTGCTAACCACTCTGCAAACCGCCTCCCCTTCCCCACCTGTGTGTCAGGAATGCCTTTGGCTGAAAGTCACAGAAAACCCAACCACAGCAGCTTGAACCAGTGGAGGCTGGGGTGAGAGCTCAAGGCGTCGGGCTGAGGACCCCCCTTCTCAGTTCTCACTATGTGGTCACGAGGTGGCTGCGGCGCCCTCGAGCATCACGTACACCATCAGGCAGGAAGGAGGAGGGGGCGGTGTTTAGCATGGGCAGTTTCCTGTAGGAGGAAGTCCCAGGTGGCTGTGTTGTCCTGTGGGTAAGGTGGGCATCTTAGCTGGGTGCTGCAGAGGGCACCAGGTGGGAACGCATGAACCCCACCCTCCAGAAGCCCACTGTCCAGTTGAGAAACCCAGAGACACACCCGCTCCTCAGGGTGCAGGCCTCACACCTGGAGAAAGGCAGGGACGCAAACGTCCCAGGCCACTGTGAACGGGAAGCACCTTTCCCTGCCCCCAGGACCTGGCAAAGGCTGTGCCCTCGGCCCGCGGCGCTGTCCCCCACCCTCTGTGCCAGCTCCTTTCCTCCTGCAGCTCACAGCCACTTCTGCACAGACGTCTTGCCCTGGCCTCTCCCCCAGGCAGCCCCCTCCACGCCCTGGGCGATTCCCTTGACACCCGGAGAGTCACTCAGGTGGCTGTTGGTCTCCACCACCGGGTTCCAGTTCTGAGCACAGAGACCCCATCTCCTCCTTCACCCTTGTGTGGAGGCTGCAGGGAGAGCCCAGCCTCAGCCTGACCCCAGGGGCAGCTCGCAAGCCTTGATGACACCTTGGACATGTCCCAGCGCTAGCTCCTGGTGCTCCCAAGGTGGACTCATTCTGCAAGACAGGCAGGAGTCCATGAGGACCTCCTTGGTGGGGGGCGGTCCTTGATGGACAGGTGGGGTCCACACAGGCGCAGAGGGAGGCAGATGTCTGCCAGGCCCACAGTGAGGCCAGGTGTCTCGCCCAGGGCAGGAGGGCAGTGGACAGCCAGCCCGCCATCCGTCCTGCCTGGTCCCCTGGACCCCTCGCTCCCCGTCACTGCCCAGTGACCGTTTTCCACCGCTGTCCCCCGCAGCATCAGAGAACAAGCTCTCAGGGCTCGGGAACTCACCCAGGCTCTCAGCATTTCTCCAACTGCCCAGGGAAAGACACCTCCGTATTGATGATTTTTTAACTAAAAAGGACTCTAATCGGGATGCGCTACTTCCTCTAACCCCTCGTAACTGTGTGGGGCCTATAAGTTTTGAAATTAATGTCATTTTAAAATATTAAAAAGCAGGGAAATCTACGTGCTGCAAATGAAGTCAAAGAGACCTTCATCTATACAGCACCGACTTTTTGCTTAAATAGATTATTCTATTAGTGGGCCCCGTTTATTTATTTATTTTATTTCTTTGCCGGCGGAAGTACCCCTGAGGTTAATGCACAGATGGCACTAGATACTTGAAAGTCGTCTGAATATTAAGAATTTAAATCTCTAGCCTCAGTGATTTGAGCAGAAAGCCAATTATGGGGCTGAATTAGTTTTCAAATTAAACTGCAATTGAAGGCTTGTGAAATTAATCCTTTAAGGCGCATGGCAGCGTTGGTACATGAATTCCGAGAAAGAGCCGAGCCTGGCAGCCACCGCTGTCTCCCCCTTTCCCTGTTAGCACGATTCATAAGGAGGTGTCCAGCATCTCCCACGTGAAAGACGAGGCTGCTCCTCACCTGCAGCCGGGGCAGGGGATGCTGTTCCGACTCGCTGCTTCGTTGATGGGGAAATATTCAGGTCTGTCTGCTGGGGGAGAAGGAGGTGGAAAGAGGCCTCCAGAGACAGCCCTAGAAAGATGGTTTCCTTCTTGTTCTCAAAGCCCACGGGGCAGGAGAACTCACCTGGGCACCCCAGGTTAGCGCAGATGCCACTGGGTGACCATTCCTCAGCAGAGGGCACAGGTGAGGGACTGCTGGCCGCGTCTTTCCTGCGGGGAGCCCAGGTTCAGCAGATTTACAGCCTCTGTGGAATGGAGCGCTGCAGGACTCACACTCGGGTGTGGCCCAGATCCTGCATCACTGGAGAAGCGAGAGGGTCAGTGGGGACACAGGGATCCAGGCTCCCTCTTCCCAGACACCAGAGCCAGCCCTGCTCACAGCACAGGAAGCAGGCCAGAGGGACAGGGCAGCCGTAGGTGCAGAGGAGGAGCCGAGACTCCCCGAGGTGAAGTGAGGGTGCAGAGCCCTGAGGCTGGGACGGCTGCCCTAGTGCCAAGCCCCACCTGGCCTCCGAAGTCACCCAGGGCCGCGGAGACTCCTGCGGGTGGAAGAGGCCCCCATCTCCTCCCAGCCTTGCCAGTGTGGGTTTCCGGACACCGCCTGCCTCAGCTTCAGCTTAGCCCCTGGGCGGGTGGACTGGAGCCCCTCCAGTTCACGTCCACCCAGAACTTCAGAATGTGACCTTATGCAAAAATAGTTCTTTGCAGACATTTTGTCAAGATGAGGTCAGTAGGGTGGGCCCTGAATCCAATGACTGTTTCCTTCTAACAAGAGGACAAGACACAGGGCAGGGCCCAAGACGGTGGAGGCAGAGGCTGGAGTGACGTGGCCACAAGCCCCAGAGCACCCAAGTTGGACGGCGCCCCCACCCCAGGAGCTGGAAGGGCCAGGACAGGGCTGCTGATGCTGAGCCCTGTGTGCTGGTGCTGCCTCCTGGCCTCTGGAACTGACAGGGCCAGTTCTGTTGCTTCAAGCTGCCCATCTGCTGTGCTTTGGCACAGCAGCCCAGGACACCAGTGCAGTCCCCTTTGGGGGGAAGCCTGGGGACCCCCCTGGTTTCACCCACTTTCCTCCCTGTGCAGCCAGAATCCCCGTCCATCGAACATCCTGCCACTTGGAGACTGTGGGGAACGCAGCACATGCCCCCAGAAACGCGAGAAAACGCATTGCTGGGGAGGCCTGTGTGACCCAAGCCACAGAGACCACATCTGCTGATCCCAGGATGCCGGAGCGGCCACTGTGGCTCAGGGACTCCAGATACAAGGGGCCCACGGATCCAGTGAGATCAGAGGCACCGCGGTTCCCTCTCCAGGACACACTCACTCAACTCCCAGAGCCAAGCCCTTGCCAGCGCGGACAGCGCCCATGAGAGGACCGAGGGGGAGGTGGCCCCAGCTTCCTGGGCAGACCCTTATGAGACAAACCCGATTATCTCCACCCATCATTCCCTCCTGAATTCACTGACAAACCAGCCCTGGTGAGTTCGCCGGGGCCTCCGAGGGCAAGGCCAAGTGCAGCAGTTGTACTGTTGCCCATGACCCCTGGCCGTGGTCCTTTCTGGGGCTGCATGGAGTTGCTCTCCTGCCCCGTCACCCACCCGGGCCCTGGCTTTCTCTCCGGTGCGCTGTGCAGCAGAGCCTCCAGGGCTCTGTGCCACACCTGGGGGATTTTCTGCCTAAATCCACCCCTGAGTGGATTTGAGGCAGCCTCGTGACCTTCAATCTGTGTGCGCCCAGACCTCATGCCCTGACCCCTGCCTGGCCTCTCCCTATGCTCCCACCCCTGCCCCTGCCCCCCAACAGCTCTGCCAGGTACCCCTCCAACCACCCTGCATCCCTCGCTGCATCTGGCGGAAGGCAGTGAGCTGACTTCCTGGCTAGTTAATGTAGGTGATGGACTGACTTCCTGGCTGGTTAGTGTAGGTGATGAGCTGGCTTCTAGGGAAGGTTAGTGTAGATGATGGACTGACTTTCTGGAATGGTTTGTGTAGGTGATGACTGACTTCCTGGCTGGTTAGTGTAGATAATGGGCTGGCTTCCTGAATGGTTAGTATAAATAATGGTTGGCTTCCTGGCTGGTTAGTGTAGATGATAGCTGTCTTCCTGGCTGGTTTGTGTATGTAATGGGTTAGTTTCCTGGCTGGTTAGTGTAGATGATAGCCGGCTTCCTGGCTGGTTTGTGTTTGTAATGGGTTAGTTTCCTGGCTGGTTAATGTAGATGATAGCTGTCTTCCTGGCTGGTTTGTGTATATAATGGGTTAGTTTCCTGGCTGGTTAATGTAGATGATAGCTGTCTTCCTGGATGGTTTGTGTATATAATGGGTTAGTTTCCTGGCTGGTTAGTGTAGATGATAGCTGGCTTCCTGGCTGGTTTGTGTATGTAATGGGTTAGTTTCCTGGCAGGTTAGTGTAAATGATAGCTGGCTTCCTGGCTGGTTTGTGTATATAATGGGTTAGTTTCCTGGCTGGTTAACGTAGATGATAGCTGGCTTCCTGGCTGGTTTGTGTATATAATGGGTTAGTTTCCTGGCTGGTTAGTGTAGATGATAGCTGGCTTCCTGGCTGGTTAGTGTGTGTAATGGGTTAGTTCCCTGGCTGCTTACTGCAGGTGTGGTCAGAATTCTATTTTTATATTTGGTCTGGTCATTGCTCGTGTTTATATTGAACATCTTAGTGGCACCTGGGATCATACGGTACCCTGTCACCACCAGCGTCCTGGCACTGAGGTCATCAAGGGACAGAAGTTTCCTACCCAGAGGACCATCAGTTGTTCTGTAGTGGCCACACCACCCCCTGGCATGGGGGATTTTGTTTATGAGCTTCAGCCCCTGGGGTATACACAACGTAGGTCTCAATGCTTGACACAGAGTGGATGTTCAGTGAATATTTGTTCCAGGCCCCACTCTGCTCTCAGAAACGATGTCAGCTTGGACAGCCAGGGTTTTCCATGCCTGCAATTTTTTCCTTAGGATAAACTCCTAGCAGTGGAATTGCTGAGTGGGCACATTTTGAAGGGTTTTGTGTATGCACAGCCAAACCGCCTCCGAGAAGCTGAGGCCACCCCCTCCCCCCCAGAGGCCATGGAAGGTGCCAGCTGCCCTCTGTGCCATCACAATTAGGTACCATCATTATTTTAAAGTAGCTTTTGCACATTTGACATGTGGAAAATGTCTTCCTTTCATTTCTTTGATCAATAATAAAGTTGGTTTTAAAAAGAAGGAGAAGCAGCAGAAAGCCCATCTGTGTTAAAGATGCAGGATCCAGCCCCTTCGACAAGAGGGGGCTGCACCCCAGTGTTCCAGCAGGTGTGTTGGGTGTGAGGCGGTCAGTGCCTTCTCCTCACTGTGCCTTTGGATGTTTCCCGGTGAGCGTGTGCTAGTTACCATGAGTGTGTTTTATTTCTGCATCCAGAAAAGAATTCTCAAAAGTATATCATTTGGCCTTAAAAAGCAGATTCCTGAGCATAGCAAAAAGAAAAAAAGGTAGATGCTTAGATGGACCCTGTTTTTGTAGTTGGCCGGAAAGCAGTGAGCAGTACTTGTTGCCAGAGAATGGGATTCTGAGCCACCTCCCAAAGAGGGGCCCTGCCATCGCCCTTTCCCGGGAGTGAGACGATGCAGATGGCTGGGGTGGGTTCTTAAGAGCAGCATCCATCCTCAGGGAGCATCCAGGGAGGAACCAGCAGGAGAGAGATGGGTGGAGGCTGCCTTCCAGGTGCCCACGCACACACGCCTGTTTCCAGAACACTCGCTCTGGGCTCATGCACATTTGACTCTGAGCCCGGGATTTTGAAGCCCTGCTCTCCCTTCCTGAAACACTGACACCCTGGCTTTGCCAGTGCAGGCACTGTCAGAAGCAGGGGGCCTCCCCTCAAAGAGCTTATGATAGGCTGGGCACGGTGGCTCACACCTGTAATCCCAGCACATTGGGAGGCTGAGGCAGGTGAATCACCTAAGCTCAGGAGTTCAAGACCAGCCTGACCAACATGGAAAAACCCCATCTCTACTAAAAATACAAAAATTAGTCGGCATGCTGGTTCATGCCTGTGATCTCAGCTACTTGGGAGGCTGAGGCAGGGGAATCAGTTGAACCCAGGAGGTGAGGGCTGCAGTGAACAAAGATCATGCCACTGCCCTCCTGCCTGGGCGACAGAGCAAGACTCCATCAAAAAAAAAAAGAAAGAAAGAGACAGCTTATGATAAAATTGAACCCAAGTAAAGTGGGGGATTCCTGGGTGCTCATCACATTTTCCTCCTCACCCCAGGCCCCTCCTCCTGTGCCCTGGAGGTGGCCAACAGCTCTAAGTGCAGGATTTGCCTCCTGAGGCAGGAGGCGAGCAGAGGAGGGCACAATGGCATTGGTTTAAAGCCATTACTGTCTTGAGTTAATGAAGAGCTAATGTGATGAAAGCCACTACAAGCTTCTAATGAGCAGTCCTTTCCATGGGGGAGGGGTGCTTAAACTAAGGCGGCTCACAAGGCGTGATGCACCTGCCAAGGTGAGCTGAGTTCCGATGACTCTGGCCATCTCAGAACGTCCAGGCTCTTCTCTGTGAGGAAGACATTCTATTTTTGCAAAAACTCCACCAAATGGAAATGGGGATATTGTTGCTTGCATCAGATGTAAGGGGTGCAATTATTTGTAACCAAAAAGCAGGCAGAGACTTGGACCCCGATCAATATCCGATTAGTGCTTGGTTAATGAGCATAAACCGAAGAATAGATCAGCCCCTCAAGTCAGACACATGGAGTTTCCATGCTGGAGGACTCTGGGTTCTGGGCCAGGGCCGCCAGCTCATCCCATGGTGGGGGTGCAGAGGGGGTTTGTCCACACCAGGACCCCTTCCCAGGGCGGGCATCGTGGGGCCGTCTGTGTTCCCTGGTACAGAGATGCGGGAATGCTGTAGGTGGGAGGGATTTCAGTCCAAGGGAACCCTCTACAGCTGTCGGCCTGAGCAGGACCTCTGAGGAGTCAGAGGGGAGGCAGCCAGACTGGTTCCTGCCGCAGAGGCCCAGCTTCTAATGGGGCAGGGGCCGACAAGGGGTGAGAGGCACAGACAGCTTGGGAGGTGGGGACCTGGACAGCTCCATAGTATTCAGGGTCATAGACAATGGGGGGAAGGGCCAGCATCTCGACTCCCGAACCCACAACAGGCCATAAACCCCGCTGTCATCAGCCTTAAGGCAAACCAGGCGGTTATACCTCCATGCTGGGCAGGTGTCCCCTCCACGCTGGCTGAGTGTCCCTCCACTCTGGGCAGGTGTCCCCCCACACTGGCCGGGTGTCCCTCCACTCTGGGCAGGTGTCCCCCCACACTGGCCGGGTGTCCTCCATGCTGGGCGGGTATCCCCCCCACACTGGCCGGGTGTCCCTCCACTCTGGGCAGGTGTCCTCCTCCCTGGCTGGCCGGGTGCTTTCCTCCTGTGCTGGAGCCGCCTCTCCTCTTGTCACCTAGTTTCCCACCATGTATTCCAGGGGAGAGGGCAGGAGACGGGGAGCTCTGAGCACATGTGGGGAAGCCCCATCCCGGCCGGGCACACCTGGCTGCCACTGAGCCAAGCCTCCAGCCGTGGCACCTACAGCTCACAGGCTGTGGTGGACACACAAAGCCTCTAGACATGACAAACGTGGCAAGTGCCTTCAAGGAGCTCAACTTATTGAATGAAGGACTGGCCTTTATTCTGAGACTAAGTCTTTCCTGTGATTTTGGTGGTAAAATATTATTTTCCTTTCATGAAACATTTGAGCTAGATGTGCACTTTAAAGTCTTCTCTTGGTAGAACTAGAAGTTGGCAACCCTATATTGATTCTCCTGTATTTTTAAAAACCAATGTTGTCCCTGAAATCCAAAAAAAGAGCATACAGCAGGGGTCAGCAAACCACCAGCCAAACACAGCTCAGCACCTGCTCCTGTGAATGGTTTGATGGGAACACAGCCATGCCCGTTGCTGGACGCATCCTCTCAGGCTGCTTCTGTGCAGCGTTGAGGAGTTGGGACAGAGAATGTGTGACCACAAAGCCTGACATACATACTGTCCGGCCCTTTACAGAAAGTGTCTGCTGGACCCTGGAGGAGAGTGTGGCCGCTTTCAGCCTGAGTCTAGCAGAGCTCACTGGACCCAGCCACGTTCCCCTCCTCTGTGGGATTCAGTTTCCCCATCTGTCAAAAAAGGAGGTGGCCACAGTCAGGGTCCCAAAGGTCTGTTTCCAGCCTCCCGCTGACTTCCCATTCCACACATCCCACCTGGCCCCTCCTCAATGCCAAGCCCTCTCACGTCCACATCCTGGCCCGCCTTTTCCCCAGGTCCCCAAGCCTCCGAGGGGGCTTAGTCCTCCTCCATACATGACATCGCACAGCAGCGGGTCCCTTCCGCGCAGGGACTGCTTGGAGGAGGCAGCTTTGAGTGGTGGGGGAGGACCTCCTGCCTAGCCTTCGGGGACCGAGGAGCCCTTCAGGACAGATCAGCTGGAAACGCCACTCCACATTCCGTCCTGAGTGGGGAGAGCTTGGCCCCAGTGGGCAGGGAGTTCCCGTGATGTCGTGAGGTTATCTGAGCCCTGTGGAGGTGGAGGAGGGGACCTCTGTGGCGGGAGACTCCCAGCCGTTCTCCTAATGTGATTTCTCAGTGACGTGATGGACCAGGGCAGGCACTCAAAGGGAGCACATGGGTCTCTGCCTCACGGCGGACCAGTAACCCTGGGGTGCTGGGAGTCCTGGGCTGACTTGCTGTCCCTGCACCTCCTCCCGCTGGTAGGGCTGAGTGGAGAAGAGCTCCAAGCCCAGATGGCAGACCCCAGCCCTGCTCCACAAAAGTCCGAGGTGTGATTGACCCGAGTTCTTGCACGTGGGCAGCAGGCCGTCCGTGAGATTTCTCTGAGACGTGACAAACCCATGCACAAAAGGCCCTGGGGCCAGCTGGGCACAGGGTGGGGAAGGGGCCAAGACAGTCAGAAGGGCTCCGCATCCCCATCCAGCCCGAGTGACCGTCATTCTCATCACCCCGGCCAGCCATGCTGCTTTTGGTGAGCACGGCAGACAGTGCCTGGTCCCTTCTTCCCTCCCTGGCCAGGGCTTTGCTTCTCTCTCTCCACCTTCTCCACGTCCCTACCATCATCCTGCCACCCCCACCATCACAGCTGCAGGCCCTTTTCTGTGACAGGCATGTGGATCCTCACAGGTTTCATAGACGAAAATGCCAGGGGCCATGGGTGAAGGGGAACAGTGAGTGCTTCGGGAAGCTGGAGTGGCTTCTCCCTTTGACTTTCTGAACTAGATGAGCCAAATGCAGTCACCACCAACCCCATGACTTTCCCAGCTCTGCCCTTCCGTAGAGATGGGTGGTTTCAAATAGTGCTTGATGCGCCAACGTTGGCTTCGCTTGCTCGGGGATGCCTGGCTTGATGATGGCTGAACATCAGTAACACCGCCCTGGTCAGACCCACCATCCACTTTGCAAATGAAATTCTGCAGGCGTTTGTTCTGGTGTTTCGGTAAGCAGCTTGAAAACCCTCACAAGGCAAAGTTATTTTTGTTTATACAAGTCATATACCTTAGATGCACCAGTGTATTTATCCTTTATATAAACATTATGTAGATGTATATTTATAGGAGCTGTGTGTGTGTGTGTATGTGTGTGTACATACTAGAGAGAGACAGAGATAGAGACAGAGGTCCTCATATCTTCCTGCATTTCCAAGGTGCCCTCTAGAATCATTTTCCTTCTGCCTGAAAACAACCTTAGTATTTCCTCTAGCGTGGGTCTCTAGGTGGTAATTTTTTTGTTTTATCCTTTAGTGTCTATTTTTCACTTTTATTTTAGAAAGTTTTTTTCACTGAATAATGAACGCCAGGTTCCTCGTGAGTTCCTTGTATTCCACCGTTCTCCAGCTTCCATCATTCCTACTGAGAAGTCAGCCTGAAGTCTTCTCACTGCCACACTGAAAGTTTTGTGCTCTTTTAAGAAGGAGGCTGTGTGTGATGTCATCCCTCTCCATGAATGATTTCTTTTTGCTGCTAAGTAGGGGACACTAACAATCACAGAGAGCCTCAGGCTAAGTTACTGCAGTTAGCTCTGTGCGTGTGTTAGGACTGTTTCTCCCCAGTTCACCCTCCCTCCTAGGGTGCTGCACTTCAAGGTTTTCCTCTTAGGAAAATGCAGAGGAAAGCCAGCACAGAGGCAGGGGGATGTCTCTTTACAGGGGAGTATGGTTGGGACCAGGCTTGTTGTGCTCTAAAGTGGTGGGGACATGGTGATGGGGGCAAGGATCATCAGGGTGGGGTCCCCAGTTCCAGAGGCTGATGGTCGCCAGGCCACGGCCCCTCCCACCCATTTGCTTACTGCATAAATACATCTGTTTGATTGAACTATAATTCACATGCCATACAGCTTGCTCTTTAAAGTGCTCCTGCCTCCGCTTGCTTTTCTGTGTTTTCGTGAAACGTGTCTGCTTTGAGAATTTTGCATTCAGTAGAAGCTGAAAGCTGCAGCAAATTCCTAGTCCGACACACCCAAGGTTCCTCCGCATCCCACCTGGGCTTGTCCTGCCTGGGGGGACGGCCAGAGTGGGGGTCTTCTCTGCAGGGCTGCAGGGGGAGGGCGAGGTGGGGGAGGGGTGGAGGCGGAAGGCTCCCTGCCTGCTCTAGGGTCCTGGAAACGGGTAGTAGCTTCGGGCTCCTCGCAGACCCTGCCTCCTGAGCATGAGGCCACCCCGCACCCTGGGCTTCTGGCACAGTCCAGCAAATGTCCAGCAGGGCATCTGTGTGCCAGGTCACAGAGACAGCATGGACCCAGCCCTGCCCTTGTGGTGGCTGTAATCCCACAGAGGACACAGACATTAAGCAGACACACAGCTGTTTTAGTGCAGGTGAGATGAGGATGCACAGGGCCCCATGACTCAGTCCAGAGGGCCAGGACGGGGCTTTGGGGATGAGGAGGAGTTGGCCAGGTGGAGGAGAGGGAAGAACGTTCCAGATGCAGAACAGATTGTGCAAGATCCCAAGGCTGGTGTGGCGAGAGTCCTTCATCTCATGCACACAAGAACGAGCACCTCGGGTCTCTCTGAGACCACCCCCGCCCCCGCCTGACCCCAGCCCCGTCAGCCAGGGGAGACACTGTGCTGGCAGAGGCTGCACCATCCCCAGGGCCCAGCAGGGCACCAGCAGCTCTCCTCTGTGTGTGAACGCTGCAGGGCCGGGCACCAGAGCTTCCAGGGTTCTGGGGCATCTCAGGCAGCCACCAGGGCAAGGTGAGCACACACGTGTGCAGAGCCAGGGCAGGAACACCGGAAGGTGGCGGGCAGTGTAGCCCCAGGACTTCCAGGTGAGAGAGCCCGCCGTGCCAGCATCAGGAGACAGCAGTTAGGAGCTCACGGAGTGGGGCCTCCACCGGGCACAGTGATAGCACAGAGTTGGTGCTCAGTAGGCAGTGACTAAAGCCCCCACCCACCACTGCTCCCAGCAGAGCTTGGTCCTCAGACCTGGAGATGCCCTGAGGCCACCGGGTGGGGTGTGCTGATGCAATCCCTCCCCAGGGCGGGAAAGGCTGCACAGCTAAAGGAAAGCCAAGTGCCATTCTCAGAAAGTGGGGAATGGGCCAGTGTGCACTATAGACCCCAACCCCAATGTGTGCATGGGGAAACTGAGGCACCAAGCTGAGCGAGTGCATGGGCAGCTCACCGAGCCCCTCTGAAATGCCGGTGGCCCCCAGTCCCAGGGCACCCCCAGATGTGCTCCATCTGATGGAGTCCCATAGGCACAGCCTCCCTGCCCAGGGGTCCCTTCGAGGTTTGTTTTCCACCGTGTCCTCTGCGGTGTTTATTATTCAGCTTCTGTGTGTCCAGACCTATACCAGGCCCCGCTTCGGTACCTGAGTCCCTCCCTTTAAGCCCAGCCAGGCTGGGCGCCCTGCAGGAGTGGAGGCACCTTGGACGCACTGTCGGGGCCTCAGGCCACCCGGCTCCAGGCCTGGTCTGCTGTCCCATGCTCTGGAAGCTTAGGGAAGTTCTTCCTCCTCTGAGGCCTGGTCTTTCCCCAGCTGAAAAAGGAAGAGGTCAGAGCAGATGACCTCCAAGGACCCTCGAGCTCTAGAAGAAATCCTTCTGTGATTCTCTAAGGTGGGGTGGAGGCGGCAGGTGCACCAACACTACCTCTGAACACGCCGGGAGGAAGGGGGTTCCGCTACGCCAGACTCACGGAGAGCTCTGCGGTCGGGGGGCTCTGCCCAGGTGTGTGCGGGGGCGGCAGCCTGTGTGGCAGGCCGTCCCCATCTGAGCTGCTGTCTCTGTTCCAGGCACCTACGTGATGACCGTCACGGCCAACGATGCTGACGACAGCACCACGGCCAACGGGATGGTGCGGTACCGGATCGTGACCCAGACCCCGCAGAGCCCGTCCCAGAATATGTTCACCATCAACAGCGAGACTGGAGACATCGTCACAGTCGCAGCTGGCCTGGACCGAGAGGTGAGGCGGGGCAGGGTCTGCGTGCAGGTGGGTGAGCTCCTGGTCCCCGGGGCTCCGAGTGAGCTGCGGTCAGTCCCAGCACCTTCACCCCAGGACTGCAGGATCCGCTGAGGCCTCACCGCCCTCCAGTGGCCATGAACAGGTGCCCGCTCCGCTCAGACAAGGCTCTGCAGATGAGCTGCTCCTGGTCCTGGGCCCGTCATTCAGCTGGGGAGATGCCCATGGGCCCAGGACCGAGTCGGGAGTGCTGTTGTGAGGCCCGTACAGATGCAGAGGAAGCAGATACCATCCCCATCTCCTCTGTAGCCGGGGGTCCCCCGCCTGCCCTGGGGAGAGAGGGCAGCCCCTGTTTGCCCCCCCCCCCCCACACACACACACACACACACACCTGTGAGCAGCTCATTTCCACAGGCTGGCGCCTCTCCGGGACGTTTGCACAGCTTTTGGCAGAGCAGGTGGTCTGACCGGAGTTTGTGCGTGCAAGCCCCTGTCCACACACTCCCGCACACGTGATGCTCCAGAGGTACAGGTGGGATGGCACGGCTGCCGGCTGCGTCCAAGGAGAGGACAGGACAGCCGAGCAAGGGTCGGGCCCGTGAGCGCCGGCACCTCTGGGATGGTCCCTTTGCAGGGGCAGGGGCAGGGATTACCTAGAGCCCACAGACTGCCCTACCTGCGAGCCATCAGCTCCTGGTCTGTGACAGGGAAAGCACAAGGGCCGAAAGGGCAGTGGGGATGCTCAGGGAGACCCGATGGGGCCTCGCCCTCCAGTCCCAGTGCAGGGGCATGGCTGGCTGCATGCTGGCCCGGGAAACCGTTCCCTCCCTACTCTATATCGGCCGCGAGGGAGCAGCGTCAAATTGGAGAGGCAGCTGGTTCTACTGAGCGACCGGAGAACTGGGAAGGGGAAGGTGTGGGAGTTTCACGGGATTGGGTGCCTGCAGGGGAGGCATGCAGGCGTGCGGAGGGTTCCAGATGCGCAGACGCAGTCCATGAACACACCTCTTCATACATCTCATGTGCAACATGGCAGCAGTCTTCCCTTAGGGCCGGGGTTTTCGTATTATAATAAGCTGGGGATCTAAAGGGGACCATAGGCCACCTGCTCTGGCCTGCACTGGTTTCGTGTCGGTCCGCCCTCCCTCTGGTTTCCGAAGGGGTTGAGGGAGTCCCTGCGGCTTCAGGACCATCTGGTCTCCTTCAGCACAAGTGTCTATAGATAAAGGGACTAAAGACAAACAGCTAAAGCTTTCCCACTGCCGGGTGGAGGGCTGGGAGGTCTGGGGGACTCTGTAGTTTATATTGTAGGAAAAAATATGTGATATTTTCCAGGCTGAAAATATATATAGGCAACATCTGTGGACCCCTCGTCATAGCTGAAAATCTTGTGAGGCCCCGGCAGTCAGTATGGGTGCAGGCTCTGACCCTGGGAGGGATCAAGAGCGCCACGGAGCCCATGACGCCCTGGGGTTCCCCCAGCTGGCCTGGTGCACCCCACAGGAGGGACACCCCCTGGCCTCCCTGGGCCGGGCATTCCTGTGGGCATGTCAAGGCCCATGATAGGGACGGTGCCCAGCCTCCTGGGCTCAGCTCCCCCTGCCCCTACAGATCATGGCCGCTGGGCCAAGGGAGGGCCAGCAGTCCCAGCCACCCAGAGATCTCCCCACCCATTGGCCAGGCTCCAGTGAGACTGACCCGGCAGCTGGACCCCCTGCCCAGGCCGGACACTGAGGCAAGGCGGGGCCAGCCTGCTCCCCCAGGCCCACGGCAGACACAGAGCGGTACCTGCCCCCACCCCCCACCCCCTGCTGTCAGCAGCTTCAGCGTGGCCTGCAAAATGTTCCAAATAAAATGCTCATTTAAAAGCCATTAGAGGTGTGGTTGACAGACGGAGATTTATGAAGATTGAGGGACATGAGGAGACGCTGGTGTTGCGGGCGCTGGCGTTCTCCGCTGTGTGTGCCTGGGGATGTGAACAGCCTGGCTTCTATCCGACGGGAGGCCCCGTCTGGTGCATCTCAGGCGTGGTGTGCTGGAGAGGGCGGTCCCGTGTCTTCCTCCTCCAGGGCTCTTCAGGAACGTAGGTTGTGTGGTTATTTTCCTTGATGATCCTTCAGCTGCTAACATTCAATTCCAGGAAGATCCATTTCTGTCTCCTGTTTCTGTCTCGTGCGTGTGAAACAAGCTGGTTGATGCAGTGAAACCTGGGACCGCCATGTGGACTGGCATCGTGGGGGGACAGCAGAGCCATGGTCCAGGGGCTCAGGGGATGGTCACGGGGCTGGACTTTGGAGCCATGACCCCCGGAACGTCCCTGGGATGCATTGTGTGACAACGCGTCTTTGGCTGGGAGGACCCCTGGCCTTCCTCGGACCCCCAGGCGGGGGATGGGGTGTAACCCAAATGAGGCCCGGCCCCAAGCAGACTGTGACAGGGTCATCACGAGGAACCACGGGGGCCCCAGAGGGAGGCCTGCGTGGACACAGACGGGTGTGGTCGTCCCAGAGAGGACAACAGGCCCTGGCCTACGTGAGTGGCTGGGAGCTGAGCTGCAGGCCTGGGGCAGCTGGGGCAAAGCTAAGGCCCCACCGTGGCCGTGGCATCCTCATTCCCAGCCACGATCAAAACAAGACCTTCATGGGCAGCACATGCCCGGCAGCAGGACCCCTCCCCCCTTCTGTTCCCCCTGCCCCTTTCAAACTGAGCCCAAGGCTAGGAACATCCAGGTCCCTGAGCTGCTCCCTCCGCAGGTTCGATGCAGCCCCTGGCTGGAAGGCGGCTGTGGGTCTTGAATCTGAAACAGACCTGGGCGTGGCCTGCAGCTGGCTGCATTTGGGTACAGAGACAGTGTTGGGCGCCCTCAGGGCTCCTCGTGAGCAGAACCAAAGGTGTTCATGTCATTTCCACGTTATTTTCCTTGTGCAAACGAGTCTGTTTCCCCTTCTAAAGGCACCAGCTGGAGGGCTTCTGTTAGAGACGCTGCCTCCAGCACGCAGCAGCCATGTCCCTGTGCCACCGCCTGGCCCCAAGTCTTCAGCAGCCCCTCCCAGTGGGGACATTGAGGCAGGCTCCCCTCCCCAGACATGGAGAGGTCATCCCCTTGGGCCAGTCTCTGCAGCAGTTTATGGCGGTCTCAAGGTCGTAGGTGACCTCTGAATTTGTGACCCCTTGGCCGGAGGAGACGCAGGGCCCTGGCCTTAGCCACCCCCCTCTGCCCGCTCAGCCATTCCAGGTCCTGTCTACCGCCTTGCACACAGTCTCTCCCGCTTTTTGGCCTTTGCCTCGGAATAGAAGTCCTGGAAGCTGCCAAAGACTAGGCGGGGGTGTGCCGAGGCCAGGGCGCCGCTCGCCAGGGCTCTGCTTTCAGTGTGGTCTGTGCTTAATGTTCAGAGCTGCCCTGCTCTTCCTTCGCCCACCTCCTGGGGCCATCTGAATAATGGTTTGTAGTTAACCGCTTTTGCAGCAGGGGAAGCACGTTGTCGGATTTCAGCAATAAACAGTAAAACAACAGCAGGTTTTAAGACAATGGCTCCAGGACCACTGTTGCCAGGTATTAGTAAACCCACGCAGGCGGCCACTGACAGCAGCGTAGACGCCAAGCGAGCACCAATTCAGCACCCCCGGGGCCTGGCCTTCACCCAGCAGAGCCACTGTCCCCCTGGGCCCAGGCCTGCTGGGCCCGAGAAGCTGATTTCCATCTGGCTTGGCTTATCACAGAAGAGCACACGTCGGGACCATTTCTCCACCAGCCCAGCTTGCCTTGCCTCGGCCAGACAGCTCAGCCACTTCTGAAAAGGACACATCAGTAGTTCCTTTTTCTCTTCCTCCCCCTTTAAAAAGATTCATCTCCCCTGCCCTTGTGCAACAAGCAGAGTCCTGGGGGGAAGCACCAGAGACGCTTCTCAGCACCAGCCTCCATCTGACGAAGTGACTCGTCTTTAGGAAGAAGAAAATCCACAAACATCATTGCCGCCGTGTCTAATTAGGCAGAGCTATGTAAATTGAGCGTTTCTACATGATTAAGATGTCAGGAGAGGTTTCGATAAGACCTGAGCAGTTCAAGTGTCTCTCGTGTACCAGCCGAAGATGCCCCACTTGCTAATCCTATTCATCTGGCGTTGTTTCCTAATTAGAATATTTATGGCCTAATGAGGAGGTGAACGTGCCGCCCGAGCCCCGTCCTGAAGGTGAGAGTGGGCTCTGCAGGCGCAGGCGCCATTGCGATTGTTGTGCAGTGAAATTAGCACCGGGCCAGCGTTGTTCTCAGCGTCCCTTCCAGGCTGCTCCCAAGGACGTGGATTTTGTTATTAGAAACTGAATCCGGCCTCCCGGTCCTATCACAAGAGGACTATCACCTGGTGACCTTCATCAGCTTGAAATTTCTTCCCAAACAAGGTGGGCCAAATTCGTGATCTCCTGGTCTGAAAGGATTCTGGGGAAAGCAAAACCCACACCTCCCCGAACGTCTTTAAGACCCTCCGCCCGCCCGGCGCTGTCATCCGATGGATGGAGAGTGATAAAGTGGCTTTGTTCTACCACTCGGGATATCGTTCTTACCACCATCGACTTTAGTTAATGTATTCGCATGATTCAAATTCCAGTAGAAAGTGTTCGTCGGTGCCCAGAATGTCCCCTTTCCGTTTGAAAGCAGCGTGGCATTCTGAAGGCGTTTCTCCCAGGCAGCGAGCCTCTCGTAAGCCCCACCCAGAGGCGTCTGCCTGGGGAGGGCAGTGGCCTGGGGGAGGCGGGGTTCAGCGTTTCCCGCTGGCTGGGTTTTGAATCACTGTCATGGAACCCTGTTTTGAAGACACTGAATATGGCTATGTCGTCTCGGAGAAAAAAAATATTAGCAATTGAGACAAATCTGCTGACCCACCTTGGGCCGGATTTGTGCCCCTGAAGTCTTCTTGATCTCCCCTCCGCCCCCTCCCAAAAGAAGAGAAGAGAAGGAAGAACAGCGGTGAGAAGCGGGGCCCAGCCAAGGAGCCATCATCTTGGGGCTTCCACCTCCCTCCAAAACAGAGTCCTCGGCTCCCGAGTCCCATAGCGTCCCCCAAGTGTGGGGCACTGAGCAGCCCCATGAGGACCCCAGGCCAGCAGGTCACCCCCAGGACGCAGAGGCCGCCACCCCTGGCCTTGGGGGTGAGGGTCGGATGCAGAGAGAGGGTTGGGGTTTGGGCGCGGCCCCCACACAGGATGAGATTCCCAAGCACGCCAGGCAGTGCGTGCTCTGAAGGTTGGGCCACACATGAGCTGGTGCCCACCGCTGCTGTCTCGAGGTTTCTGAAGGCCAGAGCTGGCAGGTGTGGCCACCCAGCAAGGTGAGAAGAGGTGCCAGTGAGTTACAGAGTGAGGGCCCCCCAGGCCCCAGGAGGGCAGGAACAGCGGTGCTAATGGTGACCTGGTTTCATGGGGGACCCTGGATGGCAGAGGAGGGGGCTGAGCCACAGGATGGCCCAGGTGACCCCCGACCAACTCAGGCTACTTCCTGCCGAGGTCCCTCCCTGGTGAGGAAGCTGAGTGCCCCTTACACCCACCAGCATGTAGGGGTCCTGCTGCCACAGGGCATGAGTGTCAGCCACGCTGAGCAGGGTCACAGCAGAGCAGGGTCAGGACAGCTCCTCCATCCACGGACACCACTGGAGGATGAGCCTGCAGCCCCTGAGCGGTTCTCCCACCGTGGGGCCACGTGCACACGGTGTGATCTCCGTGCCTCAGGAACCTGCACGCGAAGGGAGGGGAGGCGATGGCCGTGGAGTCTGAGGGGAGGCTCCATTCCAGCCGTGGCATTTCGTAACCAAAGTGCCAAGTGTGGGTCCGGGGCAGGGCTGCAGGAGAGGGAAGCGGTGGCTGCGGAAGAAAGAAACCATTTCGTGGTGCAGCTCCCCAGCGAGCCACTCCCGTGAGCCGACCGCAACATGAACAGTGGCCAGGATTACGGCCCTACCTGGCAGCAGCGGCCAAGACTCCCGCCTCAGAGCCTCCAGTGGTCAATTAGTCGACCGCTGTTCATCTGCCTTTGGAACCGGGCCCAGGCGGCTGGGGTTGTAGCTGGAGCAGGGGCCAGCGTCTCCATCTGAGAAGGGCCAGCGCCAGGCAGAGGGCAGGAAGAGGAGGGGGCGGCACGTGGGGGGCTGCCAGTGGGGAGGAGTGAGAACCCGTCACAGCCGGAAGTCCAGGTCTCCTGGGGGCCACTGGCCCAGCCACAGACCTGGCCCAATCAGCATCTGGAGTAGGTTTAATCGTGGTCCCCAGAAAAGCTATGTCCACACCCTGACCCCTGGCAATGTGACCTTGTCTGGAAAAGCGGCCTTTGCAGATGTAAAGATCTGGAGATAAAATCGTCTGCATTGGGGTGGACCCTAAATCCTTATAGAGGCAGAGGGAGACACAGGGGAGAAGGCTGCATGGAGACCGAGGCAGAGACCAGACGATAAGGCTACAAGCCAAGGGCACCTGGAGCCGCCAGGAGGTGGAAGAGGCAGGACGAGTCCTCCCTCAAGCCCCTGGATGGAGCCGGACGCTGCCCACCCCTCCACCTCGAACCTCTGGCCTTCTGGACTGCTGTTTTTAAGCCACCTCATTTGACCAGACCCTGACAGGAAGCGGCCCGACTCAGTCCCTTTTGCTGAGAAGCCTGTGTCTGGCTTTGTGCTGAGGCTTTATTGGCACACAGCGTGGTTGACCGTCTGCACATGGGCGGTGCCAAGCTCTAGGACGGCACCGTGACGTGAAAGTCAGGTTACTTAGGAGGAAGGAGCGGGGATTTCCTCTGCACCCTGGGCGGCACGGCCCCTTTGTCGGTCAGATCCAGGGTCTCAAACCCAGAGACAGGTCCCACCACAGAGGTGCAGTTTGTATTAATCTTGTTTTAACTCGGCCAACGTCAAAGCAGGAGATTTCTATTCAAATCCTGCCTTCTGGATTCTCTCAAGATTCAGATCCTCTGGTCATAGGGCCTGCTTTCCTGCAAGGCGCCAGGAGGCCTGGGCTAAGGGAGTGACCACCCAGGGCTCTGAAGCCCCTGGCCCGGCGGATGCAGCCCCTCCCTCCCGGTGCTCCCACGACAGGCCCAGGGTGCTCCCTGAGTCATTGTGTGCCCTGGGCCGGAGGGTGCAGCCGCCTCCCTCCCGGTGCTCCGACACCAGGCCCAGGGTGCTCCCTGAGTCACTGTGTGCAGCTGTTTTCCCTGCCGTGGAGAAATACTTCCTCTAGGTCTAACAAAAGTGAGAAATTGAAAGACAAAAAGGCCCGTGTGTCTCAGGAGAATGGGAGAGGGAGTGTGTCCGCGGAAAGGCTGGATATTCCCGAGTGTTTCCCAGCACCCCAGGTGGCGTGGGCCGCCCCAGCCCCCTGCCCCTTCCTATCTGTCCGAGAAGTCACCTGGCCCGCCCTGCAGGTGCCTTTCCTTCTCTTTTATGTCCACCATCTGCCCCACACCCGACAGAAGCCACTCAGACCATGGGGCACCTACTCCGCTGTCTCCAGCCTCTGCACATCCCCTGCTCTGTCCACACCCAGAAGCCCAGCGATCCTGTTCAAACACCAGTCTGAGCTCTTGTCTTCTCAAACCCTACCATGTTTCCTGTCTCACCCAGAATGAGAAACAAACCCAGCCCCATTCCCCCGGCACCCCAAGCCCGCCCCGCCTGCCCCAGGGCCTTCTCGCTGGCTGTTCCCCCCGCCTACAGCATTCCTCCTGAGAGCCCCACGCCTCAATAGCCACCATGTCTGCTTGGAAGACAGCCCTGCCTGCCGCCCGGTTTAATGTAGCGCACTGAGTGCCCTGTCCCTCTCTCCTGCTGTGTTTTTCTACGTGGCCTCTGTCCCCAGCTGATATGATACTCTTTGCTATTTGCTGTCGGTCTCCTCCCCTAGAGCCATGCTTCCAACCTAGGGCGACGTCTGTCTTGGGACACTGGGCAAGCGGTGGCATCTGTGGTTGTCACAGCTCGGTGGGGGGCGCCACCGGCATTGCATGGGTGGAGGCCAGGAATGCTCAGCACCCCTCAGTGCCCAGGACACCCCACAGCAAAGAACGACCCAGCCCCAGGGCTGACAGTGCCCAGTTTGGGAAAAGCTTCCCCAGAGCATCAGTCACAGGAGGGCAAGGGCTCCAGGAGCCACTGGAATCCATGGCTCAGAAACCCCAGGCCCCTGGAGAGCTCAGGCACGTGGCCTTCCACAGTCGGGTGTGACTGCCCGGCCCCTGTGAGGGAAGTGTTGTCCTCTGTGACCCAGGGGTGGGGGGCCAGGAGAGGCCCCAGGGAGGAGCCCCCAGCGCCTGCTGGACTGAGGGGACCTCCCCTGCCTGCCCCCATCTTGTTCCTCCCAGACATCTAGACTCTTCGAATCACCAGCAGTCATTCCTGGCAGCTCCTCTTCCCTCTGTGCCCAGCAGATAATGCGAGAGACAGAGAGACAGAGAGAGAGAGACGGGGAAACGGGAGGGTCCCAGCATCCTCCCCCACCCCCATTGGTGGGTTTTGTGGATTTAGGAAGCAGAGACCTTTGGCCTCCCCTGCCCCCAACAGCAGGCCAAGGAAGGAATCGCTGCCTGGAACTGGGACTCGCTGCCCGGAACTGGGAAATGCTGGTGTTTTCTCTGGGTTTGATCCAGCTCAGCGCAGCAGAAAGCAAACCTGGCTATAGAGTGAGAGGGGAGGGTCTGCTGGAGTTGGGCTCATGGGGCACAGTGCAGAGGCTCTGGGCCACCAGTGAATGCGGCCAGAGCTAGGGACACCGGAGGCTCCAAGGGGTCATAAAACCCACAAGAGCTGAGGCAGCTGCACGTCACTGTCCTGGCTGTGCAAAGGCAGCTGAGCAGAAGGTTGAGTGAGACACGCTTCCTTCAACGCAGCAACCCGGACAGCTAACGGGCCGGGTCCCCAGGTTTCAGCCCCTCATCCTGGAGGACGCAGAGTCTGCGGAGCCAGGAGTGGTGAGGGAGAGACAGTGGCAGTGGGCGGTCCACGAGTTTAAAGGGGTGGGCAGGGTGTTCAGGAAGGAGGGAGGGAAGATGGCCACCCCTTGGGACTCCCCGTGTGGCCGTGCCCCTGAGCAGGGGTGATCTCTCGGTGACAACCTGGGGGCACCCAGTGAGGGGCTCCATGCTCAGCCCCTCCCCACCCCAGGCGAGGGAACCTCAGAAAGGAGCCCTCTGCACCCCCGGACCTGCATTTGAAGGCTGAAGGGCTGAGCACCTCACCTCGGGGGCCTGCTGCTGCTAGTTCCTGGGTACCCCGGGAAACTCACCTGGACAAGTGGGGTGTGCCACCCAGGCAGCGCCTCCTCCCAGAACAGCAGCAGCCCCGAAGGGCTGAGGGGTTTGGAGGAAGGAGAAGGCCCTGCGGTGGGGGCAGGGAAGGCTTCCTGGAGAGGGACTCAGCCTATAGGGGAAGGTGCAGGGTCGGGACACCGGCTGGAGCCCTGGGCTAGGAGTAGGCATAGGGTAGGCCCCAGGTCCCTTCAGCCTGGAGGGTCCCTTCTCTGATAGCCTAAGGGTCAGCCTGCAGGCCCAGCACAGAGCCTGGCCAGGACCACTGCCAGCCAGAGGCAGCCCCCACCCCACCAGCTTGGTGATGCACGCTAGAGTGGACATAGGGTGCTGAGTCCTTCGGGGCCCTGCAAGGCAGCGGGGACTGAAGTCGACACACAGTGCGTTCGTGCCTGTGCCTTGAGAGGGAGCTCACACGCCACCAAACACACCCTTTAACTGTACCCTTCAGCGGGGTTCCGTGGTCACGAGGTTGTGCAACCATCACCTCGACTGAGCTCCCAGACTCTTCCATCACCCCAGAACCATCACTTCCATTTCTCCTCGACGCCCTTCCCCCCAGCTCCCCCAGCCCCTGGCAGCCCCGAATCTTCTTTCTGCTTCTACGGATTTGCCTGTTCTGGACATTTCCTGTAAGTGGGCTCGTTCCACGCATGGCGTTTCGTGTCTGGCGTCTCTCACCGAGCGTCACCGTGGTAGTTCGTGTCTGCGTTTCATGCCTCTTTATGGCTGAATAATATTCCGCTGCATGCGGCAGCCACATTCTCTTTGTCCATTCATCACTCAATGGACACTTGGCTGTTCGGCCCTTTTGACTGCTGTGAATGGTGCTGCTTTGAACGAGGGCGTGCAAGTGTTTGTCAGAACCCCTGGTTTGAGCTCTTTTGGATACATACCCAGGAGTGGAGCTGCCAGGCCCCGTGGTGCCTCTTGTGAGGACCCCCAGCCTGTTTTCTGAGGTGCCTCCACTCCCTTCTCCCACAGCATCTAATCTTCATGCCAGAGTCACATTTTCAGGCTCCGGACAGACCCCAGGTGCTGTGCAGCCTGAGGATGAGACGCAGAGCAGGGCCTGGCCCTCTGTCTGCGCCATCTCTCAGCTTCCGAGGGGATGGAGGTTCCAGCAGTGACAGCTGGGAAGGCCCTTGGGAAGTGTATGGTCCAGGAGGAAGCGGTGGGAACAGCGCTGACCTGAGAGGAGCTGGAGAGCTCCCAGAGCAGCAGCCGCCGTCGCGCTGGGACTGGCTCCGGCTCACCAAGAAGGAAGGGATGCAGGGCATCTGCAAGGCTGGGCTGCAGGGCCTTGGGACTCCTTTTATACCCCTATACGGACTGCCTCTAGGTGCAGAGAGCCCGGAGTGGGTGGGGGAGGCGTGCTTGCAGCCTGGCAGATGAGACCATCCCTAGATGGTGGCTGGGGTGGGGGCAGCATCCAGGAGAACTTCAGGATCTGAGCTCCAGACACAGCTCCTGCCAGGGTGCCTCATTGGCTGTGTGGCCAGCCAGCCAATGCTGGGTATGGGCAGGGCACACTCGACTCAGGAAGCTTTGATGCCTTTCTAGGGCAGGCAGGCCGCCTGCATTATTGATGGCTATTCTGCAAAATTTACATGCTGAGCTATGGGGAGGGGAGCAAAAACCCCAGGGATGGCCCACTGTGGTTCTCTTCTCTTCTTTTGAACTTGAAAATGGCCAAATCACTTTTTAATGAATTCACTGCGGCTCCACTGCTGATGGCATGGCTGGCTCCAGAGACCTCTGCCATGTTCTCTGCACCCGGCAGAAGCAGGAAGGGTAGGGGCCCCAGCCCAGGACATGAGCAGGCATCCAGCAGGGCACACCTGGCTGTGCAGGACTCCCGCTGCCCGCCCAGACACCTCCCTCAAGGGTTGACGTGGGGAGTGGAGGTTGCACATGTCAGCCATGGAGAGAGGACACTGGGACACTGGTCCAGAGCTGAGTCCTCAGTCATCTGCTTGTCCTATGAGGGCTGGGAGACACTTGCTGGCCTCCGGAGCACTCACCAGCCCCTGACCTCGGGGAAGCTGCAGGCCTTCATCTTCTGCAAAGTGGGAGGGCGCCATGCCCCTGTGCCACACAGGCCCTTGGAAGGCTGCACACAGCGAGGTCTGTTGGGGCACCGGGAGGAGGTGCCAGACACTTCTGAGAACAGGGCCTTGCCCTGTGGTTAACGTGGGGCTCCCCTCGCCTGCCTCATAGGAATGAAATGCATTTGACGGCAAAGGGCGCAGCCCCATGTAAGCCTTTTAGATAAATATGTTGAAACCTCCAGCCAAGCCAGCCCAGGCCCGCTACATGCAGACCAGCCACGTCTGCAAGGAGACCTGTCTGCGGGAGCTCCCATGACCGCCTCATGAGAACATGCCTGGGTCCTGCCCACCCACCCTCTCGCCCCAGATACCATCCAGGAAAAGGGGGAGATGGAGACAGTGATGAGGTCAGGATCCTGACCCCACCTCCCCAGTGCTCCCAGGGGAGCCAGGCCAACCCTGCCTGGACTTCAGAAGCCCCACCAGCGGGAAGGCCACTGGCTGCTTCCGGGGGTCCCCTGGGAGAGTTCTTCCTTCCTGCGGGTCTAGCTTCCTGCCCCTACCCAGCCAGGAGACACCCCTGCCCTGCCTGTCGAAATCAAGACCCAGCTGCCCTCTAGTGGCAGTCAGCTGCACACACATAGACACAACACATGCATGCACATCCATCACATGTGGGTTTACATGCATACGGCGGTGCACACATACAGGTGTGTATACACGCACACACAGGCCTACACACTCGTGCACAAGCACGCATACACACACATGCACACACACAATACACTGTACATGTCTCTGGGTTTCTACAATGCTTGATTTATTTTCAATATATAGAAAAGAATACATTTCTTTCCTATACATTGAAAGCACCGCAGCCAGGGGTGGCTTCCATGAACCGGCTCTGATTCAACGACTAAAGAAATGGAGACTTGGGGAATGATGTCATGCTGCAAGTCTGTGACAGCGGTTTCTCTGCGGGCTGACATTCGTCTCCGCTTGGATCCCTCCCTTGCCCGCCGGCCTGTGTCAGTCTCCTGTTTTCCAGTCTGGTCCTTCTGGCAGTGCCATGCTGCGGGAGGAGGCGGCCACGGCCAAATAAACATGTAGCTGAGAGCAGCCTGGGGGCCCCACGCTGCAGGATGGGTGGCCGAGGGGGGCCGGTGCAGGCAGGCAGTGGGGCACCGCCTGAGGGGACATCACGCCCAGGAAGGAGGCTGCTGAGAGCCCCCTGCAGCTTCGATTTCCAAGTCTGTCCTGGGAGGGAGAAGAAAATCAGATTTGTAAAGAACAAGAGAAACTTGGGTGAAAAACGAAGAGTGTCCACAGCGAGGCTGCCTGCTGCCCTGTCAGAAAACCTGATTTCGTTTCCTGGGGGAGCAGGGACTGAAGTGAGATGCAGCCACATCCCCGCAGAGCCGCCGCCACTGCCGGTACACACAGATGGGGCATGGATGAAATGAGCCTCCGCAGGCAGGATCCCGGCCCCTCGCCAAGGTGGCATGGGTATCTGACATTTGGGTTCGCATTGGCAAGCCTGTCCACCGCTGCTGGCACTGTCCCCAGCCCATCTCTGCAGCATCCTACCCAGAGGCAGAGCCAACCTTCAGGCTCCGTCCAGCCGCTGCGAGGGAGGGCCGGGTGCTCACAGGTGAAGAAGAACACGGCCAGGGTGGGGAAGCTTCCAGAGGTGGGCTGGCTGGTCTCTGCCTTGATGAACAGGAGGGTACATTTTCTTTCTGTTGGGATCCTGAGGCACAGAAACCTTGGGGAAGGGACCTCTGCTATGGGTAGTCCAAGGCCTCAGGCCCGGCGAGTGTCTGGACACACATTGGTCCGCAGTTAGAAGGCAGATCCTGATCCTGAGGTTGCCAAGAGCAGCCAGTCAAGGGTGGCGCCAGCTCTGCTGTTTCTATGATGTCCAT
>NW_026652296.1:2260896-2313680 GCF_009828535.3 Hylobates moloch | reverse complement strand
TGACAGAGATCGATGTGGGCTCAGCCTCAGCAGAATAACCCTGGAATTGACAGAGATCGGTGCGGGCTCAGCCTCGGCAGAATAACCCTGGAATTGACAGAGATCGGTGCGGGCTCAGCCTCGGCGGAATAACCCTGGAATCGACTCAGATCTTGCAGGCCCCATCCCTCAGGCTTGGGAGGCTTGGAGACCAGCCATGCTCAGGGGAACAAACATAGCCCCTGCCTAGTACCCCGCATCTCCCACCAGGGCCACAGAAACTAGAAAGGTGCTGCCACTCCATACCCACAGGCGGGCTGGCACCCACCAGCTGAAACCCAGATGTGAAAATCTGCAGATTTTCAGATTTGGGGCTTGGGGTGCATTTTGCCTTTTCACAGCAGCCATCTTCCCCACTGGGCACAAGGAGGAGCAAACCAAGTTCCTACAGCACCACCTGCTGCACATGCCTGGAGGGAAGGGGCCCTCCAGGCCAGCGGAGTGCCAAGAAGGGCTGCAGCTGGCTCAGGTCTTCATGACCCAGAGAATTAGCGCCGTCCCTATTTCTGCACTTCCCCAGATCTCCAGCACCCTGAAACTGCCAGGGAGCCTCAGGCCAGGCCCCGATGTGATCAGCTACAGTGACACTGGGCACCGATACCAGGTGTGCCATCCTCACCCCCATCTCACTTGGTCCTCACGCCCACCGAGGAGGTGCTATTCTTGTCCCGTTTCACAGATGGCATAACTGGGGGCCCACACACAGGATCACACAGTGGGGACTCTACAAGCTGGGGCTGGAACCTGCTACCTCTACCATAAAGCCATCTGTTAACCGTCCAGGTTCCTTTCTGGCCCTGCCTATCTGACTGAGCCAAGGCGTCTGTGTGTGTTCAGGACAACGTTCCACAGGTTTGAAGCCGGGGCTGAGGGCTGGCTGGGCTGTGTCTGCTCAGAAACCAGTCCTCTTCCAGGGCATCCTGACAAGGCCAGATGGTACCGTCTGACCAGCTTGAAACCTTCCTAGTGCCATGAGGAGGGGACACGGAGGCTTGAGGAGGGGTCCAAGGCCTCCTGAGGCAGCATGAAACTCTGGCCCAGCTGACGGTCCCCAGGGGCCCTGAGACCCCATGATGCCTCTCCCCAGCTGTAAGTCCAAGAGTCCTATAATGGGAAGCTGCTCAGCCATCAAAAGGAACAAACGGGAGATCCATGTGACACGCAATGGGTCTCCAATGCATCACACTAAGTGAGATGAGTCAGAACCAAAAGGTGGCCTGCTGCATGCCCCCATCTGCAGAACGTCCCGGAAAAGACAAAACTGTGGGGACAGAAAACCCTTCAATGCTTTGCTGGTGGGTGGAGAGGAAGGGACTCCCAAGGCACAGCACGAGAGAAGCGTGGAGGAGACGGGACTCTCCTGCACCTTGGCCATGGGGCTGGCCGTGCTTCCGTACACTTGTTAACATTCCTGAGAGTGATTCTTACTGCATGTCAATTTTCAAATAAATTTTAAAATTTGAGGAGCTGAGAGCACAGACTCACAGCCACACCGTCCCCAAAGAGTCATGGGTCATTGTGTCCTAGGTAGAATTCAACAGGAGAACTACACTTTTTCTTTCTTCTTTCATTTTTGTTCTTACTCCATATAGTGCTTTTCTCTGAAATTTCAATTTAGGGTCTGTTTAAGGTGCGTATTTAGTCTGGGGATGCTTCACCTTAGAAAACACTTCCAAAAGTGGTTTTGCATTCTTTGGTAGAGACGTCGTCTTTTCAGGCATTCTCTTTCAGAGCAGGGGAGTGGGGTGTGCGTTCTTTGGTAGAGACGTCGTCTTTTCAGGCATTCTCTTTCCGAACAGGGGAGTGGGGTGGAGGGGGAGGGGTTGGGGAGTGGCGGGTGGTGCGGGAGGTAGAAGGCCAGTGCAGGGACCCCATGACCCAGCCCACAGGAGATGTCCAGTATCTTGAGGGCATCTGTTCTTAGATTCCCACACTAGCTCTTTGCTCACTTACCCCCTGGCATGGACCAGCCACTTAATCTCTCTGTGCCTCAGTTACCTCAAACATAAAATGAGGCAAATTGTGGGGCCTATGCCCAGAGGCTTATGACTCACATTGAAATAGACCCTGGATATAAAAGATTTGGCACAGTGCCTGGCACAAGATAAGGACTGAATCAATGGTATTAGCTGTTGTCGTCGTCATAACCATTATCGTTATCATCATCATCATCCTCATTGTCATCATTATCACTGCTGTCCCGAGCTCGGGAGAGGCTCCTGATCATTCTCCCTGCTTAGTTCCCCGGAGCATGAAGGTTACTTTAATTCCATGAAGGGTCCCCTGAGTCCCTCAGAAGAGCAGGCACCATATCATACATGTACACTGCAGACCTGACCAGGTCACTGCTCCCAACCTCCAGTAGTTTATAGTCTGCAGAGGGGATGGTGAGGAGGAATCACTGAAATATTTTATGTCAGGTACACACTGGAAGCCCCAAATCCAGCAATGCAGCAGTGTGCTCTTTCCTTCTCTAAACCGACTTAGCTTCTGTTTCTAGCCAGGTCCCCCCAGGTGGTGGTAAGTGGTAGACTGGCATCTCTTCTGCCTCCGTTTTCGCACAGTTGTGTCTATGCTCTGGGCTGATGCAGTGCCCTGTGCAGGGGAGGAGAGCACTCCTGGGCAACTGTCAGAGGTGGCTGGTCACCTCTGTTCTCAGCCATCAGTCACCCAAATCCTGGCTGCATCATCCTTCACTTCTGGGATTCAGCTCAGCCACTGTCAAAAGAAGTCCACAGGCATCTCGGACAGGTCATCCAGATCTGTCCTGCCCCACACTCCCAATTCCATCTCCCTAGCCATACCAGCCGGGGATGAGGAATGAGCCTTGCCACCTCCCAGGCTCTGCCTGAGGTGGGCACACAGCTTGTCCGCTCTCAGGTCCCCAAACCCAAATACCATCTGCTACCATCACACCCTCCTCAGGGTCCAGCATGTCCAGCTGTGAAATCTCGAAGGAGCAAGGCCCAGGCCCAGGCTCATCCCAGGTTCTTTCTCGTCTTACTCATGGCCCTCAGTTTTAAAGCTAAAAAGCCAAGAACCGGCCTCTGCCACTTCCCCTCTGGGCAGCAACAGAGGTGGCCTTCCTGTGGGAGGCTCACAGGTGGCAGGAATTCCGGGGAGAGCAGGTGGGAATTCCGGGGAGAGCAGGTCAGTGATGGGGTCAGTTCAGGCAACTCCTCCCCAAGACAGGGGCACAGAGTGAGACTTTGAATGGAAGCTCCTCAGCCTCCCATCGGAGGGGAGCAGGGCAGACGTCCTGGTGTGTCCCCACCTGGCCCCACCCACTCCACCCAGCCGGTGCTGGAGCTGCTGCTCAGGCACACGCCCAGCTGCTCACCTCTGAGTGAAGGGTCATGGCCACGTGTGGGCGGCAGCCATGCTGAGCCTCGGCGAATATATCCAGCCACCCTAATCGAAGCTGCTGGAGCAAATTACCTATTGATTTCTCCATTACAAATGTGTTTTATTTTATCTTCCTGTGAGCTTTTATTGGCCATAATTGTCTTTCTGGAAAGCCTCCTTGCTCAGACTGGTGACACGATTTTTTAACGCATGACATGCAGCGTTATTCCACGTCCCCGGGAACATGAGCCAATAAATATGGGAGAAGGACCACTTCCCTCAGGGGCTTGTTCATAGCGCTACCACGATGTGATGAAACAGTCTAGCCACATGAGTGGCCCCGTCCCAGCCAACTCCTGGAGGGCCTGGGGGAGCAGCTGCAGGCGTTGGCATGGTCAGCTCTCGGTGGGGGGGACCCCAACACGATGTGGGTACAGGCAGGTGCTGGGAGCTTGGAGGCACCTGGAGTCCAGAGACAGAGGGACCAAGGCCAGACCTGGGGGAACCTGAGACCCCTGGTAGAACCTTTCAGAGGAGGGTGCTGGGTTATTCTGGTTCGGGCGTCCCTTCAGGCTTGCAGTCAGCTTGGGCCGTGGAAGGTTCTGCAGGGTGACAGCTGCAGGTGCGAGGCCCCTGTGTGGCGCATACAACCCCGAGATGGGCCTGGGCAGTGGTGGTGAACAAGGGGGTGCCCGCCCCCTGTATCCCCCAGGCACCTATGGGGCACAGAAGACCCACACTGGCGCTGTGCTGGACGCTGGGGAGGCAGAGGTACAGGGCACAGCCCCTGCCCCAGGGGTGGCAGAGTCAGGGTGGGGGTCGTGCACCAATGCAGTGAGAAGTGACAGCATGCATCAGGGAGCCACGAGGCATCTCACTCAGGACTCAGGGAGGCTTTCAGGGACCACCCCTTCCTTCAGATGGACAAGGAGACCACCCCTGGGGAGGATAAGGGCTCACCTAAGCGTGGTGTCGCGGTGATTGCGTGGAAGCGTGGTATCGCAGTGATTGCATGTCACCCCCAGGGGCAGTGCAGGGACAGCAGGGACCCAGGACCAGAACTGTGATCTCTGCCACTCCCTGCAGACCCTCCTGGAGGCAGTCATGGGCTTCCAGGAGCCACCGTCTGTTTTCCTTCCATGCTCATCCAATACTATTATTTAGGCAATTTTATTTTTTGAGACAAGGTCTTACTCTGTTGCCCAGGCTGAAGTGCAGTGGTACGATCACTGCTCACTGCAGCCTTGACCTCCCAGGCTCAAGCAGTCTTCCCACTTCAGCCTCCTGGGTAGCTGCGGCGACAGGTGTGTGCCACCACGCCCAACTAATGTCTGTTTTTTTCTGTAGAGATGGCATCTCACTATGTTGACCAGGCTGCTCTCAAACTCCTGGGCTCAAGCAATCCTCCTGCCTCAGCTTTCCAAAGTGTTGGGATTACAGGCATGAGCCACCGCACCTGGCCTTATTGATGTGATTTTTAAATTTCTTCTTTTTGTACTGAAATATCTTATTCAGTAGCAGTGCCGAAAAGTCCTGAGTGTGACATACCAGATTATGTGGTTGTTCCTGCTTGGAAAAATCAGATGCTGAGAGGCTGTGGTGGCCCCGGAGATGGGGCGGGGTTGGATCTATTCAGCCTCAGGTGCTTCACTGCCGGCCCCAAGCATGGGGAGTGGGGTTCAGAGCAACAGCACCTTGTGGGTGGAACACCCCAGGTTCCTTCCTGTCTCACCTGTGGCCCTCAGCTTATGAAGCTCTAAAGCCACAAACTGGCCTTTTCCGCTCCACTGTGGATGGTGCCTGGCCTGTCTGCCTGCAGGCGGCTCACGAGGGGTGGGAACACGGAGACCTCACATCAGTGGCCAGGGCATGGTGCCCTCATGCTTCTTGGGGAAAGCTGATTGATTCCTCCAGCAGATAAGTTCCTCTCCTAGTGGAAATGTCTTACACTGTTTATCATGAAGGTTTCCAGGCATTCCTAGAAGTAGGAGGAACCGGCGTGATTGTGTAGAAGTGCTGTGTCATGATGACTGCGTGGAAGCGTGTCATGATTGCATGGAAGCGTGGTGTCATGGTGATTATGTGGAAGCACTGTGTCACTGTAATTGTGTGGAAGCACACTGTTATGATTGCGTGGAAATGTGTGGTGACTGCATGGAAGTGTGGTGTCACAGTGATTGTGTGGAAGCGTGGTGTCGTGGTGATTGCATGGAAGCATCGTGTCATGATTGCATGGAAGCGTGGTGTCATGATTGCATGGAAGCGTGGTGTCATGATTCCATGGAAACGTGGTGTGGTGATTGTGTGGAAGCGTGGTGTCATGATTGCATGGAAGTGTGGTGTGATTGCGTGGAAGCGTGGTGTCATGATGATTGCGTGGAAGCGTGTCATGGTGATTGCGTGGAAGCGTGGCGTCGTGTAAATCTCACAGTGATGGGCACCCTGCTGTGCAGCAATCTGCACTTTTTGCAGGAGGACGTTTTTTTAATTACCAGACCTCATGATCCTCCGCACCTAAATCTGTCAGAATGCATCACCCTCAAAAGCACATTTTGGGCAGGGCGCAGTGGCCCACGCCTGTCATCCCAGCACTTTGGGAGGCCGAGGCAGGTGGATCACCTGAGGTCAGAAGTTCAAGACCAGCCTGGCCAACATAGTGAAACCTCGTCTCTACTAAAAATATAAAAAGTAGCCAGGCATGGTGGCGGGCACCTGTAATCCCAGCTACTGGGGAGGCTGAAGCAGGAGAATCACTTGAACCCAGGAGGCAGAGGTTGCAGTGAGCCGAGATCCTGCCACTGCACTCCAGCCTGGGCAATGGAGGAAGACTCTGTCAAAAAAAAAAAAATCAAAGCTCTATGATAAGAAATAGATGGCAAACTCACAAAGTCACACTCCCAGCTGTGACCCTGACCCCATTCCTTCCCTCTGATAATGATGATCGTTTTTATTAGTTTTTGGTTTATCCTCACGATGTTTCTTTCTGCAAATATGAGCAAATACATATACGAATCATATTTTTCTCCCTCTTTTGCACAAAAGGTGCACAACCTGTGGGTTGCTTTTTGCCCACCGGTAGATCCTGGAAAGCTCTCCTCTTCGGTACACAGAGGTTGTTCTCATTCCTCTTTACAGCTGCAAGTGTCTCCCCATGCACACGAACTGCAGGCCGTGCAGCCAACCATTGCTGACAGGTGTTTGGGTCCTTTCCAGCGTATTAACTCTACAGATACTACACAATGAATACTCTTATGCATATGTTACTTTGCACGTATCTAAGCAGAATATTTTAATACAATTGCGACACATTGTGTTGTGTTTTTTTCCAGTGAGACTGTTGCAAGCTTTGCCATTGAACGTCTCAGGGCCCCAAGCTGTTTCCATGTAACTTCCCTCCCTCCCCAGAATGTGTAGGAAAGGCTTGAGCGAAGCTTTTCTGATAATTCAGCATCACTGCAGAACTGTAGCTCTAGCGTTTATCAGCCAGGGTCCTGGTGCACCAGAAGGGCACCAAAGAATTGTGTGAATGCAGCGGCCAAGTGCAGCAGCGATGGGAGCTGCAGACCTGGCACGGTTGTGTCTGGGGCTGCGGTAACAAATTACCACAAACCAGGTGGGTTACAACAATAGAACTGTCTTCTGTTCCAGCCTTGGGAGTCAGAGACATAAAATCAAGGTGCTGGCAGGAACGGTCTCGCTTAGGAGGTTCTAGAGGAGAACCCACTGCCTGCCTCTCTCCTGTTTCTTGGCCTGTAGCTGCCTCACTCCAGACTGCACCTCTGTCGCCACATGGCTCCTCCCTGCACCTGCGTGTCTCAAATATCCCTCTCCCTTTCTCTCTGTTTTGAAATTTTGGAGAGCCTCGCTCTGTCACCCAGGCTAGAGTGCAATGGTGTGATCACAGGCTGCACCGCAGCCTCAAACTCCTGGGCTCAAGCGATCCTCCCACCTTAGCGTCCTGAAACCCTGGGATTACAGGCATGCATAACCGCACCCAGCCCTGCCTGTCTCTTATGAGGGCCTCTGTCTTTAACTTATATGTACAAAGACCCTATTTCCAAATAAGGGCTCATTCACAGGTCCCAGGTGGACATGTCTTTTGGGGGCCACCATCTGACCCCCTGCACCTGGTGAGGCCCCCCTGGCCAACAACGTCAGGAGCCTTCCCCACACTAGGCTCAAAGGAGAAAGGTAGGGACGGGGTTACCAGGCCAGGAAGAGGGGCCGCCCAGCAGGGGCTGCAGCCTCCCAGGAGGAGCCCAGCTTCTGCCTCGGCCCAGCATGAGACGGGCTGGGAGGCCTAGACCCCCTCCCTCTCTCCTCCCGTCGGCCAAACCCAGCAGGAAGCCAGAAGTTAAAGGCGCCTGGAGATGGGACCCTTTGGGGCATCCTGGCTAAAAAGCAGGGCAGAGAAGAGCGGGACGTGGCTCAGGGAGGGGTGGAGACCAACCTTCCCGCGTGTCCCCCATGCCCACCCCCGCGGGAGCTGTGCCAGGCACCCCAGCCCCGGTCTGCTGTTCCAGGCGGTCGACTACGAGTTCAACAGAGCCTTCCTGCTGACAGTGATGGTGTCCAACCAGGCGCCCCTGGCCAGCGGGATCCAGATGTCCTTCCAGTCCACGGCAGGGGTGACCATCTCCGTCATGGACATCAACGAGGCTCCCTACTTCCCCTCAAACCACAAGCTGATCCGCCTGGAGGAGGGCGTGCCCCCTGGCACCGTGCTGACCACGTTTTCAGCTGTGGACCCTGACCGGTTCGTGCAGCAGGCTGTGAGGTGGGTCCACAGGACATGCCTCGTCCCTGCCTGCAGCTTCCCGGGTTCCATACAGAAGGGTCCAGAAATGCCCCGTGAAACCCACAGCCCAGAATTCCCCCACATGGGTGGTCGGGGGCATCTCCAACCTGAGGCGTCCTTCCAGGAGGGAGCAGCAGCCCCTTAGTCCCAGATAGCCAGATGCAGCCCCTGATCAATCGTGAGTGTTGTGACCGGTGCTTACACATTCAGCACTGTCTAGACACAGGCCGGCCCGATCCTGGCCGCATTCTCATAGCCGTGAGACTCAGCAACCTCCTGCCCTCTCTGTTCCTCAGTGTCCTTGTCCGTTCGATGGGGACAAAGAGGGCGTCTGCCCACAGGGTCCTTGTGAGTTGAGACCACCCACTACTGGATGAGCTCAGTGCCCGTAGCCGCTGCATGGCCTGTCCTGTTGTGGGGCGGGGGGCGCCAGTCCAACGTGGAGGGGAAGCCCTAGAGGAGGACAAGGTCTGGGGGGGGCTCCAAAGAGATGGAGACACTGGCCCAGGTCCTGGCCCTGGAGGTGTGGCCAGTGCAGCTGCCCGACCCGGGGCCAAGGAGGCCTGGGATCCAGGGCAGCCCCGCCCACCCCCAGCCTTACCTCCTCCCACACTTGTGGTCTCCACAGATACTCAAAGCTGTCAGACCCAGCGAACTGGCTGCACATCAACACCACCAACGGCCAGATCACCACGGCGGCAGTGCTGGACCGTGAGTCCCTCTACACCAAAAACAACGTCTACGAGGCCACCTTCCTGGCAGCTGACAATGGTGCGGCCCGCCCCAGGGAGGCAGCCGTCTCAGTGGCCTTCCCGTGTCCTGGGTTCTGTGGGGGGAGGGTGCTGGCCAGGGAGACGCCGAGAGGCCAGCAGGCATCCAGAGGGTCACCCAGAGGGGCTGAGGGGGCATCTGCGCAGACAGCGGTGATCAGGGCTGCGTCATCTCAGGGCCCCCAGGCCATGCTCCCCCTCCACCCACTCCCATGTCAGTCATTCATTCTGCCCCCTCCCCAGCATTCACTTGCTTGTTCACAGGTGTGCCTGGTCCATCCCCCCAGCGTCACTCACCCACAGGCTCCAGGGGTGTCAGGGCACTGGTCTTCCCAGGCTTGTCTTTGCTGCACTCTGCAACCTGAACTGCATCTCAGTTTTGCTGCCTGTAAACCAAGGCACTGGAACCAGGTCCACAGTTTTCAAATGCTTCTAGCCGGCAGCCCTTCCCACAGACCCCATCCTGCAGGGAAGGCCCAGCCCCACCGGTCAGCAGCCCCTGGGGTGCCGCCCTCGTGTCTGTGACCACCCACAGCACAGACCCCTGTGGCCCTCAGTCACAACAGGAGGCATGAGACCCTCCAGGGCCCTGGGAGTGCAGAGGGCAGCAGCAAGGTCCCGGGGCAGGCGCACAGCAGACAACCTCGGGAGCCTGGACGGGAAGGCGAGGATGCGCTGGGCAGAGGCGGCAGGAAGGAGGTTTGAGAGCACTTGGGGCTTTCTGAGGGACGTGGGCCAGCAGCTCAAGAAGCAGCCACCCCTTCCTGGACCTGCAGCAACCCCGCGAGCTGGCCGAGCCCCCCACGGGTTGCATGGAGGCAGGGCAGGTGGGAGCAGGGATTCTGGAACCGAAGATCAGTCCAGTGCCACCACTTACCAGTGGGAAAAGATGTGACCTCTCTGTGCCTCAGTTTCCTCCTCTGCCAAGTGGGGGGGTCTTAGTACCCCTGAGAATCAAACGAGTCCGAGTCGCCGGAGCCCTGAAGAAGGGCCTGGCTCAGGGCAGCATGGACTCCTGTTTGCTGCGGCCGTGATGACTGCCCAGCCTGCTGTTTGCTGAGTACCGGCCGAGTGCCTGCAGCTGCTCATCAGTGGACAGAACACAGCGACGCCCTGCCCTGGCATGGCTGACAGCCCGAGTGTGTCGGCTGGAACCCGGGTCAGTGAGTACCGATGGAGGAAACTGCAGCACGGTTGAGGCTTTTTTTCTCTCACATCAAAGAAGGCTAGAGGCAGGCAGCCCAGGGGGAGATCCAAGACCTGGGGCATCCTGACTGTGCCACGGCATGGCCCAGAATGGCTGCTGGAGCTCCAGCCATCACAGCCACGTTCTGGCAAACAGAAGGCCTTGCACGGAGGGCACGGGCACACGCCTGCTACTAAGGACTTTCAGAAAGCCCCACGCAAGTCCTCCACCCACAGCTCACAAAGCCCAGAACTTACTGACGCAGCCACCCCCAGCTGCAAGGGGTGCTGGGAAATGGGGGCTTCTAGGTGGACAGTGATGATCTCAGACAAAATGTAGGACTCCGATTATTTTATTAAAAGGAAGCAGAAAATGGATATTGGGGATGATTCAGCAGTGTCTGCTCCAGGGAGACCGGACAGAAACCAGCCACGCAGATGATTCAGGCAGCAAGAAGAGCTGGAACAAAACAGAACAGGCGGCTGGGAGGCAGTGACCAGGGGCTCCGCTCTGAGGAGATGACCTTGGGACCAAGAGCTGTGGAACCAGAGGAGCAAGCAGGGGAAGGTGGGGTGGCAGAGGAGGGTCATAGAGTTAGGAAACGGTGTGCGCAAAGGCCCCGAGGCGGGGCCGTGCCTGGTCGGTTCTTGGAATGGCTGTGCACGAAGCCTCGTGAACAAGGGTAGCCATTGCGCAAATGCTCGTCCCATTGCAGGTGAAGATAGGACGTGGACACCTCCCTGCCAGCCTCCCCCAGCCATCGCTGCCTCCCCTGCCAGGGTCCACGGAGCCCGGGCCGTGTAGCTGTGCAGCTGCCTGTGAGCCCAGGGCCCTGGTCAGGGGAAGTGCCTCCCCTTGACGGCCCTCCGCCGCAGCTCAAGCCCTGAGGTTAAATTACAAAGTGATTGTGAGCCCTGCTGGGCCCAGTGGCTCACACCTGTAATCCCAGCACTTTGAGAGGCCGAGGCAGGTGGATCATGAGGTCAGGAGTTCAAGACCAGCCTGGCCAACATGGTGAAGCCCCGTCTTTACTAAAAAAAAAAATACAAAAATTAGCCAGGCATGGTGGTGCACACCTGTAATCCTAGCTATTTGGGAGGCTGAGGCAGGAGAATCACTTGAACCTGGGAGGTGGAGGTTGCAGTGAGCCAAGATTGCACCATTGAACTCCAGCCTGGGCAATAGAGTGAGACTCCATCTCAAAAAAAAAGAGAAAGAAGGAAGGAAGAAAGAAGGGAAGAAAGGGAAGGAAGGGAAGGAGAAAAGAAAGAAAGAAAGAGATTGTGAGGCTGTAGCTGGAACATCGGAGCATCCATCGCACTTGGCAGACGCCATGTGAGTGAGCCTGGGTGTGCAGGCCGGAGCAGGAGCCCTCTGGTTAACAGAACCTGTCTGTGCTTCTCCGATCACGTGCCGTGCCATCAGCTACATCTCAAAGCAGTTTTCAAAGGTAGCACCGCGCTTCGTCACCTTAAATGTGTTTTGATGCAGCTTCCAGAAGATTAAAGAGCCATCCTGTGGGATATATTTTTACATGCTTTGCCTGCCTCAGTCAAAACGTGGTTGTTAATGTCAGGTCAGGAGCTGCCATCAGGGGCAAAGCCACAGTCAGAACATGCCACCGCCGCCGCCGCCTCCAAACCTGGAGAGCAGACAGGGCATCTCTCTGTCCCCAGATTCCAGCAGCCTGGCCTGCATCCACCAGCACTGCTGGCCTGGGTTGAGGCAGGGGCTGAGCATGTGAAGGCCCCAGGGACAGGGATGGCCCCTGAGGAGCTCTGGGGGCTCAGCAGAGCACCTCCCTCCACGCTGAAGCCAGAGGTCATCAGGTCCTCCAAGGAGACCTCCTGCCGGGCCAGGAGGGAGCTTCCATCAAAGCTCATCTGTAGCGGCCGCCCCTGCCTTTCTCACGGACACTTCCAGAAGCAGCAGTTCTTCCACACAATCATGCGTCTGGGCTCAGGGCTTCCAGCACCCTGGGGCTCTGCTGGGTGGGGCCGGCAAAACTCAGGGAGGCAAGGAAAGGTTTTGCCCTAAGAAGTCCCAGATGGGGGCAAGATGTGGTGGGCGGATCCTAACCCTCAGGGGCCAGTGCAGAGCCCAGCACCCTCAGAACCCCTCCCTGGCTCCCCAGTGGGAGTGAGTCCCCAGTGCGTGGCTGTGACCTCCGTGGCTCTGAGTTTAGCCATGCATTGGTGGAGGGCATGTGGCGAGGGTTCCACGTGAATGCTGCACCCCGCTGTCTGCATGTGTGCAGCTGAGGGTGTGGGTGTGGCCGTGTGCTCTGCGGTGTCTGTTGAGGTGCCGTACACAGTGGCTGTGTGCGTGTGTGCAGCTGCGGGTGTGGGTGTGGCCGTGTGCTCTCCTGTGCCTGTTGAGGTGCCGTACACAGTGGTGTGGCTGCCCATGGCGTGTGGCAGGGTGTCGGTCAGGAGCCATGGCTGGGCCGAGTCAGTCCCTGTGCAGCTGTGTTGGGGGGTGGCCGGCCGTGTCCGGCTGGGGGGCTGCAGATGTGTCCCTGTGTATGTTGCATGTGGTTGTTTGTGTGCATGTCCTGTGTGGAGCTGTGGGTTGGTCGTGGAGTACCAGGAGTGGCCCGTGCGGTGACCTGTGTCTGTTCTGCAGGGATACCCCCGGCCAGCGGCACCGGGACCCTCCAGATCTATCTCATTGACATCAACGACAATGCCCCTGAGCTGCTGCCCAAGGAGGCGCAGATCTGCGAGAAGCCCAACCTGAACGCCATCAACATCACGGCAGCCGACGCTGACATCGACCCCAACATCGGCCCCTACGTCTTCGAGCTGCCCTTTGTCCCGGCAGCTGTGCGGAAGAACTGGACCATCACCCGCCTAAACGGTGAGCCCACCTTAGGCCACGGGGAGGGTCAGACTAGCCTAGGGTGCAGGCCCCTGGGAGACCCAGCTGGCCTTGGAAGACTGAGCACAGAGGTGGGTGACAGCCCTCCAACAGGACTGTCCCGCCAAGGCTGGGGACACTGGCCACACTTCAGCTGCTCAGCCTTCTTCACCTGGCCCTGAGGAGGCCACCAAGTCATTCCCAGTTTCCTGCTGCTTTAATGAGCCCAGCCATGAACATCCTTGCAGCTCTGCCCATGTATATGCATAACTTCCTGTGCCGGTTATCAGTTGACTGGACCCTGACTGACATGTTTCCTTAGAATACTTCCTTGGATATGGATTTTTGGTACAAAAGGATATCAAAATTCTCAAGTTTTGGCAGTACTGTGAAAATGTGCTCTAGACATGTCTACTTCCATCGGGAGAGTGCCTGTTTCCTCAAACCCCACCAACACTGAACATTATTGTTTTAAAATAATATTTTATTCTGCCACCTTTAGGCCAAAGTCATTATTTCCATTTGTATATCCCCATTACCAGTGGAAATTTTTTATATATATTTATTGGCCATTTTTGTTTCTTCTGTGAATTGTCTGTTCAATGACTTTGCCTATGTTTTCTTTGGGGAGTTTTCTTTTTATTGATTTGGTAAAACTCTTTATATATTCAGGATATTATTTCTTCATCCTACATGTTGAAATTGCTTTTTGGTTGTCTCCAATGTCTTTTTTTTTTTTTTTTTTTTTTTTTTTTTGAGACTGTTGCCCAGGCAGGAATGCAATGGCACCATCTCAGCTCTGCAACCTCCACCTCCCAGGTTCAAGCAATTCTCCCACCTCAGGCTCCCAAGTAGCTGAGATCACAGACTCGCACCACACGCCTGGCTAATTTTTGTATTTTTTACTAGAGACAGGGTTTTGCCATGTTGGCCAGGCTGGTCATGAACTCCTGACCTCAAGTGATCTGCCCACCTCAGCCTCTCAAAGGGCTGGGATTACAAGCATGAGCCACCACACCCAACCTCCAATGTCTTTTAACTTAATGATGTAGCACAGGTGTATGTGTGTGTGGTAACCAGGCAGACATTTCAGATTTCCATGCCATCGGACTTTGTCTTTTCCTTTGGACGTCTTGCTTGGAAGGGAGGGCCGGGCTCTGGCTCAATGTTTACTGTTGCTTTGCACCAGGTGACTATGCCCAACTCAGCTTGCGCATCCTGTACCTGGAGGCTGGGATGTATGACGTCCCCATCATCGTCACAGACTCTGGAAACCCTCCCCTGTCCAACACATCCATCATCAAAGTCAAGGTGTGCCCATGTGATGACAACGGGGACTGCACCACCATTGGCGCGGTGGCAGCGGCTGGTCTGGGCACCGGTGCCATCGTGGCCATCCTCATCTGCATCCTCATCCTGCTGAGTGAGTATGGCTGAGCACCAGGGCGGGTAGGGGCATTGCGGGTATGAGTGCCCCGTCCCAGGGATGGTGGGCAGAGGGGGGCCTGGGTTTGCCCCTCATCTCTCAGCCTCATCTGTCAGGAGCCTTTCAGAAATGTAGCTGAACTGGTCCATATGACAATGGGAAATTGGAGCCTCCTATTACTCTCAAGTCTGGAGGTGCAGGCTGGCCCAGGTGTCTCCTATGGCCTGGCCCCTTTCCACAGCTCCACTCTGCCTCCCAGAGCCCCTGCGTCCTGAAGCTGTTGCCCTCCAGGACCTGTGACGCCTGTGGGCAGCACCCAGGTGGACTTAGCAGAGGGAAGGTCAGCCCTGCCTATTAGCATCCCCAGCCAAAGTCCCAGGACACTCTCTGATTGGACTGGCTTGAGTCAAATGCACACCTTGGAGCCAATCACCAGCCAAGCAATGGAGTGTTCTCATTGGCTCTGCCCAGATCACATGCTCTAGTAGTTTCCTGAGTTTCCCACAACCACTGTGGGTTCCCAACAGGCCTGAGGGCTGGGGGGAGGGGGGCGGTGCCAGGGGAGGTACTTGAAAATGACCCCAGAGGTCCCTCTTCCCATCATCCCTCACGGACAGTTGCCGTGGTCTGTGATACCCCAGGGATCCCAGTGGGTGGCAGGGCGGGGAAGGGTTGGGCCACGACCTCCCCAGTTCAAACCCAAACCAGAGGGTCCCCCACCACGTCCAGAACAGGCCAGAGCAGGCAGCAGGCCCCTCCTGCAGACCTGGCCTGTGGCTGACATAAGACCCCAGGGACCAACCTGAGCCCTGTCCAAAGGATGTCTGAATTAGGAGGACTCTGCTTTTTTCCCCATTTCCAGACCTATCACCCCTTGAAAAGCCGGTTTTCATTTGTGAGGCTTGTGTTGAAAGCCATTCAATGTCATGGGCTTCTTTGTATGATCGGGAGTGGAAAGAGCCCCACAGAGGTTGGGAGGTGTCTCTGTAGCAAAGGTGGGGACATTCTCACCGATGTCCCCTGCTCTGAAGACACTGGGGCTAGGCCCCAGCCAGAGCACCCTCTGTGGGCAGGGCTGTGAGACCCAATTCAGCTGAGTGCCTGGCCGGTGCAGGAGACCTGGGCCACTCTCGAGGGCAGGCACAGTGGAGGGCAGCCGCAGTGGGGCTGGGGCCAGGGTCAACAGCAGATCCACCTGCTGCCTGGCTTCTGCCCAGTCATGGGCACCTCAGCCCTGGTGGGGTGCATGCGGGGCACCCGGAGTGGCCTCCCCTCCTCCACACTCCTCCTCTCAACCGTCGCTCATCTTGTCTGCCTGGATGAGCCTGGGATGCCAGCTGTGACAGTGGAGCTGACCCCTTCAAAGGTTCTTGGCCTTGTGGCTTCCGTCGAGCCAAGACTAGGCCCAGGCTCCAGGTTCTCACTGAGCTGCACCTGCAGCGGGTGGCTCCTCCCTCAGCCTGCACTTCCCTCTCCACGATCTGGGCCAGGTCAGGAAGCATCCCCGGCTGGCACCTCACCCTCTGCAGGCAGCAGGGATGCCTCCAGTACCCACAGAGCTCCTCCCAAGCCTCCACTCAGCTTCGGAATCCTCCTCACGGCACTCAGGCAGCCACAGCCGATTAATCGGGTTGGCAAAAAACAGCCCTCCTGACTGGGGGGTTGCCGCCCCTCTCGCCTCTGGGCTCACCCTCTGCGGTACATAAGAGCACACCTGTGATTCTGGGCCTCAGTCGTTACATCTGTGACATGGGCGGTGACGGGAGGCTTCAGGAGGATGCAGTGGAGTGGTTTGTGCAGGCATTTACTGGGGGCGTGGGCCGCATTACCTGCTCCCGGAGCCTTGCAGATGGGTGCACCAGGCTTTTCCTGCAGCAGAGGCAGCCAGGGGTCCAGAGTGAGCAAGGCTGTTTAGGGGAGGCAGGCCTGGACATGGACCTCGGAAGGCAGGGAGAGTCCAGTTCAGCTTGGGGGAGAGGGCCCCCTCCATGCACCCCACAAGGGGCTTTACCTCTCAATTTCCACATGCACCTGAACTTCTGAGCCTGTACCCCAATTCCTTTGAGTGGTGGAAAGAGCCCCTCTGAGTGACCCCTTCGGTACTGGGTGGGGCTGCCCTTCTGTCCAGCGAAGCCCTGGACCGACCCCGCCCCAAGGGCCCGCAGGAAGCAGGATCCCTGGATCCCCTCCCTGGGCCCCTCTCCTCCCAGGGCAGAGCCGCTTTCAATATGGGGGAGTCCATCCCCCCTCTCTCAGTGATTCCTACCAAGACACTATGTGCCTAAAACCTCACTTCCACCTCCTCTGCCGAAGCCATCTCCCTCCTGCTGCTCAGAAGAGGCACTCAGACTTGTGGGTGGGCCCCTAGCCCCCCATGTCCTCCCGCCCCCAGGCAGCGAGGGGCACCCTGAGCTGGCTGCCTCCTCAAAAGGGGAGCACAAGAGCAGGGCGAGCTTGTAAATCAATCAATGATGTCTCAAAATGTAGCCCAGTGCCCAGGCAGTGAGCTGGGGAGACGGCCTGAGCCAGTGCGGCTGTGCCTTGGAAACTCATGCACACACACACAGGCATGCACGCACGCACAGACACATGGGCACACATGCACTGTGGACATGAACACGTGCATGCACTCGCCCCATGAGCATACACAGACACGCGAAGTACACATGAAGACACATGCATAGACATGCACACACAGACCTGTGCAGACTTCTGTGTGCATCTACACACGTGAACACACAAGCACACACATACACAGATCTACACGCTCACACACAGGCACACACGTGCAAGCCTTCATAAACACATCCTCCTGTGGATACACGTATGCATGCTTACACAGACACACATGAAGCATCTACATCCACGAATGCACACGCACATGGGCCGCACATGTGCAGAGGCCTGCATGTGCAGAGATGCGCGTGTGTAGTACACGTGTGCATGCACACATGGGCACAGAGTCATGCTTGTGTGCCACCTGCATGTACACACCCACATAGACACATGGCAAACAGAGGCATGCGTGTGCACACCCGTGGCACACCCACACACCCTGCTCACGGGCGGCCCTCCCCCACAGCCATGGTCCTGCTGTTTGTCGTGTGGATGAAGCGGCGGGAGAAGGAGCGCCACACGAAGCAGCTGCTTATTGACCCTGAGGACGACGTCCGTGACAACATCCTCAAGTATGACGAGGAAGGCGGCGGCGAGGAGGACCAGGTGAGACCGCGGCCCGCCCCCACCTCCCCACGCGAGGCCGGCTCTCACGTGTACTAGTGTCTCAGCAGGGCTTGCCCTGGGGTTTAACAGTAAGACATTTCAACCTTTTCACCAGTGAAGGTGCCAGGCAGGGGAGCACCGTTTCCTAGCCTGGCCACCCTGCCCACGTTTGCATATCTAGCCTGGGCTGGGCTGTGCACACTGCACCTGCATCCCCCATGGGGGATCCTGGGACCCCTCCCATCCTCGCCTTTCTCCCTCCCACCGCCAGCCCCAGCCCAGTGCTGCCCTGTGCCCTGGAGGGGAGGGGACTCCGGGTTGGCCAAGGACACCGATGCCCACTCGCAGATGCTGATGTGTGCAGAGGGCTGTCGAGTGACCAGGGGCAGTGCATCAGGCGCCCGGGAGGGTAGACTGCGAGAGCTGCTGGTTGGAATCTGGGTCTGCCCTTGGCCTTTCAGGGAATCGGGGCAAGTCCTTAAACCCATCTGAAGTTCAGACCCCTCCCCACCCCTCCCGCAACACGACCATAATGAATGCAAGGAATGTGCCTTGCAGAGGCCCAGCTCCTGGCCCCCTGAGCACTTGGGGCACATGGCTGGTGAGCAGCGTGGTGGTGGGGTCACTCGGGGAAAGCCCCAGGCCATGGAACACAGCCAGGCACAGCCCCCATCCCTGCCCGAGGGATTGGGGTAAAGGGCAAGGAGGTGGGGCATTGTGGAGGGGCACAGCAGGGGACAGCATGGTTCTGTGGGATGCTTGGAGACCAGGCCACAGGGCAGCAGGCACATCTGTGGCCCAGGTGACAGAAAAGGATGCACGGCGGAAGGGGGGCTTGGTGGATTCTTCTGATGCCCCTGACTCCTCCCGGCTCCCTCCCCCAGGACTACGACCTCAGCCAGCTGCAGCAGCCGGAAGCCATGGGGCACGTGCCAAGCAAAGCCCCTGGCGTGCGTCGCGTGGATGAGCGGCCGGTGGGCGCCGAGCCCCAGTACCCGATCAGGCCTATGGTGCCGCACCCAGGCGACATCGGTGACTTCATCAATGAGGTGTGTGCCTCTCGGCAGTGGGGGGTCCCGGCAAGGTGTCTCCTCTAAAAATTAAATTCTAGTAACACACAGACAGAAGCCAGCTCCACAGTGCCGGCGGCCGCCGTGGGGAGGAGGCAGCTCAGACCTGGGTTCCAGGCCCTGCTCTGCCCCTCCAGCTGGGTGGCCTGAGCAAATCACCTCCCTCAGCAGGCCCTCTTTCCAAGGACGAGGATTCCTACCTGTGGGCTAGGCGAAGGATCAACATGCAGGGCTGGGTGCACGGCAGGGGCTTCATAAGAATTCGGGTTTGGAGCAGAGGCACCAGCAGCAAGGACAGGCCTCAGGAGGAGAATCAGTGGGGCGACGGCGGCGAAGCCGCACTTGGTGCAATGAGCCCCCCAAGTATTAACCTTACACAGAGCCCATGGCAGCTGGGAATGGCCTTCCCGGGCTTGGCCTACCCACATGCTCAGAGAGGCAGAGGCCCAAGCCTGGTCTCAGGGTCCAGGCCAACTTGCCCTCCCTCCCCACTCTTCCCCCACAACCCTCCCCTCAGCCCCCACAACCCCAAGCATCAGGACACAGCAGGTGGGAGTCACACAGAGGTGGCCGCCTTCCAGGGCTGCCGTCTGACCACCTGCCTGACCACGTGCCCAACCTGACACTTGAGGGTTGGAGGGGACTTGTCCAACGAACAGCACACCCCAGCCTTCGATCTTCCCCTTTGCAAGAAACATTTGAAACATCTCTTACGATGTCGCCAGGGAAACACTCAGTTTCGACTTAAAATGCGCAGCTCCCTGTCTTCGCTCCCATCTTCCTTTGTGGTGAAGCGAACAGAGGGGCAAGTCGAACAGGGCAGACTCCTCCCAGGGCGCGTCCTCCGGGCAGTGACTCTGAGGCTCCAGGCTGGCCTCGCCTGTGGCTCTGCAGGGATCACGGTGTCCTCCATCCCAGTTCTAGCCGGCGTGAGCCCCTGTGGTTTCATCACCTGCCCTCCAATGCCCACTGCATTTTAAAGGTTTAGCAACACTTAGATCTCAGCCTAGGTCAGAATCTCACTTTAAAGGACTTGATTTAAACAGAAGATAACCCAGGCAGTGATTCAGCAGAAACACAGAAAGGTTTCCCCAAAGCAGATGGTGTTCCAGGCCACAAATGAAATTCCTACAACTGCACACGCAGAAGCTGCTCTGACAATGCAACGCTTACCGTCTATGACATCATAAAAACATAAAGATCCCCAAACGTATGCCCTGCCCAGTCTATAATTTAAAGCCCACTGTTAGCCGGGCACAGTGGCTCACACCTGTCATCCCAACACTTTGGGAGGCCAAGGCAGGTGGATCACCCGAGGTCAGGAGTTCAAGACCAGCCTGGCCAACATGGTGAGACCCCCCGTCTCTACTAAAAATACAAAAATTAGCTGGGCATGGTGGCGGGCGCCTGTAATCCCAGCTACTTGGGAGGCTGAGACAGGAGAATCGCATGAACATGGGAGGCAGAGGTTGCAGTGAGCCGAGGTTGCACCACTGCACTCCAGCCTGCGAGAGAGCGAAACTCCATTTCAGAAAAATTTAAAAATAAATACATAAAGCCCACTGTTAGATAGCTCTTAGGAGAAATTAAAAATGAAAACGACAAACCAGTCCGTACTGAATGACACTGAGTACCCTCTCCCAGGGCCACAGGAGGAGCAGGTGCTGGCATGGAGGTAGCACCCGTGGGCACTGAGGAAAGGACGGGGCTCCAGCAACACCCACGGCACTGCCAAAGCTTGTCCGTGGGAGTGCCATACTCGTAACTGCCAGGTTCTGACTTCTGTCCACCCTAGGTCCACTTTCCCTCCAGACAATGGTCAGCTGGACTGCAGAACCACCTGCCTGCCCCCTTAGGAGGAGCTGAGCTTCAGCCACAGGGCCCAGCCCTCGCCTCCCCCAGACCACCCCTTGCCCTCTCCCACAGCCCCCTGCCCTTCCCCTATAAACCCTCACACCCCCCTGCCCTTCCCCTATAAACCCTCACACCCCCCTGCCCTTCCCCTATAAACCCTCACACCCCCCTGCCCTTCCCCTATAAACCCCCTACAACACCCTCCTTCCCTTCCCTCATAACCTCGCACATTCCCCCCCACCCTCTCCCACACCTCCACCTTCCCCCACACCCCCCTCATCTGCCCTTGGGTTGGGAGGAGCTGAACTCCAGCCACCGGCCCTACCCAACCCTCCGCCTCCCCCGCCCACAGGCCGCTGCTGGATTTGAGTTTGCCCCTTCAACACTCCCACACTCCATCTTCACAAATGCCCTTTTCTACTCAGAAATGCCCTTCAGTTAAATGCAGAGAGCGCTTATTGGACACCTACTTTATGCAACGTCCTACCTCCCTACCTCTTCTTCTGGGCCTCGCTTTCCGTTCCGTCAGATCCCGGGGCTAAGACGGCGCGCCCTGCACCCTAACTCTGTGTCTGTGACCCTCAGGGACTCCGCGCTGCCGACAATGACCCCACGGCACCCCCCTATGACTCCCTGCTGGTCTTCGACTACGAGGGAAGCGGCTCCACCGCAGGCTCCGTCAGCTCCCTGAACTCATCCAGTTCCGGGGACCAAGACTACGATTACCTCAACGACTGGGGGCCCAGATTCAAGAAGCTGGCGGACATGTACGGAGGCAGTGAAGAGGACTGACTGACCTCGCGTCTTCGGACTGAAGTGAGAGCTGTGCTCGGACGCCGGAGGAGCAGGACCGAGCAGAGGCGGCCGGTCTTCCCGACTCCCTGCGGCCGTGTCCTTAGTGCTGTTAGGAGGCCCCCCAACCCCCACGTTGAGCTGTCTAGCATGAGCACCCACCCCCACAGCGCCCTGCACGCGGCCGCTGCCCAGCACCGCGCTGGCTGGCACTGAAGGACAGCAAGAGGCACTCTGTCTTCACTTGAATTTCCTAGAACAGAAGCGCTGTTTTTAAAAAAAAAAAAAAAAGAAAAGAAAAAAAAAAACAAAGTGCCTTTTGGTACATGTATCAGATTCCCTCAAACTCAGGAGTGACTAAAGCTGACAGACCGTCCCCACCTTCCCATCCCGAGCGGCCTCCGGCCCCAGCTAGTCCCAGCTCTGAAGGCATCATTCAGAAATGGGGGAGACTGTGTCTTTCTTTCTTATTTTGGTCTTGTATTAAGAAAAAGTGGGTGACTTGTTTGAAAACAGAGTGGGGTTCAAATCCCAGCAGCCTTTGCTGTACATTTGGGGGTGTCTTGAGCCTCTTGGGAGTCAAGGCCAGCCAAGAGGCTTAGCCCTTCAGCCCCAGCAGCAGAAAGCCCTGGGGCAGGTGTGGCTCGGACTACCCCCGCCTTGTGGCTGCTCCCCACCCCCTCCCAGATGCTGTGAGGAGCTCAGGCGGGGGGCTGGAGGGGAACAGGGGTCATCCTGAAGGGGCTCCACCCCCAGTCAACCCAGGCCTCCCTCAGGGCCACCTGTCACCCCGAGTGCCGCCAGGTCCCCTCTGCCTTTGGTCCAGAAGAGTTGTCCAAACCAGCCAGCATCCTGGCTCCAGCCCTCCGACCCTGGTGACCAGACCACATGGGGTGCCATCAAGGGCCCCGCGACAGGCATCAATTCAAACCCTAGGACACTCTCGACAGCTCCAACCATCCGGGGGCTGTGCAGATGGCAGGAACCAAGGACCCTCCCTGGCGGCTGGAGAGGGCAGTTACGGGTGGACGTGGTGACCAGAACACACCCAGCAGCCTGCGCAGCCTCCCCGTCCCCAGCCTGTGCTCTTGATTCCCGCCAGACGCTTGTGAGCCTGTGTGGGTGGCGGGAGGCCCCATCTTGCTGTGCCTACCTGTCACACAGATGCCTCTGCACGCTGCAGACGGTGCCTCTCCTCTCCTACGGACCCGCGTCGGGGGCAGGCTGCGGCCGGGTCCAGACTTGCTGCTGTCCTTGAGGCTGGCACTGCTATATCTCCAGAGCTGGGTTGACTCAAGCCAGACAGGGGGAAGGAATCGGTTCTGCAGGACAGTGAGAGGGGCTGTGTCCCGGCACCTCCGGCACAGCGCTCGGCTGCCTGTGTTCACTGCATGAGAAAACTCGGAGGGTGCATTCTCCCTCTGGCATGGCTGTGTCTGGGCGCCTCGGGCTGCAGCAGGGGGCAGGCCCCACGTGGGGAAGCCTCGTGCTTGGTCAGCTTTCTGTCTCTCCCAGGCCAGTGACAACTCGCTTCCCGAGGAAGGAGGTGAGGTACCAGGGACCCTGGGTAGGACCTGGTGTCGGGCAGGGCAGTGCCAGCACTGGGGAAGGACAGCGAGCCCTCCCGGAGCCCCGCCCTGCACCTGCCGCTGGGGTCAGGGAGTGTCTCGGGGTGCCTGTGGGGGGCAGCATGAGCTCCACCAGGAGCACCGGCCCCCCTCAGCCCATGGCCCTTCCCCATGGCTAAGGTCACGCCTTTTCTGAAAAGCTTTGGCCTTGAGTGCACACATCTGTGCCAAGCTCACGGCATATTCCCGTTGGACGTCAGGGTCCTTGTCCAAACCAAACTCACAGCCGCCCCTGTGCAGCCTTCGGAGTTGAGCTGGGGTCCCAGTCTCCAGCCCTGTCCATTCCGACCCTCCCATGGCTGCCCAGGGAGGGCGGGGTTCACTGTGCCATGTGCTGGGTGCCCCCCTCTGCAGACAGCTAGTCCAGGAGATGATGGACCAACAGAGGTCAAGGGGCAGCCGGCCGGGCCGCACCGGGGTCCCCCAGTTCTGAGCTATGCTATGCAAACAAGAATGCTCGTGAGTGTGTGGGGCATGGCTGCTGGAGGGACGGCTGGGTGGCTAGTGGAAGGACTGGAAATCTCTGTTGCTGTTTGGGGAAGTCCATGCTCCAGTCCTGAGGAGTGTGCGTGGATTGTTCTAAGTGTGACCATGGCCGGGGAGCCAGGGCAGCATGAACTCCTTTCTCTGAAATTTTGAGGCCTCCTTGGGTTCCCTGAACCCTGGGCTGGCATTCCCAGGACCCAGCACCAGGAGACCCCAGTCCCACCAGCAGCCGCCGCTACCCAGGAGGCCTGGGCGACGTTGGTGCCGCCTCCCACCAGCTCCCCTCCTCGCCCACAGCCTCTTGTCACTGCCAAGCCCCCGTTCCTTTTGCCCGAATCACACAGGCGGAAGCTGCAGTGCCAGCTGGAGGGACGTTCGTAGGGCTTCCCGTGCCCATCCCTGCTCCAAACAGCTGGGCAGCTTCCCCTTTACCCCCACAACGGTGAGCCCCTGGGGGCCAGAGAAAGATGGGGTTCCCGCACCTTCCCAGCTCCACCTCCGAACTTGAGTTAGCGTTAGCTAAGCATACAATCAGTGTCGAACGTCTCTCTTCCTTAGCTTGTAGATACGACTGCCTGTAATCAGGGGACCCCCGCTGGAGGCCGGGAGGCCAATGCTGGCCAGGTGCGATGGCATGGTTTGGTTCCTTTAGGAAATTTTTGTTTTGCAAACAGGAGAAACCTGCGCTGCAGGTTGGAGTGGCAGGAACGACTGGCCTTGGTCAGCAGGCAGCCCCCAGCCCAGGGCCACAGTACTCTTCAGGGCCTGGGCAGCCCCGATTTCTGGCCCAGCAGGTTTCTCTTTGTAGTGTCTTTCAGCACATCCAAAATGCTCGGCCTCCTGCCACCAATGTGTCAGAGCAATGTCCAACTGTCAGGCTCTCAGAGATGCGTCAGTTTCCCCAGCATGAGCACCAGCCGACACACACAGTCCACTGAGATGATAATTCTGTTCTCTCCAAAGCAAAAAGCTGGGCGAGGGGCAGTCTCAATTTCTGTCAGTGCTCAAAGGAATAACACCAAAAGAATCAACACGGAATCTCCCAGACACACGTGACCCAGCTTGCGGCGCCGTGGGTCCGTAGGAGGGATAGCACCTCGCAACAGGCCCAGCCGGGGACCACCTCTCTGTAAAATTGGAACGCGTTTTACTTTTCTTTTCTCTCCTTTTTTCATTCCGATTTTTTTTTGCATGTTTCTTTTTGAAATGGACAAAATGTGTAGCAGCCCGCATGAGCACAGTTGTTTTGGGGAAAGATACTGGAGTATGATGTACTCACACCTGCGAATCTGAGCATCGCGAGGTTAAACGTTCCACCTTTTTTTGTAATCGTCAACAGCACAACTATTTTGTATTGTTGTTTGTATCATTTTGTACCAAAAAAAAAAAAAAAAAAAGAAAAAAAAAGGGAAGAGAGTTGATGTTTTCAGTGTGTTTCTAGTGCCAGACAGTCTTGGTCCCGAACTGAGTAGACCCTTGCGGAGCGGTTGTGCGCGGGCAGGCGGGGCGCGCTGCTCCAGAGACTGAATAAAGTCCCCCTTTTTCCTAGTCGGCCTCGTCCTGGCTTGATTTTCTTCCAAGCATTGGAGAAACAGATGGTGCTCTGGGACGGCAGGTGGGTGCACACGGGGGAGGTGGCGGCCACCATGAGCTCCATCCATGCCGAACACCCTCCTTGAGCACCTGTGCAGCTCAAGGCGCTGTCCTAGGCTGCGGGAAAACAGAAAGAACAAAGCCAGGCCCGCTCCTCACACCTGTGGGCCCACATGCCATCTGTCTCAATGTTTTAAAGGGTTTAGAAGGTATCCATGAAGCTAACAAGCAAAATCACATTCCCCTCCTACCTTGGCATATACACCTCCCGGACTCCATGGAATGCCTGGGCCAATTTGGAATTCTCAGACTCCTTGGAGTTTGGTGCCATAAGTGGCAGCAAGGAAGGAGCTGGCCTGGGCCTGTGGCTCTTCCCACCTCCCTCTCTTCCCACCTCCCGCTGTTCCCACCTCCCTCTCTTCCCACCTCCAGCTTTGCCCAGTGCCCCAGGGGGCCTGCGTGTAGGCATGTGGATGCCCCAGCCAGCCGTGTCCTGGCTTCAGTATCCCTTGGGCCTCGGGATCGGTCCACCTGGTGAAAATGCTCCTGCAGGAGAGGCCTGGGCAGACCAGAGAGGGGGCTCAAGGCACTTTGTGAGGAGTTTCAGGGTCCTGGTGCCCAGAGGTGTCTGGAGGGGCAAGCGCATGGCCCCCAGCCCTGTAGACTCCTCCCCCTGTGGTGGGGGCACAGTCAAATGGGCTGAAGTGCCAGCACGCGGACACACATGTGCACACATGTATATGCTTGCATACACATGAGCACACATGCACACCCGCGTGTATATGCACATGCATGCAATGCACGTGTGCACACACACGTTCGTTCACATACTTGCAAACACAGGCAGCACATGCACTGAGATAGGCCTCTGGCCACTGACATGTTTGGATGCAAACCCTCCACAGCCACAGCCGACATCAGCAGATAAAACCACCAAGCCCCAGAGCCCCATTCACGGATGCCGGGTGCCGCGTGCATCACTCCCTCCCCACCTCGTTTCCCCAGCCTCAGGTGGAGGCTCTCCTGCAGTGGTGACACCAGCTGGGCCTCTGAAGGTGCCTCTCCCGCCCTCTGCCCTCCGTGCCTCCTGTCCTCTCCACGCTTCCTGCTTCCCTCTTTCCTGTCACTGCCTTATCCCAGGCGGGGGGCATGAGGAGGCTCAAGTCCCTGGGCCGGGCCTCCTGGGATGGCCAGGCAGGAGGCTGGTCACCACTGCAGCTGGAGGCGCCCTGCTGGAGGCCTGGGTGCCAGGGGATGGTAGCACACCATCTCAGTGGCCCCTCAGAGTCGGCACAGGCCATGCAGCAGTGCTGTACCCCTCAGTGGGGCTCACCTTGGCAGTGAGCTGGGCCTTCTGCAGGCATGCAGTCCGACATTCCCCAGGCCCTTCCAGCTGAGGCCATCACCGCTGGTCCCCAAACGGCAGCTCTGGGGGCCATGTTCAGGCCTAGTCCTCTCTAGAGGAGGGGACGTGAGCTCCAGAGGCTTCCCCAGCACAATGCCCTGTGGACCAGGCTCCTACACAGAGGCTCACGGGCACTCCATGCCTATCCACGGTCCCCAGGGAGCCCCGGGAGCGCCCTCGGATGGAGAGGACAGGCACAGACAATGCCACCTGTCCCAAGGCCTTACTCTGGGTCCCACAGAACCAGCCATGGAAGGGCTATGGTCACCCCCACTTTACAGATGAGGAAACTGAGGCTCAGAGAGGGGTAGTCGCCCACTGCAAGCGGGGTTTGAACTCAGGCCTCCCTGTGTCCCTGGGGGCCTCCCAGGACACAGAACCAGCACAACAGCCCAGGCATCTCCCGCGCCCCACGGAGCTTTGGCCTCAAAGTCACTGGGGGGCTCCTTAGAGACACAGCCTCGGCTGCCCCAGCTCTGGGACGCCTGAAGCCAGGCCCAGCCCAGCCCACCCTCCTCAGCAGGGGAGATGCTCTCCAAGGCCCTCCACTGCCTCCTCTGTAAAAACAAGGGTGGTGCTGGGGGTTGGGGGTGACACTCAGCATAACCCTGTACCAGGCACGGGACGCTGCAACAAACATGTCCCCTCCCTTAGTTCTGCTTCCATCTGGTGGGGGGAGGGGCTCCAGACAGGTCAACACACGGCAGGGGGGCCAGGCAGGGTGACCAAAGCTGCTGGTAGGGACGGCCTGGGAGGAGCCATGGAGACAGGAGGCTGGAGGAGCAAGGGCTGAGGTCTGGGGGAACAGACCCAGATACTGGACAGGCTTCTGGCCCTCGGCGGGCAGCCACCATGAGTCCCCTCTCCTGGGGGAGAGGGGACCTCAGGCACCTCCCTCTGGGCAGCCCAGCTCAGCAGCATCCAAGGTCAGGGGAGCAGCCCCGCCCCTTCTCACCAACGATGAGGAGCACTGCGACTGTCTGCACCGTGGGAGCCCCTTCTCCCAAGCGATGAGGAGCACCGCGACTGTCTGCACCGTGGGAGCCCTTTCTCACCAATTATGAGCAGCATTGCGACTGTCTGCACCGTGGCCACTCTGTCTCACTGATGACGAGGAGCACTGCGACTCTCTGCACCGTGGCCGCCCCGTCTCACCGACGATGAGGAGCAGTGTGACTGTCTGCACCGTGGGAGCTGGGGGTTTGGGTGCCAGGACTGAGAAGCACGGGGGACACCTGCTCAGTGGCTGCCCAGGGCCCTGATGACCACCTGATGAAAGACAGCACCTACCCAGCCTCCAGCAGCTCTGGGGCATTAACTACCCATTAACTACACTAACCAGGTGGGAAGGCAGTCCGCTAACTACACTAACCCGCCCAGAAAAGCAACCTATTAACTATACTAACTACCCAGGAAACCAGCCCTAATCAACACTAACCCAGTGGGAAACTAGTCCATTAACTATACTAACCAGCCCAGGAAAACAACCCATTAAGTACACTAATCAGCCCATTATCAATCAGCCCATTATCAACACTAACCATGTGAGAAGCTAGTCCATTAACTACACTAACCAGCCCAGAAAAGCAAGCCATTAACTACACTAACCGGGTGGGAACTAGTCCATTAACTACACTAACCAGCCCAGGAAGCCAGCCTATTATCCTTACTAACCAGCCCAGGAGGCCAACTCACTATGTCCGATAACCAGCTGTCCCATGTGTGGTGCTGTAACCACCTACTGCCGGGACTGGGTACTTGATCACAATGGACGGGAACATGGGTCAGGTCTGGTGGCCAGGAGTCTGGGATCCAGGCACCACAGGGTTGGTGCTGGGTGAGGACAGATGGTGCCATCCAGGCGTCCTCACATGGCGGAAGGTGAGGGGCAGAAAGGCCCAGCTCTCCACCCCCTGCCCTTTGATAAGATGCCATCCCGGTCCCAGGGGCTCCCGCCTCGTGCATGACATTGGTGCTCTGATAAAAAAGCCTCCCCCTTCGCCTTCTGCTCTTGTCCATGGGAGGACACAGCAACAGGACACCTCCAGGACGCAGAGAGCACTGTATCAGGAGGCTGTGGTACTGGGTGGGGGAAGGGTCCCTCCAAAGCATATTGGGTTTGGACGTGAACTTGAGCTGCATTCCCAACTCTAGGGGAACGCTGAGTCTCCCAACACACCTGAGACAAAGTCCACAGTCCTGGGCCTGACCTCGGAGGCCCTCAGTGGTCAGGACCCGCCTTCCCTCTGGGCCTCTGGAGGGCACAAGCATCGGCTCCCAGTGCCTGCCTGGCTATGACAAAGGGGACCCAGCTGGGACAGCCTCCATCCCAAACCAGCCAGGCCCCATGTAGGGTCAGTGCAGCAGTGTCTGTGCATTGAGAGACTGCCCGTGGGTGGCTGGGCCAGGCCACTCACTGCCCATCACTGCAGACAACTATCCAGGACCCCCCAGGCTGAGCCTCCCAACCATCCCATCCATCTGCACCCGCTCTGGCACGTGGCCGTAAGGTGGGTCTGCCATGGGCACCGCCCAGGTAGGACATTCTCCTGCCAAGTCCCAGCCAAGCTGGGGGTCGTAGGCTCACAGCCCCATGCTCTCCCCCCCTGCTCTGCCCGCCTCTCCCAAGCCAATGTGCCCCTCTGATCACCTTGGCGCCCTGGCCTCGCCTCCCCACTATAGAATCCCAGCCCCCCAGACCATGAGTCCCGGCACAAACGGGTTCTCCCACACCAGACTCTGGGTCCTCAAAGTCTATGACTTGCCTAGTCCCCTGACCCCACCTGCCCTGAGAGCCTGAGTCCACACTGGCCCAAGAGTGGAGCCCTGCACAGTGTCAGTGCCAGCCACCCTGGACCTGTGGAGGCTGAGCTCAAAGGCTGAGGAAACTGAGCTCCAAGAAGCAGGCAGCCCCCCGGCCCCTGCTGGGCAGCAGCAGTCTGACCTGAGCCCCACGCTGGTGCCAGACCCAGCAGCCTCCACCTCTGCCTCAGGAGCCGGTCAGTCCCAGCTCCCCGCAGGGCAGGCCACAGGTCTGGGCCCAGTGGTGACCCCTTCCCTCCCCCAGCCCTGGGCCCTCCCTCCCACACTCTCCCCTTCCACAGCCCTGGCCCCTCCGTCCCATTCTCTCACCTCCCTTAGCCCTGGGCCCCCTCCCACCCTCTCCCCTCCCCCAGCCCTGGGCCCCCCACCTTCCTTTTCCTGGGGCACAATTCACATGTACAATGACTTGCATAACAAAAAACCACTCACACGGTTAATTACAGGTGCAGTTGATAATTACAGGCACAATTAGCCACTTGCTAATTTTGAGGGTGCCAGCAGTTAATTACATTCACAATCAGGCAACTGCTGTAGGCCTGGGACAGGAGTCCCGGTGAGGGGACACTCCTTGTAATCAGACTCGCAGGGTGAGGCCCTGTGGTGGGGGTGGGGGTCAGGTGATCTACAAAGCACCCCCCTCCCAGCTTCAAGGGGGTGCTTACAGGCCTAGAGGCCAGGGCCTGGCAAACGACCTGAAAATTCCAGCTTGGGGCCCTTTCCAGGGAGCCCCAGGGGCCTTCTCTTGGGTCATTTCCCAGGATGGGGGTCACTGTCACTCCTCTGTCCCAGGAGGATTCAGAGAGGTCAGTTCACAGGCCTATCTGGGCAGAGCCACTCATCCATGGCACTGGCCACTCAGCCAGGTATTGACAGACCCATCCGCAGGGCAGACGAAAGAGGCATGGCCCAGCCAGCTGCGCGACCCTGTACCCCTACTCACTCACACGTGCACACGCATGCACATGCACACACACACAGCCCTTCTCATCCCACAGCGGGCTGCAGGACGCTGTCCAAGGTACTGACCTCCCTGCTGCTGGGCCCCTGGCTGCTGAGCCGGGCAGAAGTCAGCTGGGCCAACTAGGAGGGTCAGGCAGGGACAGCACCTGAAATCCCTGCTCAGCCCCCTGTGCCGTTCCTGCCCCTGAGACTGCGGCCAGCCACCCAAGGGCTACCGCTCAGCGGCCTGAGGACACAGCACCGGCTCTTCATCTCAAGCACACGGAGGTGCAAGAGGGAGGGTCTGTGGCCCCAGCAGAGACTGAGCCGGATGCACTGAGACCCTGGCCTGGGGCAGGCAGGGGCTCCCTCAGGGGACTCAGAAGGGGTCAACGCTGCAGACCACAGGCCAGCCCAACCTCAGGCACGGTCTGCCTGGCACAGCACACTTTACGGTGTTGAATATACTGTTGTATTTGTTTCCTGGGGTAACAAAGTCCCATAAACTGGGTGGCTTAAAACAAAGACACTTATGATCTCCCAGTCCTGGAGGCCGAAAGTCTGAGATCAGTATCCCTGGGCCAAAATCAAGGGGTCAGCAGGGATGAGCTGCCTCCAGGGAACCTAGGGAACAAGCCCTCACTGCCTCTTCCAGCCTCCAGTTCCTTGGCTCATGGCCGCCTCACTCCCATCTCCACCTCCATCTTCACTTCATCTTAGTGTAAACTCCCTCCGTCTCCCTCTTATATATGGACACTTCCCACTGGATTTCGGGCCTACGACTAGTCCTGAAAGATCTCATCCTGAGACCTTTAACTTGATCACATCTGCAGAGACTCTATTTCTAAATAAGGTCACCTTCATGGGTTCTTTTCCTTTTGGGGCGGTGGGGGTGGGTGGGGGGATTTTTCAGCTGACCACAATTGTCAACATTAAAAAATCAAGATATTGTAGGGGTCCCACCCAGATATTGAGGAAGTGGACAACAGGAGGACTGGGTCTCTCCTTCATCCCTCAGCTGCCAGGATGGAGGGTTTGGGGGGGGGGGGTCATTTCTTACACAGCTCCCAGTAGAAGATGCTGTGTAGCCTTGGAAGTGTCATTTAGCTACCTCTGGGCTTCCTTGTCTGTTGCTGGGACCATGTATCAGCTAGTTACTGCTCACTAACAAACACAAACACGATCTCAGCAGCACAGAGTCAGCATTTGGTTGGCTGGTCCAAGCCAGGCTGCGGGGGGCAGCTGAGCTCTGCCCCCAACTCCCTTGTCCTCCTCCTGACCAGCAGGCTAGCCACCCTCACTGATGGCAGCAACACAGGACAGCAGCCTGGTCACCGCAGCTCTCAGTTCAGGGCACCACATGCCCAGTGAACATCCCCTCAGTCAAAGCAAGTCACATGGCTGAACCCACAGTCAAGGGGCGGGGAATTAGACTCCACCTGCTTAGTGGGGGAGCTTCAGAGGCACAGGGCAAGTGTGGTTGGCAGGGGTGAAGGATGGGGCCAGTGATGCCAGGGGCCCGCAGGGGTGCATGGGGGTCAGAACCCATCATTCACTCCCCGAGCACAAGCCCAGGGCCAGCTGGCTCACAGGTCCCCCAGGTGCCCAGTGTCCCACCTGTCCCCCTCCCATGGGGCGGGGCTCGCATCCAATGCCTGGTTCCAAGTGTCCTCCTCGTCTTACCTGCATGGTGACCATCCAGGATGCTCTCCCTGAGCCAGCTGCTTATGGAGTGCCACACAGGCCTGCAGGGGGAGTGGGCACACGCAGGAGAGACACATGATTTGCAATCTCGTTAATGAGCCGTAGCACAACCACAGACCTGCCCTGACAAGCAGCTGCGCTCGTGGTAACATAAAACTGTCAGCCAGCTGGGCGTGGTGGGTCACGCCGGTAATCCCAGTACTTTGGGAGGCCGAGGCGGGAGGATCACCCAAGGTCAGGAGTTTGAGACCGGCCTGGACATGGTGGCGAAACCCTGTCTCTACTAAAAATACAAAAATCTGCCAGGTGATGGCGCGTGCCTGTAATCCAGGTACTCAGGAGGCTGAGGCAGGAGAATTGCTTGAACCCAGGAGGCAGAGTTTGCAGCGAGTCAAGATCATGCCACAGAACTCCATCCAGCCTGGTGACAGAGCGAGACTCTGTCTCAAAAAAAAAATTTTTTTAATAAAAAAAAAAAAAAACTGTCAGCCAACGAAGCTCGTTACAAGCTGCTCCTCAGACTTCCTGTCAGCTGTGACTGTGTCCGCCTGTTCAGCCCTTCCAGGCCTGGAGCTGGAGCTGGAGCCCAGGGAGGCCAAGGGGTCCCACTGCAGCTGGGGTGCTGACCGTTAGCTACCAGCCCTTCTGTGGGCCTGTCAGGTTCAGTCTCGGGTGCTGTGGGGCCCTGAGACCCCTCATGGGAAGCCTGCCTTGGGCCGTTCAAGAGCCCTATCTAGCCCTCAGCAGGACGAGATCCTCTCAGCAACGTCCTCAACACACACTCACCCAGACAGCCTGCAAAGAGAGCCAGTTCTGTATTTGGACAGCTCGGTTCCCCCATGGTACCCTTGTACTCCATGGTAAGCCAAAACAAGCTTCTTTGTAACTTCCACCCACTAAAACCATTCCATTACCACCAACTAAGATGGATTCTCCACCTGCCCATCCCGAACATACCCCCAGGTGTCCCGTGTCTCCTTGTCTCCTGCATCTACTGCCCACGTGCAGGCTGAGTGTGAAATAACAAAGGATGCACTTCTGGTGGCGCGGGGCAGAGAGCCAACTCACAGAGGGGAGGGCACCCACGCGGACCACAAGCCAGCTCCCCACAATGACCAGCCCAGCCACCCTGATGGTGGGGGAGAACGGGTCCTCCCTCTGTGACCTGAGAGTTCCACTCAGTAGCCCTCAAACCCTACTCCACACACACCTGTTCGCCCTGAATCTGATGTGCTCACTTGGACCTATCTTCCTGTATGCCTTTTCCCAGGCTGATACCCTCTTTTCTTTGCTTTTGCAAACTAGCTGAATTTCTTAGCCAGAGCCATCAGGCAAGAGAAAGAAATAAAGGACATTCAAATTGGAAAAGAGGAATTCAAACTATCTGTTTGCCAATGGTATGACCTTATACCTAGAAAGCCCTAAAGACTCCCCCAAAAGACTCCTAGATTTGATAAATGAATTCAGTAAAGACTCAGGTCACAAAATCAATGTAGCACTGCTATACACCAACAATGACCAAGCTGAGAATCAAATCAAGAACTCAATCCCTTTTACAATAGCTGCAAAAACATAAAATACCTAGGAATATATGTACCCAAGGGGGTGAAAGATCTCTACAAGGAGAACTACAAACACTGCTGAAAGAAATCACAGATGACACAAATGGAAATATATCCCATGCTCACGTATTGGAAGAATCAATATTGTCAAAATGACCAAACTGCCCAAAGCAATCTACAGATTCAGTGCAATTCCTATCAAAATACCAACATTCCTTTTTCACAGAATTAGAAAAACAATGCTAAAATTCATTTGGAACCAAAAAAGAGCCTCAATAGGCAAAGCAATCTTAAGCAAAAAGAACAAATCTGGAGGCATCACATTACCTGACTTCCAACTATACTACAGGGCTATAGTTACCAAACAGCACGGTACTGGTACAAAAGTAGATAACAGACCAATAGAACAGACTAGAGAACCAAGAAATAAAGCCAAATACTTACAACCAACTGATCTTTGATAAAGCAAACAAGAAAACCTAGGCAAAACTCTTCTGGACATCAGCCTCGGCAAAGAATTTATGACCAAGACCCCAAAAGCAAATGCAACAAAACCAAATAGAAATAAGTGGGACCTAATTAAACTAAAAACCTTCTGCACAGCAAAAGAAAGAATCATTAAACAGACAACCCACAGAATGGGAGAAAATGTTTGCAAACTATGCATTTGATAAAGAACTAATCATCAGAATCTGCGAGGAACTCAAATCAGCAAGAAAAAAAAAATCTCATTAAAAAGTGGGCAAATGACATGAATAGACATTTCTCAAAAGAAGATAAACAAATGGCCAAGAAACATATGAAAAATGCTTGACATCACTGATCATTAGGGAAACGCAAATTAAAACCACAATGAGATACCACCTTATCCCAGCCAGAATGGCCACTATTAACGCTGCAGTAAACTGAGACCACTATGGAGTACAGGACGATTGTTGTTTATTTGAGGTACGCACCGGCTCAGTGGACTCACATCCAAAAAGCTGAGCATTGAACAAAGACTGAGCAGGGTTTTTATAAGCGGACTTGCAAGAGTAAAACAAAGCAGTTAATCGTACAGTGACAGGTCACGTAATCTATAGTGTAACTGTTGACTTAGCATAACTTGTGGCCTTGCATAGCTAGTGACCTCATAGCTGTGTCAAAAGACAAACAAGGACTGGCTAAATACAGACATCTGTAAAACATAATCGTGCTTAAGAAGCCTGGGAAAGGAGTAACAGTAAAAGAATTTGTCTTTCTCTCTTTTTTTCCTCAACCTTGCTCTGGAGTGGGGGTGTCTGGAGCCCATTCCTTTGGCCTTGGCTGCTCAAACAGTGTTATCTTATAACTGTCCTTGAAGTGAGCTTTGCTGCACTTTCCCCTGCTAGGCAGAGGAAAACTTGTTCTTTTCTTTTTAACCCTTGTCTTGCCTGTGACTTTTCTTAGAGTGAATGAATGCATATTCATTTTTAAATTTCTGCCTCATTAAAAAGTCAAAAAACAATAGATGTTGGTGTGGATGTGGTGAAAGGGAATGCTTACACACTGCTGGCAGGAATATAAACTAATACAACCTCTATAGAAAACAGTATGGAGATTTCTCAAAGAACTAAAAGTAGATTTGCCATTCGACCCAGCAATCCCTCTACGGGGCATCCACCCAAAGGAAAGGAAGTCATTACATCAAAAAGACACCTGCACATGTGTGTTTATCACAGCACAATTCACAATTGCAAAGACATGGAACCAACCTAAGTGCCCATCAGCTGATGAGCAGATAAAGAAAGTGTGAGATAGATTTAGATAGATAGATAGATAGATAGATAGATAGATAGATAGATAGATAGGTTTAGAGATAGACAGACAGATAGAGAGACAGACAATGAAATACATATATATGTCATGAAATACAACTCAGTCATAAAAAAGAATAAAATAATGTCTTTTGTAGCAACTTGAATGGAACTGTAGACCATTATTCTAAGTGATGTAACTCAGGAATGGAAAACCAAATACTGTATGTTCTCACTTATAAGCGGGAGCTAAGCTGTGGGTACGCAAAGGCATACAGAGTGGTATAATGAACACTGGAGAATCAAAAAGGAGGAGGGAGGGAGGGGGATGAGGGACAAAAAACTACCTATTGGGAGGCCAGGTGTGGTGGCTCACCCCTGTAATCCCAGCACTTTGGGAGGCCAAGGCAGACAGATCACCTGAGGTCGGGAGTTCAAGACCAGCCTGACCAACATGGAGAAACCCATCTCTACTAAAAATACAAAATTAGCCGGGCATGGTGGCCCATGCCTGTAATCCCAGCTGCTCAGTAGGCTGAGGCGGGAGAATCGCTTGAACCTGGGAGGCAGAGGTTGCGGTGAGCCAAGATCGTGCCACTGCACTCTAGCCTGGGCAACAAAAGCAAAACTCTGTCTCAAAAACAAAAAAAAAAACTACCTATTGGGTACAATATACACTACTCAGGTGATGGGTGCACTAAAATCTCAGACTTCAACCACGACACAATTCATCCATGGAACCAAAAACCACCTGTGCAAAGCTATTGAAATAAAAACTAGAGCTGGGCACAGTGGCTCACACCTGCAACCTCAGCACTTTGGGAGGCCAAGGCAGGGGGATCGCTTGAGCTTAGGAGTTCAAGACCAGCCTGGGCAACATAGCAAGACCCCATCTCTACTAAAAAAAAAAAATTGTTTAAAATATCCTAGTGCAGTGACGTGTGTCTGTGGTCCCAGCTACTTGGGAGGTTGAGGCAATGCAGATAGATCACTTGAGCCCAGGAGGCCGAGGCTGCCGTGAGTTGAGATCACACATCTGCACTCCAGCCTGGGTGACAGAGCAAGACCCCGTCTCAGAAAACAACGACGACGACAAAACTCTTCGAGGTATAATTTACATACAACAAAATTCACCAATTTTAAATATAATTTGATGAGTTCTGACAAATGTATACAGTTGTGTAACCATCAGCACGATGATTACGTGGAACATCCCATCACACCAAAACTTTCCCTTCCTGGACCTCTTTACAGTCAATCCCCTCTTCCACCCTCGCCCTGGGCTCCTGTATTCTATTTGCTATTCCTGTAGTTCTGACTTTCATATAAATGAAACCACCCAGGGTGCAGCATTTTGAGTCTGGCCTCTATCACCAAACAGAATGCTTTTGAGAGTTATCGTTGCTGCACCCTGGGGTAGCTCATTCTGTTTTTCTGGCTGAAAAACCTTCCTTATGTGGGTGTATTACAATTTATTTTATCCATTCACCTGTTGAAGGGTATCTGGCTTGTCTCCCATTCACGGCTATTATGAATAAAGCCGCTATGAATGTTGAAGTCAAGTTCTTTGCATGGACAGAGGCCTTCTCGTGGATGGCCACCTGGGGTGGAACTGCTGGATCACATGGTGACTGAGGTGTAACTTTTCAAGAAACTGCCAGGCTGATTTCCAAAATGTCTGTAGCATGTTACATTCCCCCATGCAGGGTGTGGGGGTTCCAGCGAATCCACACCCTTCCCTGCACTGGCATGGTCCGTCCTGTACGTGCCAGCCTTTCCAGGAGGTGCACAGCAGTGTCCCACTGTGGTTCCAATTTGTGTTTCCTTGATGACGAATGACGCTGAGCATCTTTGTGTGTGCTCATTTGCCATCTGTACTTCTTCTTTGGGGAAGTCTGTTCCAATCCCTTGTCTCACAGGAATGTTCAGCTCTATATTTGGCTACATAGTTGCCATTTCTGGTGCTATTTCTTCACTGTTGTGTCCGTTTGATACAACTTTTCCTTCTGCTTACGGAGCTTATTTAACCTTACCTAACGTGTTGAGGACGTTGAGGCAGGAGAATAGGGAATTGGGGTAACCAAGGGTTAAGGCAGAAGCAAAAGAGCAGCAGGCTCCGCCAGCTCCAGGCAAGACTGGGCAGCACAAGGTCGCATCCCCACCCGTGATGACAAGACAGAAGCCTCCACGTCAGACTCTGATTGGCCACAGATCAATCCTTCACAGGGTGTAACCAATGGGAGGCCTCTAAAGGGCACCTGGGGTTTTACCAAATCTTTTAGCTTTATAAAAACCTGGGGAGCATTGCAATGGGGGCGTTGGTGTCTTGAGCCACTTGCTCGAGTCCGCTCCCACTCTGCGGAATGTGCCTTCGACTCAGCAAAACCGAAACAACGTTCCAAATATGCACAATGGTAAGAACCAACAGGAACGCGCACATCCTGCTACTGCAGCCGCACCTATGATTGGTTATCCGGGGCCAAAAAGACATTCTCAGTAAGACTTTAGAAGTATTATGTAAATGTCTGTTTTTCACAATTGCTCCATATATTGTGTGTTTTCAGACAAGATAGTTATTTAAGAAATGGGAATTGCAGAAATGGCTGCAGTGCAGCAGTAATATTTCAGTCGGCTAGTTCTCCATGTTCCTGAAACAATTTTTAGGTTTTTTTTTTGTAGTAGAAAATATAGGCAGTGTTTTCACAAAAGTAAATGTACAGTGATTTGAAATACAATAAATGAAGGCAATGCATGGCGTTCCAGTAAACATTTTAAAAATAAATAAATAAAAATCTGTGCTTTCGTTACTCCGTTCTTTCGTTGCTTGTCTTTCATTGCTTCGTTCTTTTGTTGCTTTGTTTGTGCATTTTGTTCAATTCTTTGTTCAACACACCAAGAACCTGGACAACCCACAGTCAAGACATTCCACCTGGTAACAACGGGACATCACTTTAACATTTCCCAGGGACAGGTCTGATGGCGATGAACTCTCAATTTTTGTGTTTCTGAAAAACTAATTTCACCTTTTCTAAAGAAAAAAATGTTTTCATTGGGTAAAGAATTTTAAATTGACTGGGCGCGGTGGCTCTCGCCTATAATCCCAGCACTTTGGGAAGCCGAGGCAGGTGGATCACCTGAGGTCAGGAGTTCAAGATCAGCCTGGCCAACATGGTGAAACCCTGTCTTAACTAAAAATACAAAAATTAACTGAGCGTGGTGGCATGTGCCTGTAATCCCAGCTACTCAGGAGGCCAAGGCACGAGAATCGTTTGAACTCGGGAAGTGGAGGTTGCAGTGAGCCGAGATCGCACCATTGCAACAGAGCAAGACTTCACTAAAAAAGAAAAAGAAAAAAAGAATTTTACATCGACTGTTGTTTTCTTTCAGTGCTTTCGGGATGCCGTTCCACCATTTCCAGCCTGTGTTGTTTCCAACGATGCAAATATTCTGACAAAAATATTCTGTCATCCTTTTGTTCCTTAAAGATTTTCTTTTTAAGGCCATTTGATTTTTTACATGCCTTGCTGTGAGTTTTTGTTTTGTTTTTTAAACAGGGTCTCACTCCGCCACCCAGGCTCAAACAATCCTCCTGCCTCGGCCTCGCGGATAGCTGGGACTGCTGGTGTGCATCACTATGCCTGGAAAATTTTGGTATTTTTTGTGGAGTTGGGTTTTTGCCACGTTGCCGAGGCTGGTCTCGAACTCCTGGGCTCAAGCTATCCTCCTGCCTCGGCCTCCCAAAGTGCTGGGATTACAGGCGTGAGCCACCGCGCCTGGCTGATGTCGGGTTTTTTTGTATGTTTCTTATGTTTCTTTTGTTTTGTGTGTTTCTTATGTATGAGCTTCTTAGATTTCACCAAATTCGGAAAAACTTTAATCACTATTTCTTCAAATGTTTTTTTGCTTCTCCTCTTTGGGAAGCTTCCCTTACAGACATACTAACCCATTTGGCATCGTCCTCATACAGCCCACTGATGCTCTGGAGTCTTTTTCCCTCCCTTACCCCCGTGTGTGATATTTTATATGATTTCTACTGCTACGTCTTCAGGTCCTCTGCTCTTTTCCTCCGCCACGTCCACTCTACCGTTCATCTCGTACCTCATCCACTGTGATTTTCACATCAGACATTGTGGTTTTTACCTCCAGCAGTTTCGCCAGAGACTTTTTTTTTTTTTAACAGGGTCTTGCTGTGTTGCCCAGGCTGGTCTTGAACTCCTGGGCTCAGGCGATCCTCCCGCCTTGGCCTCCTAAGTGGTGGGATCACAGGTATGAGCCTCCACACCCAGCCTTGTCAGAGCCTTTTTCTATGTTCTTTGTCTCTGCTCGGGCTTTCAGCTGGCTTCCTGAGCAGGCAATATAGTTATAGTGACTGTGTGAATTTCTTTGCATAGCAAATCTCCCACCTATCACATTTCTAGGTCAATCTTAATGGGCTGGATTTTCTGCTCATTATGAGTTGTATCTTCTGCTTCTTTGCTGGCCTGGTAATTTTTTTTTTTTTAATTGAATGCCATACATTGTGACTGTTACCTTTCTGGGTGCTAGATGTTTCTGTATTCCAAATATTCTTGAGCTTTGCTGTGGGACGTTATCACGTCACTTAACAGTTTCATCCTTGGGGACCTTGCTTTGTTAGGTAGGAAAGCAGCGCATTCCTCGGTGGTGACGAAAAGTCCTTCTGGGTGCTCTATGCAACGCCCCACGAATGAGGAGGTGTTTACCTCTGACTGATGGGAAGAGGCCCTATTCCCGGCCTTGTGTGAGCTCTGGGGATTGTTCCCTCTAACCCTAGTGAGTGGCCCTTTCTCCAGCTGGGCTCATGTTCCGGGGCTGCACTGACACAGGACATGAACAAGGTGGTATAAAATAACAGAAGTGTATTCCCTCAGTTCTGGAGGCAAGAAGCCCAAAATCACGGTCATGCTTCCCCAATAGGGGGAAGGCGGATGGGCCTGGGGAGTGTGGTGCAGGGTGGGCTGAGGCCAGAGGAGAGGCTGCCACAGAGTTTGCGGGGCACGCTGTGCACAGTGAACTCCACCACTGTTTAATTGGATTGGGTTCCAGAGTCCTACTTGGCTCATGAGCCCTGATCAGCCATTCACAGGCTGTAGGACCAGGAAGTTTTCCAGATAGAACAGGAAGATGTCTCCAGGCAGCAGTGATTCAGGAACAGCAGGCACCGATAATGACCAGAAAGCAGACACTCCCAGTGAAAACGAGCCCGCCTAGGCCAGGCATGGTGGCTCACGCCGGTAATCCCAGCGCTTTGGGAGACCAAGGCAAGAGGATCTCCTGAGCCCAGGAGTTCAACACCAACACTAGCAACATAGGGAGACTCCATCTCTACAAAAAAATTTTAAAAACAAGCCACGTGTGGTGGTGCATGCCTGGAGTCCCAGCTACAGGCTGAGGCCAAAGGATTGCTTGAGCCCAGGAGTTCGAGGCTGCAGTGAGCTATGATTGCACCACTGCACTCCAGCCTGGGCGACAGAGCGAGACTCCATCTCAGAAACAAACAAACAAAAAAACCAGGAGCCCGCCTTGACCACGTGAGCACATCTAGGAGGAAAGACTGCTGACAAAACACACAGAGACCCCAGGAGGCACAGGAGACAGGGGGTCCCCACCAAACCACACCCACCGCCGGGGCCTGCTTCCCTCTCTCAATCCCAAAGGGAGGGGAGCAACTGGGGGCTGGGCTAAAGGAGGCTTTGGCTGAGCCCCTCCGTGCCCAGAGTACAAATGTCAGGACAGTACACAGAGACTTGCCTTAGGAAAGCCCACCCAGCCAGGCGCAGGACTTGCATGAAGATCAGAAAGTTTACTGAGGCACGGGAAGACTTCCTCTGGAGACGGAAAGGAGACAAGGGCCCCGGACCACACTCTTCTCAGCGTTGGCCTGGAAGCCTCAGCCTGTGCAGAAAGCAAGAAGAAATAAAAGATGTAAGGGGTGGAAGGGGAAAAAGTAAAACGTGGTTGTTCATGGATGACACAGCTGCATACAGAGGAACGCCTCAAGAATAGACAAACAATCTGTTAGAATTAATCAGTGGAGTTATAAGGTCACTGGGGACAAGGTCAACATACCCCCAAAAAAATCCATCAAGTGTTTGTAGACTAGCACAAACAGAACACAAACTTTAAAATTACACCACTTACAACAGTATCTGTATTAGTCCATTTTCATACTGCTGTGAAGAAATAGCCAAGATGGGTAATTTATGAAGAAAAAGAGGTTTAATGGACTCACAGTTCCACGTGGCTGAAGAGGCCTCACAATCGTGGCGGAAGGTGGAGGAGGAAGCAAAGTCACGTCTTACATGGCGGCAGGCAAGAGAGCGTGTGCAGGGAGACTGCCCTTTATAAAACCATCAGATCTCATGAGACTTATTCACTATCACGAGAACAGCACGGGAAAAACCCACCCCCATGACTCAGGTACCTCCCACACCAGGTCCCTCTCACAACACGTGCTGATTTTGGGAGCTACAATTCAAGATGAGATTTGGGTGGGGACACAGCCAGACCATATCAGCATCCAAATATTTAGAAATAAATCCAGTTGGAGACATGAAAGACCTCCACCTGCAAACTACACAGTGAAATTAAACACATAAATGGCTATGCCATATTCCTGGATTAGAAAATTCAATAACGTAAAATGTCAGCTCTCCCCAAATCAATTTGTAGATTCAATGCAATCCCAGTAAAATTCCTAGTTGAGTTTGTTTGGGGTGGTGTTTGTTTGTTTGTTTGGAGACAGGGTCTTGCTCTCAAGACCCTAGGTCCCGGACAGGGTCCACCCCTAGGCTGGAGTACAGTGGCATGATCACAGCTCACTGCAACCTTGAACTCCTGGGCTCAGGTGATCCTCTCACCTCAGCCTCCCGAGTAGCTGGGACTACCGGCATGCAGGAAAACTTCTGTATTTTTTATATAGACAGGATCTTGCCTTGTTGCCCAGACTGGTCTCAAACTGCCAGGCTCAAGCAATCCTCCCGCCTCAGCCTCCCAAAGTGCTGGGATTACAGGTGTGAGCCACCACAATAGGCCAAGTTTTTTTGTTTTTTGTTTTGTTTTGTTTTGTTTTTTTAAACTGAGCTGAGAAACTTCGAGTCATTGCTGGAAGAGTCGAGATGGCAAGCCAAAGCCCTGTGTGGCTGGAGTGGGGTCCGGCCCCGCCTCACCCCCAGGGAGCCTCCTTGGCTTTAGGAAGAGCAGAGGTCCTTCTCAGGCACTGGCGGCTGTGCTTTAAGCTGCTGTGGTGGAGGCTGAGCCAGTTTCCCGCCCACCTGGCTACCAGGAATCCCCGAGTCTGTCCCTGCAGTCCCTCCTCCTGGGAGCTGCTGCTGATTCTAGGGTGTCCCCGCCTGTTTTGCTTTCTGGGAAGTCTCCTCTCTGAGAAGCAAGACCCCCTGGAGATGCGGTCGGTGCTGGCTCCGCCTGCCCTGCCCTGCCTGCACACCGTTCCGGGTGTCACCACCCCAGGCGACTGCAGGACCCTGGACGCCGAGGTCCGGGAAGGCGGGAGGTCCCCAAGTCTTTTGCTCCCTGGAGATGAGCCTTCACGGGGTTCTCAGGCCTGCGTCCTCCTGGGCCCCTTTTTCCTTCTACCTGGGGGTTGTGGTGCCGAATGCCTCTTGGGTTCCAACGTTTGGTGCCCTCTCAGGAGTTCCGCTGGCAGCGACCCGACGTGCAGGGACTGTGGCAGGTTTGTGACCCCTCCCCGCAGAGCCTGGCACATCGGCAGCCTTCCCGTGAGTCAGCTCAGGTGACTGCGACTGCCCTGGGCTCTAAACCCCGGGGTACGGGCCAGGCGTCTGCTTGGGGAGGTGTGGACGGACACAGGCAGGGTGGGAGGAGGCAGAGGTGTCCTCCACGAAGGACGCGGGGCGCGCGGCGCCTCCAGTAACCGGCACCCTCCACCCGGCGCCCGCGTCCTGCCTCCCCAGCCTCCCTGGCCCCCCGGCCGCCCCCGCTCACGTCCCGTTCCTCTCCACCTGCTCCGCACCGTGCACCCAGCATCCCAGGCCCAGGAGCCCCACCCCGGGTCTTACCCACGGGCTCCAGCCTGCTCTCCTCCCCGGGCCCCCCGCCCCTGGCTCCTCCTCGGCTCCCAGGAGGCACAGTGGCGAACTCAGTGAACTCGCGCTGCCACCTGCTGCCTCAGCCCTGCCCCCGGCCCGGCCCCCAGCCCTCTGGCCCCAGCCCTCCCCTGGCCCCACCCCTCCCCTGGCCCGCCACGTGTCCCCCACCCCGCAGGGCGGCCGCGTGTTCTGAGTTCCCGTCTCTGCGGCCAGGTGGGGGCGAGTGCTCTGAGGTCAACCCTCGGCCACCCGCGCTGAGTGGTGCTGCCACTGTCCCCATTTCAGAGATGAGGAAACTGAGGCTCACAAGGGAAAGGGCCATCTGCGTCTGGAGGAGGGTCTGCGCCGGACTCTTCCTGGAGGAACAGGGAGCGGGTAGGATGGGTGGGGCCTGCTGGCCCCATGTGCCCGTGCAAGGCGCTGTGCGGGGAGACACGGGACCCCTCAGTCATCACATGGCGTTTCTCATAAGCTTCTGAGGCGGCCCAGGGATCACCAGGGCTCCAGTGTGGCCAAGAAGTGAAGTCTGAAGTGACCCAGAGGGCTGCTGGTGAGGGGATGAGTGCTCAGGACAGAGGCGGAGGGCTTCCTGGAGATGGTGGCATTTCAGAGGACACAGGGGAAGAGCAGCACAGAGTGGAAGGCCCTGCAGGAGAACTGGGCCACATTCGGGGGAGTCTGGCAGCCCAGCAAGCTCCAGCTCCTAGGACGCTTGTTGGGGAAACAATATTGTACGTCCCCCCATCCTTCCCCACCGCCCCTGCAGCCTAGAGATGGAAAGGTCCCTCCACCAGGACCAGACCTCCTCCCTCCTCCCACCTCGGACCTCCCACCTCACTTCCAGCATCGGCAGACAGTGCTGGACCTGGACCGGGGGTCAGAAGCAGTGCCCCCCACCCCCCAGCCCCCGGCACCATCAAACCTGCCACCTCCCTGCACCCCCCTTCCCCCCTCCCCTCCCTTCCCCCCTCCCCTTGCTATGCCTTTTCCCCTCCTCCCTGCACCTTCTTCCCGCACCCCCGCTCCCCTCCCTTTCACCCATCCCTCCTCCCTGTAACCCCCTCCCTGCTCCTTGAACCCTCTTTCCCCTTCCCTGCACCTTCCTTCCCCCTCCCCACTGCCCCACCCTCCCCTCTTCCCCACCCGAACCTCTGCTTCTTCCATTTGGCGCCTTCCATGTTCCTGTCTCCACACAGGAACGCAGCTTTTTTATTTTTCACTCATTTATTTTTGCAGCGTTATTGAGATAGAGCTGATTGATGTATGGTAACCTGCATATATTTACAGTGTGCAATGTGGAAAGTTCCGACACTTTACACACCTGTGAAGCCATCACAGTCAAGATAACTCTCCATCACCCAAGTTTCCTCACGCCCTTGGCCGGCCTCTCCCATCCCATCCGCGAAGGCATCCCAGGGCCTTTCCTCACTCCCATCACTGCGCTGCCCAGCATCTCCCACAAGTGGAAGCAGCTGGCTCCTGTTGTCGCGCAGCGTTCTGCTGTGGGGTAAAATAAAGCTACTGTGAATCTTGTACAAGGCTTTGCTGGACACCTGTGTTCATTTCTCCAGGAGCAGCAGTGAGAGACACCATGTTTAACCCCTTAAGAAACTGCCAGAAGGGTGTGAACCACCGTCCACACCCCAGCACCTCCAAGAGCTCTGCGCCCTCCCGACACTCGTCCTGGTCCCATCCTCACGAGTGCGTTCCTGGTATTTTGTTGTGTTTTTAATTTCTAAATAAGCTCTGGAAACATGATTCTCAACATCCTCCTCAGACGCACCCAGAGAGAAGCCGCTTCTCTTCTGCTCACACCTGAGAGCTCTCCTGTCGACCTGGGCTCTTCCCCAGCCCCAGCCTTTTCCACCTGAAGCCTCTACCCAGCCCCTTCGCCAGCCAGGAGGCTCCCCAGGGTCCGGCTCCTGCAGCCCCTGGAAGGGCTCACGTGCCTGAGAGGCACTCACAGCACTTGCTGAGTAAGAACATTGAGAAAAGACAGCTATACGCATACCCATCCTTCTCAAACAGAAATTCCAGCAGACAGATAGACGCATGCCCATCCTTCTCAAACAAATTCTAGCAGTTAGGACTTAACAGCCTGACAAGCAGCTAGCTGCGTTTCTAACAAGCAGTGTGATCTGTCTTCTAAGAAAGTCTTGAAGGTGCCCTGGGAAGCTCCCGTTCGACCTTCCTGGTGAGCTCAGCATCACAGGGACTCTGCCCAGCCCAGCTTTGTGTCAACGCTCTGCTGCGCGTAGCCAGCCCCACCAGGCAGGGGGCTTCGGAAGGCTGCATAGGGACTGGGGTCTTTCGAATCGCATAACCATCATCGTGAGATCAGGCACTGGTTGAGCACTTGCTGTATGCATGGCACTGAGGACACAGGAAGCCCCGATGGGTACCCGAAGCTGCTCAGACCAATGAAAGCCTAGAGCAGCACAGATGCCACTGCCTCGGCGGTGGCCCTGGGTGGGCAGTGCCCTGAGGGCAGGGCCAGGTGAAGGCTCAGGGGACCTTTTCTTTTTTTTTTTTGAGACAGTCTTGCTCTGTCCTCAGGCTGGAGTGCAGTGGCATGACATTGGCTCACTGCAACCTCTGCCTCTTGGGTTCAAGCGACTCTCCTGCCTCAGCCTCCCGCGTAGCTGGGACTACAGAAGCACACCACCACGCTCGGCTAATTCTTTATATTTTTGTAGACACGGGGTTTCACCATGTTGGCCAGGATGGTCTCGATCTCCTGACCTCAGGTGATCCGCCCGCCTCGGCCTCCCAAAGTGCTGGGATTACAGGCCTCGTGAGCCACCACATCCGCCCAGACTTTTTCTTTTTTAGATAAAATTACACTTGAATTCATTTGTAGACCTAATATTAAAAAGATTTTTTTTAATTACATTTGGAGGCCACCGTCTGATAGAAGGGAAAACGCCAGCAACTGACTGTGGAGAACCACCAGATCTGTAGTCAGAGCAGCACTGGAAAAACGATGACAACTTCTCAGGCACTCGCCCCACCATCAGGACACTCGGCCCCCCATCGGGACACTCAGCCCTCCATCGGGGCACTCGCCCCACCATCGGGACACTCGGCCCCCCATCGGGACACTCGGCCCACCATCGGGACACTCGGCCCGCCATCGGGACACTCGGCCCGCCATCGGGACACTCGGCCCTCCATCGGGGCACTCGCCCCACCATCGGGACACTCGGCCCACCATCGGGGCACTCGGCCCACCATCGGGGCACTCGGCCACCCATCGGGACACTCGGCCCGCCATCGGGACACTCGGCCCACCATCGGGGCACTCGGCCCACCATCGGGGCCATTATATGCCGCGAGTCCTTTGGTGCCAGATCCCTAGTGCGGGGCCAGGTGACCCACCTGGGTAGGGCCCAAGCCTTTCCCGGGTGCTTAACTGAGGTGCCCTTACACTGGCTCAAATGCACAGATCTCACCTGTCGGCTTAGCGTTTCACACTGGCGCGCCTGTGTGACCCCCGCGATGATCAAAACAGAACACTTTCATCACCCCAGAGGGTCCTGGCGCCCCTTCCCGACAGTCTCCTCACCAGAGCCCCACGCCCTGCTTCTACCCACTCATGAACTTCCATCAGGTGGAATCAGAATGCATAGGCTTCTGTGTCTGGCCTCTTCCAGTCAGCGTAGCTCTTCTGAGATTCAGCTATGTCGTTGAGCATATCAGCAGTTCGTTCCTTTTTATTCCCGGGGGACGTTTCACTGACTAGATACGCCTCCGTTTGACTCTCCATTCACCTGCCGATGGGCATATGGGCTGCTTCCATCTTGAGCATCAGTGAACACGGCCACTGTGAACGTTCTTGTATGACTTTTTGGCGGACAAAGGAACTCATTCTCAAGTAGATGCTTAGGACTGGAACTGCTAGTCACAGGATAGATGTGCATTTGGCTTCATCACTGTGTCACACACCAAATAGATGCACATTCAGCCTTGTCACTGTGTCACACACCAGGGAGATGTGCATTCAATACTGGGTAGATAAGCATTCAGCTTCATCACTGCATCACACACCGGGTAGACATGCATTCAGCTTCCTGTGTCACACACTGGATACACATGCCTTCGGCTTCCTGTGTCACACAGCACGCCACCACTGGATGAGAGTCTTTCAGATTCAAGCCCTGAGGGGGGGCACACAGTGGAGTCTCGCTGTGGTGTCTATTTGCATTTCTCTAATGACCAATAATGGTGGGCACCTTTTCAGTTGCTTATCCGCCACTTGCGTATCTTTTCTGAAGCACCTGTTCAAGTGTCTTGCACATTTGTTATTGTCTTTTTATTACTGAGTCGTGGAATTCTTTATTCCTGTGTCACGTATAAATATTGCAAATATTTCCGCAAGTCTGGGGCTTGCCTTTTTACTTTATATACCTTTTTTTAACATTCTAAAGAGAAATTTACATTCCATTTTATTTTTTCTCAGTAACATAGCAAAACAATAAAGAAAAAAATACGGATTAGTATCTAAACTTTTTCAGAAACAATGTATTTCATAAAAATTGAATAGACACTTTTTTCTCACTGTGTTCATGAAATCTAAATGATAGATTGTGGAATTCATAAGTGTGGTGAATAAGCCAGTCTAAAGAAAATCTCCTGTGCCTCCTGTACCACAGACCACAACATGCGACTGCCAAAATGCAAAGGTTCCACTCTGACCTTGAACTAAATGCTGACCAACCTCCAAGGGCATCTTGATGAGCAAAAGGCTGTAGCTTTGAGGCCCAATTTATCCATTCTTCTTCAGGATGTGTGCCTTCTATGTGCTTAGAAATCCTTGCCCACTCCCAGTCAGGAAGACCTCTGATGCTTTCCAGGTCTCTGATCCACCTCAAGTTCACGGTTACGTACAGGGTGAAGATGGACTCCAGGCTCACGTCTCCCTCACAGGGCACAGAACTGCACCAGGGCCTTCGGCCACGCCTGTCTTTGCTCCCACGCCACGACATCCTGATTGCTGTCACTTCACGGGAAGTCTTGAAATGTGGGAGGGTCAAGTGCTCCATTCTGTTCTAGGCTGTCTTGGCTATTTAAGTCCTCTCTGCATTTTCTATATACATTTGTGGAATCAGATTGTCAGTTTCTAGGAAAATCCTGCTGGGATTTGGTTGAGCTGGCATTGCATCTGTTTCTCAGTTCCGACAGACTTGCTGTCTTCAGCAACAGTGAGTCCTCCCTACTAGCACTGTGGTGTCAGCCTCCGCTGAGGGCTTCGATTTCTTCAGTTCCAGTGTAAGGATCTCATACATCTTTCTTTCGGTGTATTCTTAGGCGTGTGTTCTCCGTGCTATTGTTGACAGCATGTTTTTAACCTGCTGGTTGTCGGTTGCAAGTCCACGGAACCACAGACGCCTCCAGCTACCGGCCGTCTTTGGGAGTTCACGCGCCGTGCTCAGTGTTGTTTGTAGGTTCGTCTGGACTTCCAAGGCACAGTCATGTCACCTCTGAATCCTTTGTTCACCTTCTTCCTCTCCACACTTGATGCCTCTTTTTCTTGCCTTTTTGCCCAACTGGAGCTGCCTGTATGTGGGGAGCAGAGGCAGCAAGAGCGGCCGTCCTGGTCATGTTCACATGAGGCTGCTTGTGCCCCAGGCTTGTGCAAACACCCAGATCAGACTGAGGGCAGCCAGCAAGTCTGTGATGAGATGCGAAACAGCAGCTACGGGTCTCAAGAACAGAGTACAGCAAACATGCCTGTGGACCTGGTCTTCTGGCAGTGCACGGCTGAGGGTAATCTCTCTTATGTTGGCCTAAGCCTCAAGTCAACATGACCGTCCCACGCAGACTGACTGGACCCAACAGGAAGAGCAGAAGAGCTGGAATGAAATCAATCATACTTGCAGAAATTCAAGTGCAACTGCCCTTTGTACCTGATTAAACTAATTTATTTCAGGCCAAGAACTTTGTGAAAGGCAGGTATGGGTCATGGATGGAAAGCACAGGTGTGACCCCATCAGTGAACAACCCTGGCACAGCCTGCAGCGGGAAGCTGGAGAGGGCGCCCACCAGTGCTTCCTGCCGAGACTCTCGGTGTGGCCACAGGTGTCCAGGGTGAATTGTTTCCTCCTTAAAAAAGATACGGAGGACTCTTTACCCCCGGTCCTCAGAATGTGACTCTATCGGGAGTTAGGGTCTTTACAGAGATAATCCAGTCAGAATGAGGTCGTTTGGGCGGGACCTGATCCAACCGGGCTGGGGGTTCTTACAGAGAGGGGAAGCTGGACCCAGAGACCGACATACACAAGGGAGAAGCTATGGAAAAGCAGAGGCAGAGATCGGGCGCTGTATCTAAGCCAAGAAACCCAAAGGTGCCAGGAGCTGCCAGAAGCTGGGAGAGCCGACCCTTCCCCAGAGCCTGGGAAGAAACCCACCCTGCTGGCACCTTGATCTCCAGCCGTGGCCCCCAGAGCTGTGGGACAATCTGTGGTCCTTTGTGACGGCAGCCCCAGTGGGGCAGTGCAACAGGTGTGGGAACACGGGCAGTGTCTCCAGCGGAACTTGTAAGTAAACCTGCATATCGCTGTGGGTCCATCACAGTAGATGGAGTGAACGTCACGATGGGAGACCGACTCCAATCGCATCAGAGACCGTTCCCAAAGGCTCCCCAAGGTGCTCGAAGGCAGGGAGCAGTACACATTGGCGCTGAGCCTCTGAGAGCCCTGCAGGAGCTGTGACCTGTCAGGACCAACCTATACCACAAACTGCCCTGGAGACGCCTTCTCTCGCCACAGGAGGTCTGCGTCAGGGCTGGCGCCCTCTGGGCACCTCAGCCGGGCTCACCAGGTGCGTTTCTGTGTACATCTCCCCCTGCGCTGGGCCTCCCCCGACCCCCCTAGCTGTGCCCAGCTCATCTCCACCTGTGAGAGCAGAAGGTGTTAAACGCAGCCGCCAGCCCCCAGACTCCACGCACAGAGTGGCTCGGCCCCTGTCCTCACAGAGAAAGTTCTTTCTCCCGGCTCTGCTGGGGCTCAGCTACAGATTCCAACAGGTGGCTCAGAAACCAGCACCTCAGCAGAGCTGGAGTGCAATCTGGCAGCAGAATCTAAAACTGGAAAACGGGGGAAAAATAGGCAAAACAAATACAGATAAATTTGTTTTTAATAAAGGAGTTAATTTTCTTTCAATCCTATATAAAACAATAGCAATTAAAAACTTCATTTTTGAAAGTAAAATATTTACATATGAACAAGTAACTGTGCAAAATTTACATGAAAAAATGGAAAGAAAGGGATTTCCTAAAAGACAAAATAAAAGGTGTAACAGTTCTCAGGTGTTGATAAAAAATACTGATCAGCGTTCAGTTCACACGCGCTCGAATTAAAGTCTAATGTGAGAATTCACACGGAGAAAGCCGGAGTATTTACAGTCATAAAAGTACTATCAATAGACAATTTCATACAATAACCTCTGAAAATAGAAAGAACCAATTAGTATATTTGTAATAAAAAAATAGGTACAAAGAAGGGGCTTTGCTCTGGACGTCTGTAAAGTCGGCCCAAGGCTTGCATACAGTCTCTTAGCAAAATAATTATAGTTTACATAGCCATTTCTATGTCATGTGCCAAAAGTTATGTACAATTACTGACAAAATACACCAACCATTTTTCAACACTTGATTCACACCGAGAAACAGTCTTTTGATGATTCTTCTCAACTTTGATTTTATTTAATCTAGGTTTTCACTTTTAGCTAAAAAACACAGTGCAAGTAAAATATATTTATGCTGAAAAGGTTTTCATCTCTTTTAACTTTACAGCTTTACAAACTATAGCAAATAAAATGCATTTGTACAGATGCTGACCACACATTCAGAAGGAGCCACCTTTGCTGGGCTCGGCCTCTACCAAGCAGAAATGCGATTACACTCTGAGGCGGGGATGCTACGATGAATTGTGTATTCCTCCAGGATTCTCAGCGGAGTGGAGGGGAGGGCAGGGGAGGGGAGGGTGGGGGAAGGGAGGGCAAGGGAGGGGAGGGGGGCAGAGAGGAGAGCCGGAGGGAAGGGAGGGGAAGGAAGATAAATAGTCTAAAATATCAGTTTGCTTTGCCAACTGACTATTACACAAATAAAATAAACGAAATGAGGTCATCGGCTGTAGACATACACCTACATAGTAAGTTAGGTAGAACTAAACCAAAATGCACAAATAATGCAGAAACTGCTATGAGTTGACAGAGGGCAGCTAATTATTTGCTAACGATTCCATCAGTCTTTATATATGGCTTGTTTGGCAAGAAGGCCACTCAATCAAGATGAGTTAAGATTTAACTGTCCTTTAAGAGTATCCACAGGCCTTTGTGTTCTCTCTGTTACAGAAACGTATTTTCTTTCACACTGAAGAGTTGATTTAGAAACAGGAATATAAAACTGTTCCATTGTAAAGAGGTGGCTGTTTTTTAAACAATATCCCATTTGCTTGTTACAAAAAGGCGTAATCTGCAAATATATAAAAAGTCCCCAGGCGTCCTCCTGTGTCACTTAAGGAATGCTTTGTAGAGCAGCAGTGAATGGCTTGTCTCACGTTCATTTTCTAAACAAAATATGAGGTCCCTGAGGTTGACCCGCGTGATTCTTTGTCGCGTGAACTGTCTGGGGGTTCCGACACCCGAGCTGCCTGGGACCACTGAGCCGGGGCCCGACCCCTGGTGATGAAAAAGGAGAAGACAGTGTGTTAGTGGGGCTCAGAGTGGGGCTTGCAATGGGCCTGTGTATCTGAGCCAAGTACCCTGATTCCAGAGGAGGCCAGGCCTGGCATGGGCTCCTTCCGGTAGGCCCACAGCTGGAGCTGGGGTGCTGTCCAGGGCCCTGCCAGGGCAGGGGCAGGAGGCCCCATGCTGAGCCTTCAGGACAGGGCACAGTCAGACGCTGCCCAATGCCCCACAGTGCTCAGACCTGGTCCTGAGGCTGAGGATGGACCAGGGGGTGGCACCCACCCAAGGCAAATGGCTGGGCGGCCCCAGGGCCACCCTTCATGTGACCACAGCTGGACTGCCTGTGGACTCAGCTGGGGCACAAAAGCCACACTGGGTCTGTGTGTGTCATCCCTGCTTGGCTGCTGAATTCCTGCACTGGGAGGCCTGGGGTTGGCTGGGACTGGGCATGCTGGGTCAGCTGGGAAGGCTGGGTTGCTCAGTGGCTCCCACAATGATCCCTGAGCCTCTGGCTGGGCCCTGGCTGCACAGATCCTGCCTCCGTCAGCCCCTACAGATAAGCAGGTGTCTCCCGAGCTGCCTCAGATGTGTTCCTGCTTGGAGAAGCATAGATGCTGGGTGCCAGCTCTTGTGGAGAGCTCCGGTGGTTTCAGCTGATGACACCTGCATGACACCACCCAGCGGGGCACGCGCCACACACACGACACCGCCCAGAGGGGCACGCGCCACACAC
>NW_026652296.1:2185538-2260496 GCF_009828535.3 Hylobates moloch | reverse complement strand
AGGGAGGGGGCGAGATCAACCAAGGGAGGGGGCGAGATCAACCAAGGGAGGGGGCGAGATCAACCAAGGGAGGGGGCGAGACCAACTAAGGCCAGACGGTGCCTCCTTGGGGCTGAGGCCACCCCCAGGGCCCAGCACACTGAGAAACTGATGCCAGGCCCTGCTTCTGCACCAAGCTCTGAAGGTGCACTATGAATGAACAACATAACTTCTCCAGATTCTGTGAGTTTTATAAATACAAATTTTTCTTCAAATTTTTCTTAAATCTTAAAAGAAAAAGAAAAAAAGTAAAAGAAAAGAAAAGAAAAACGCAAATCTAACCTACCGATACTCCAGTTGCCTCTCTCTACACGGCACACTCCCGCTTCTCCCCAGCCCACCTCGCCCCGGGCAGGAGGGGTCCACACTCCCTATCTTTCCCATAGGGTCTTTGCTTGCAGAATTCTATGTGGATTTTGGCTACCGCTGAGGGTCTGCTGCTAAATGGCTCTGAAGATGGAGTGGAGATCTCGCGGGAACCTCCCCCTCTCTTCTCAGGACTGGGGCTGCTGGCGGACCAAGGCCTTCTGTGCCCAACCCACATGTCAGTGGCAGTGGCTTTCCTCCCTAGATTCATCCAAACCCCTCATGGGCTGTGCCCGTGGTGGGCGCAGCAGCCCGGGGGGGCAGGCAGGGACTGGTCATGGAGCCTGCTGGGAGGAGGGTGCCTAGTGGGGGCTTCCAGCTCCCATGGGACTCCTGAGAAAGAAGTGCCTGCGGGGACCAGGGCCAAGGCACCCATGGCCACTCTAGAGGGACTGTGGCCCATGCACACATGATGGCGCAAAGCAGAGCCTGGGACGACAGACAGCTCCACAAGGGCCGGCACCAACATGGAGCCCTGGAGGCCTCAGCCTAAACAACTCCAAACACAGGGCCTTGGGGTGTTTTAGGTGCAGGTACTGGGATTAGAAAACAAGCAAAGCAAACCAAAATCCCCATGACCTTGGACATACCACATGAACCCTCCCTTTGCAGGTCTCCGCCTCTGAAACAGACACCCCTCGCCCCATCACAGGGCTCTTAAAAGGATCAAATGAAAGTAGGCAATCTCTCCACTGCACATACACCATAGGCACTCAATGTCGAAGCCAAATGCAGAGTCGCTGTCCGCGGAACCGCCTGGTGCAGGGTCTGTGCCACCCGAAAGTCAGGCCCCGCACGGTCAGCACCTGGGGGCTGTCCGGGAGGAGCGCGTCTGCTCCTGGGGTGGGAGCCCTTTGGTCTATCCTTTACTCCGCCACGGAGCCCCAGCCCAGCAATGGGTGGAGAATGCTGTGCCCACAGCCGCCCCAGGCAGCAGGTAACAATAGCCCATACCGCACGCACTCCAGCCAGCTCCGCCCCGAACGCGTGCGTGCCCTCTCCGTGCCTAACCATTTATGGGGTGTCACACACACGAGCCCAGGTCACTGGCAGCACGTTTTGAAGAACAGCAGTAGTAGCGAAAAACACTCAGACACACAGCTTAGAAAGTCAGCATCACTTTCGGGTGGCCGAAGACAACCTGGCTGCCGAGCTGATGTCTCCCAGCCTCTCTTCCAAACACAGTTCAGCACAAGCAAGGCACACAGGTTTACACCAGCATCACCGTCTGCACAGGACGAGGGCGCCTAGACTTCAAAATCACCGCAAGTCGGCGCAGAGTCAACACAGCCTGAGCCTGATCCCCCTCGTCTCTCCCCTGCAAGGCTGCAGTGGGGCAGGGTGGGACAGGGGTCCGTGGGAAGCCACCGCTGAAAGACTAAGCCACCCCACGTCCCAGGGCCTGAGAGGTGTCCAGGAAGGTCAGTGCGGACCACAGGGCACGGACCACCGAGCGCGAGACAGGAAGGGTTTGTCAAGGCAACACGGCGTGTCCCGAGAGGAGCCCTTTGGCCACTGGGTGGTGAGGCAGAAAAGAAGGAAAGAGGGAAGTTCTGGGTCCTGCAGGAAAGGACCTGGAGAACCGGAGGACAACTTCCGTCCCGCACACCAGCAAGGACCTGCTCAAGACCTGGACTTCCCCATGCGGACAGCAGAGGGCGCCAGGAACCCACAGATCTGGCAAACACCCCAAGGCCACCAGGGCGAAGGGACAGGGGCGGTAAAGCCACCCAGAGCCACGGGAACGTCAGAGAAGAGTCAGAAAATGGGGACTCCACACACATCAGAGAAAAACCCACCCTGGAACAACAAGAAAATTAACAACACTCTCAATACAGGAAAATCTGCTTAAGTGTGCACTTAAGGATATGAAAATCACCTCAAATCAGAACCTCAAAAACTAGGAGACAAATTTTTATAAAAACAATAAAATTACAAATGCAACACCAAAAGGAAATAAGAGTTAACTGGACTTAAGAAAGTAATGGAAGGAAGAGACAAAATTATCTCAGAAATGAATAAACTGCAAACAGTCTGAGGGAGGGGAGGCGGTGAAAACGCAGTAAGGAACCCACGAAAGGCAGGAAGCCAAGAGGACAGAACCGAGACACAGAAAGGAGGAAAAGGGTCAGGAGAAAACAGGGCAAATGAGAGCTGGGCGAATCTCCCCCTCAGGCAGAGTGGGACATTCACACCGTGACCCAGGGGAAGTTCCCAAAAGACAGCAAACCCACACCCCACCCGAGAGCAGACACCAAAACCCACACCCACCGGAGAGGAGACATCAAACCCACACCCACCGGAGAGGAGACATCAAACCCACACCCACCCGAGAGCAGACACCAAAACCCACACCCCACCCGAGAGGAGACATCAAACCCACACCCACCCGAGAGGAGACACCAAACCCGCACTCACCCGAGAGGAGACAAACCCGCACCCACCCGAGAGGAGACACCAAACCCGCACCCACCCGAGAGGAGACAAACCCACACCCCACCCGAGAGGAGACACCAAAACCAACGCACTGAGAGGGCTCAGTGGGTGGCAGGACTCTGAGATGCAACCTCATACACTACGGGCTCTCAGAGCCGATGGCAGGGCTGCCGGGGAGGAAGAGAAGAGAACCCATGAAGCGGAAGGAATCAGCCTCCACGGCTCCTCCCAGCCTGCACCCCCCTCCCCACCCGTCCCCCACAAAGCAAGAACAGAAAAGACTTCTGAGCCAGCCAAGCCGCCTCCGGTCAGGGCCCAGAAACAGCCTCAGGAATGGGAGGAAGAGCCTCCTCTGTTGGGCGGGAAACTGCAGGGAAGAGACACTCAGGCTCTGAGTGAGGCGGAGGCGGGAGAGGGAGGCTGAGAACCAGAGTGTGCCTCCCCTGTGGAGGTCCTGTCACCAAAAGGCAGAGGAGGAAGCCACAAGGGCTCACAGACGCCGACGGCCAGCAGTGGAGCTGCCGGGCCCGTTCAAACTGCACGACTGCAGCGTGACAGTCCTTTGAGACAGGAGACCAGGGCACTGTCACTAGTTTAAGTACAAAAGTAACCAGGAAGACACAGATACGAACCTTCCTAAATTTAAAAAAAAAAAAAAAAAAATCAATTAAAAGAGCAAAGAATAAACATCTCACAGAAAAGGAAACACAGCAAATATTTAAAATTCAGGCCAGGTACAGCCACTCACACCTGTCATCTCAACGCTTTGAAAAGGGAGGCCGAGGCAGGAGGATTCCCTGAGGCTGGGAGTTTAAGACCAGCCTGGGCAACATAACGAGACCCCATTCCTACAAAATATTTTAAAAATTGGTCAGGTGCGGTGCTGTGTACCTGTAGTCCCAGGCTACTGGGGCGGCTGAGGCAGGAGGATCCTTCTTAAGCCCAGGAAGTCAAAGTTGCAGTGAGCTATGATCACACCACCACACTCCAGCCTGGGTGACAGTGAAACCACGTCTCAAAAGATAAATAAAAATTTACATAATTATAAAATATTATGACAGAGTCAAGACAAAACATGTCAGTCCTATCAATAAAGGTAAATGGGCTTAACTCACCTATTAAAAGAAAAAGATTTTTCAATTCGGCTCATAAACTGAGACCAAACCATATGCTACAGACAGACACAGAAAACAAAGTGATTCAGAAGGTGGAAAGTAAGGATCTCAGGGATTGTAGGCTGGGGGACAAGAAAGACACCCAGGGTGACAGTCTGACATGTGACAAAGACAGATACTTTCTAATGCAAAAAGTCACAGCTGCCAACGAAGATATGACACGTGGATATTTATGCACCAAACAACACAGCAGCCCCTAACAGTAAAAACGCAGGAGATGCAGGGAGCAGCAGTCATGGAACAGCATGCCCGCTGCAGAACAGGAAGGAGAGAGAAACATGCTAGCGGCAGTCATGGAACAGCATGCCCGCTGCAGAACAGGTCAAGTGGACAAAACTAAGCCAGCAGCCAGGAGACTGAGCGACCTCATCACTGAGGGGCGGCTTGGGGATGCCCACCCGCTCATCATGTGCCTCAGCCCTATGCACCCACAGCACATCCACAGACGCTGATTGTACCACCCAGACCAGCAAACACAAGAACTATGACAACACAAGTGTCCCACGTGTGAGGCTGGGGAAAGAGCTGCCTCTCTCACACGCAACGGGGGACTTGGCAAAACCTAACAAAAGTGCACACACACCAACCCCTCAATTCAGCAATCCCATCTCTCAGAACTCAGCCCCAACAGCAGGCCTCCAACAGTACGAAGACACACATAAAAGGTTACTCCTGATGGCATCACCTGTCACTGTGTCAACAGCCTAGATGCTCACACGAGAGAGGGTGAAAAGCTACGGGACATCAGCACGATGAAGTGCCACCCAGCTGGGAAAGAGGAAGCTCTTGATGCAGTGACACAAGGGCAGTGCCCGGGAACTCTGTCAGCTGCAGAGAGCAAGAGACTGTCACTGACCTGTGCTGCACTGCCAGGGAAGGAAAAAGATGCAGGAGCTCATCTGTTTGCATGGTGAGTGGAAACGGGGTGCAAAAATGGAGGGATGGGAGCAGGGCAGGAGGAGGGAGGGAGCAGGGCAGGAGGAGGGAGGGGGCAGAGCAGGAAGATGGAGGGTGCAGCAGGATGAGGGAGGGTGCAGGAGGAGGAGGGCGAGCAAGGTGGGAGGAGGGCAGGGGTGGCAGGGGAGGGAGGGGGGAGAAGGGGGGGGGAGGGAGGGGTGGGGGGGGGGGGGGGGGGTGGTGGGGGATGGAGGGCATGGCAGGACACCACTACAAGGGGCACTGCTTTCTATACTTTTTTGTATAGTTCTGACTCTCGGGACCATGGCAATGCTCCACCCCTCACAAACAAAAAGTCAACCAAGATTTGGAGGAAACCAACAGGAACACAAACAGTAACGACTAAACCCGAGCTGTGCTGCAGGTGAGTGATGGCCACACTGAAGGGTGGGCAGGAAGCCAGGCCTAGTTGTGTGTGCCTGCAGTCCCAACTCCTGGTGGGGCTGAGGCAGGAAGATTGCTTGAGTCTACAAGCCTCAGGCCAGCCCAGGACACAGAGCAGGCCTCCATCTCTAAAAACAAATAATAAAAATTTAAACATAAAAGGTAAAAATGAAAGGATGAGCAAGAACAATACTCGTCTATGTAACTTTGAAATGTACTATTTTGACCTATGAGGTTAAATAAAAGGGCCGCACAGAAATGCTACACTCTAGGTAGTTAGCACATTTGTTTCTCACACGGCTTGGCAATCCCGAAGGTCCTTTATCTGTACGTTGGAACTGAACACAGAAGTACATCTACTGTGGGCGATGAGAACCAGGTTCCCATGTAAGGCATGAGGGAAGCTAGAATGAGCCTGTGACGTCAGACTAGATCCTGAGGCCTGAGGAGAAGTGAGAAGGCCACTGTGTTCAGCCCAGGTGCAGGTGCAGACGAGTGTTTGTGTGCGTGCACATGCCCCGGTCCACCCAGAAGGCCTGGATGCAGGGACACCCCAGGAGCAATGAGCACACCTGCTGCCCAGAGTATGGTTCTAAACACCATCCCCAACCAAAGGAAGCACCATCCCCAACCAAAGGAAGCACCGTCCCCGACCAAAGGAAGCACCGTCCCAAATCAAAGGAAGCACCGTCCCCAAAAGAAGCACCGTCCCCGACCAAAGGAAGCACCGTCCCCAAAGGAAGCACCGTCCCCGACCAAAGGAAGCGCCGTCCCCGACCAAAGGAAGCGCCGTCCCCGATCAAAGGAAGCGCCGTCCCCGATCAAAGGAAGCACCGTCCCCAATCAAAGGAAGCAATGCCCCTCCAAGAAATCGTGGAAAACAGAAGATGTGCTGGAACATTCTGTGGTATCATAAAGTCACCAAATCCTCTTGTCATGTCACAAGGACATGGAACCAACCTGAAGGAGCTCATGATGACCAGAGCCGGGCTGCTCAAGCAACAAAATAAATAAACTGTAGCAGCGGCTTGTTACCTACAGAAGAAAATAAACATCCATGCTAATATAAGTAAGTAACTGAATGAATTAACAAGTGGGAGAAATAATGGAGAAGGGGCAGCTCTCTTTACAGAATTCCAATTAATAAATGTAAACAGAAAGAAATAGAAAGTCAGAATCAGATGCCACAGCAGCCTCCACTGGCAGCGTCCTTACGAATGCCCGTGCGGGGGCCGAAGGCCTGATAGGAAATGGTATCAGCAGCCTCCAAGTGTCTCCTTGAGATACCTACTAATTACAAAGAGAAAAAGAGTAACTTGACAGTGGAGAAACCAGCCAACCCCACCTTAACCAAGCTTCAAAGTCAGCAGCAGCAGCAGCCAGGCGACACCAGCTGCCTCCCAATACAGTGCTCTGAGAACACGCCAGCCCGCCCGCGGCATTCTAGCTGAGATTCTACAGCCTGGACGTCATCACAAGGAGACACCAGACAAACGCAAACAAAGGAAACATCCACCAGACAGGGACCAGCGCTCTCCAGCACGCCAAGGCCATCGAAGACCAGGAAGAACTGAGCAGCTACCACCAAGCAGAGGAGACGAAGGAGCCGAGGAGCCGCAAGGGTCCCGGGGCAGGAAAGGACATCGGGGACACTGGTAAAAATCAAATCAGGAGAAAATATTTGCAAAAGACACATCTGATAATGGACTATTATCCAAAATATACCAAGGACTCCTGAAACTCAACAATATCCACAATAAGATACTCCACATCCTCCGTCACCAGGGAAATGCAAATTAAAACAAGATGCACACAACTACTAGAACAGCCAAAACCCAGAACACGGACAGCACTGAACACTGGTGAGGATGTGGAGAAACAGGACCCTCAGCCACGGCTGCAGGGAATGCAACATGGCGCAGCCGCTGGAAGACAGTCTGGCGGTTTCTTACAAAACTAAACGTGCTCTTACCACACGGTCCAGCAATCGTGCTCCTTGGCATTTACCCAAAGGGGCTGACAATTTATGTCCACATGAAATCCTGCGCACAGATGTTTATACCAGCTTTCTTCATAATTGCCAAAACTTGGAAGCAGCCACAATGTGCTTCAGTAGGTGAGTGGATAAAATAAACTGTGGCACATCCATACACTGGAATAGTGCTCAGCGCTGAAAAGAAATGAGCCATCAAGCCATGAAGAAACATGGAGGAGCCTCAGGTGGATATTCCTGAATGAGAGAAGCCAGTTTGAGAAGGCTGCATAATTTCAACCACATGATATTCTGGAAAAGGCGAAACTATGGAGACAGTAAGATCAGTGCACCAGGGACTGAGAGGAGGGGAGGGATGAACGGGCAGAGCACAGACGAATTCAGGGCTGCGGAACAACTCCACATGATATGGTACACATGGTGGGAACACATCATTCTACAGTTGTCGAAACCCACAGAATGTTCACACCAAGAGTGCACCCTGATGGAAACTATGGAAGCACGGTGAGAAAGACGTGTTGACATGGGTTCGTGGATTCTAACAAACGCACCACCCGGCCAGCGGGGGAGGCTGCGCACCTGCAGGGAGGAGTGTATGGGAAGTCTCTGAACTTTTTTCCCCTCCTTTTTCCGTGAACCTAAAGCTGCTCTAAAAAATAGTTTATTAATTTATTTAAAGTTAAATTAAGGGAAAAATCAAATAAGGTCTTCAGTGAACAGTATCATATCCATGTTTAACATGAGGCGAAACTAGGTGAGGGGTAGATGGAAACTCTCTGTACTGTTTCTGTAACTTTCCTGTAAGTGTAGAATTCAAAATTAAAAGTTAAAAAAAGAAGACTTACCCTTAAGAGATATGCTAAAGGAAAAAGAAAAGAACGATTGAGCATCATCTTTGATGAGGAAACGTGTCTGAAGGACTTTTACTTTCTGGGTTTTGTGTTAATTGTTACACAGATAACACATATCCCCAAAGTTCACAAAAGGCAAGCGAACAACTGCGAAACAACTGCTCCCCAAACAGACGCCAGCGCCAATCTTCACCCACTCGGCAGCGCCTCACCTGGGTCCTTCCCCAAACAGACGCCGGTGCCAATCTTCACCCACTCGGCAGCGCCTCACCTGGGTCCTTCCCCAAACAGATGCCGGCGCCAATCTTCATCCACTGGGCAGCGCCTCACCTGGGTCCTCCAGGTCCGGCTTTCTCGATACTCCATGTACCTCCCAGCCCCACACCCTGGCCCTTCTCGTGAGTGAGGACACACGAGCTCCCTTACTCTTCCTCAGAGGCTGCTCCGCACATGTTAACACTCACATCCAATCCTCCCTCCTGGCGCAGGGACCCCAGCAGATAAAATGGTTGGGAAGCTGGTTACACTGAAGAAAAACACAAACACACTGAATGATGGGAACCAGGTCCTTCACTGTCTGAGAAAGGACTAATAGACAAGGATGGGGGACGGCTAAACAGAAGCCCTGGCGTGATAGGCAAGGACCGTAGTCTCAACACGAACACACAGGACCCCTTCGACATGGAACGGCACATGCCCCACACTCCCCTACATGCATTTGGGTCCTGAGATCTGGCTGCTGGCACGGCCTGGAAGCAGGGGCCCCAGCAATCAGCACACCAAGTGCCCAGATCCTGGCCTCTCAACACCACACTCCACTAGAGGAACCAGAGCTCCAGGGGAGCTGCAAAGTGGGCAGGGAAAGTGCACGTGGAAATAAGGAATGCCACAGACAAGGGACGCGTCAAAGGATACAGACTCCAGCCACAAGAAGCTCCCACCAAGCAAGCCTAGAAATAATGAGAGTGCTGATCAGAGCCCACCAAACACAACAGGGGTCCTGGCACCCACAGCACTGCAGTGAGTGAATGAATGAGGGGTCCTAGCGCCCACAGCACTCAGTGAGTGAGTGAATGAGGGATCCTGGCGCCCACAGCATTGCAGTGAGTGAGTGAATGAGGGATCCTGGCATCCATAGCACTGCAGTGAGTAAATGAATGAGGGATCCTGGCATCCACAGCACTGCAGTGAGTGAGTGAATGAATGAGGGGTCCTGGCACCCACAGCACTGCAGTGAATGAGTGAATGAGGGATCCTGGCATCCACAGCACTGCAGTGAGTGAGTGAATGAATGAGGGGTCCTGGCATCCACAGCACTCAGTGAGTGAATGAATGAGGGATCCTGGCATCCACAGCACTCAGTGAGTGAATGAATGAGGGATCCTGGCATCCACAGCACTCAGTGAGTGAGTGAATGAGGGATCCTGGCATCCACAGCATTCAGTGAGTGAATGAATACATGAGCGAACGAATAAACCAACGAGGAGGGGTGAAGCTCTGCTTCCCAGCAGAGAGCAACCAGCAGGTAACAGAAGGGGTGCCTGAAGCGTCCCCAGAACTGCGCAGCCCCAGGGTGGCGACACAGGCAGGCGGTTAATGACATTGAGGCTGTGGGTGGAGGTGCGATAAGGGTGGGGCATCTGTGTGAGGTGGGAACATGTGAAATGCTAACACAGCCATGGGAATCGGCCACCATGCTGTGGAGAAACACAGCCCACAGCAAGTGCTATGCTGGGGGTGGTAGCGTCAGTGCTAAGCACCTGACCAGGAGGGCTACCTGGTAGCCACCTAAGGTATCAGCCACACGAGCACTTAGGGTGCTGGGTATCGTGTCAGAACAAGGATTAAAGTGTACATATTGAAAAAATACAGGAGTGCACGCAAACACATGTGGTGTAGTTGGGACGAAGCAGACAGCATGATGCTCACACACCAGAGTCTGCACGGAGCTCCTTACTCTGTTCTTGCAACTTTTCTGTAGATTTGAAAACTACTTCAAACTAAAATAACAACATTTTCAAAGTTAATGTATTCTGGAAGACGATGACAGGGGGAGCATAGCTTCTGGATCTTCCCAAAGTTCCACATAAAAGAGCAACTACACAGCAAAACCGAAAGCCAGCGGACAATCTTTAGAACAAAACCGATGCAGATGAACCACAAGCAGCCATCACCTGAAGGACGCTGCAGAACCGGACCCCGACGGGCCTGGACCCAGGAGCCAGCGGACTTCCTGGGAAGACTGGCAAGTCCCTCCGAGAGCCGCAGTCAAACCTGGGGCAGGGGAGGACCAGGGAGGGCAGCCTGGCCACCGCAAATGCCCACACTGACCTGCCAGGGCTCCTGCAGCACAGGGCCTCGTGCAGGAGAGAACCTGCTGGGAGTGAATCAGTACTGAGCAGGACGGGCACAAGGAAGGCAGAGCAAGGTCCAGATGCTTGGGAGGCGCACAGAGCCCTGGAGCCACAGGAGCTGAGGACTCCCGTTCTTAACATCACGCGAAAGTAACCGCAGAGGAGCACCACAAAGTCAGCGAACGCTGCGAACCACGTGTCCTGTTACAAGTTCGAGAAACCTAAACTCATGTCGAAATTAGCAACAGAAAAACATCAAGGTCAAATCCCAGACAGGTTACTACGAGAGAAAAAGAGGATAAAAAGTAGAAGAGCATCCCTACAGACCACAGAAGACCTCAGAAACACATACTCGAAACAGCAGGTAAACAGCAAATCGTGCCTTAAGAGAAATGGAAGCCAAAAAAGACAAAAAAGGTAATTTTTTAAAAAAGAGAAAAATTAGGCCAGGCACAGTGGCTCACACCTGTAATCCCAGCACTTTGGGAGGCTGAGATGGGCAAATCACTTGAGGCCAACATGGTGAAACCCTGTCTCTACTAAAAATACAAAAAAATTAGCTGGGTGTGGTGGTGCGCACCTGTAATCCCAGCTACTCAGGAGGCTGAGGCAGAAGAATCACTTGAACCCAGGAGGCAGAGGTTGCCATGAGCTGAGATCACACTGAGATAGAGCCACTGCACTCCAGCCTGGGCGACAGAGGGAGACTCTCCCTCAAAAAATTAAAATTAAAAAAAAAGAGAAATTAGGCTGGACACAGTGGCTCAGCAGCATTTAGGGAGGCCAATGTGGGAGGACTGCTTGAACCCTGGAGGTCGAGGCTGCAGTGAGCTGTGATCACACCACTGCACTCCAGCATGGGTGAAAGAGACCCTGTCTCTAAAAAAAAAAAAAAAAAGAGAGAGAGATTTTAAAAATTAACAGACTGTAAAAAGTGCTCCAGCAGGCAAAGAAGATACAACATGTGGAAAATGGGAATCTCTGAAGAAAGAAACAAGAGAACAGAACAAACACAAAGGATCATTATTGCAGATGTTCCTAAGGAGACTTGAGACCGCACTGAAAGAACACAGCCAGTACTGAGAACACCATCCCAGCAGAATCAACCCCAGGACGCACTCCAGTGGGATGACCTGGGTTCCGAGAAAAAGGACGCCCAGGGAAGAAAAACACGTGGCCTACAAAGGAAGTAAAATGAGACTCTCATTACATTTGGACAGCAACACTTTAGGGAGGAAATAATCCAGAGTAACGTCTTTAAGACACTTCAGGAAATACAACGTGAGCCAAACAACAGACCTTCAGGTACAAAGGGCACAAACTCATCAGCAGGTGGGAACTTGGGAGTGGCTGTTCCCATGAAGCGTTCCAAAAGAATCTAGCAGAGAATGAGATTTGGAAAAACCAAAATGACTACAGAGACACAACATAGAGACGAGTCACGGCATTAAACATGTCATTATTTATGGCACTAAAACTCAAAGAGGGCAAAAGGGAGAGCTTACGGTGTATAACAGCTAAATGTTTTGACAACATAAATACAGCACAAAATACAAAACAGGGCCAAGGGAGAAAGCACATGAACAACTTTCGGCTGTTTCCACCACCCTCGGCAGGAGTGCCCATATTCTTATTCTCAGGCTATATCCAAAGGTAGGAGATATTTTAATTCTATTATCTCCTATGTCCATGATAACCGGGATTCTTTTTTTTTCTCTCTCTCTTTCTCCTGCCCTCCCCTCCAACTCCCCAGCCCCCAAGCCCTTGGGGCAGCCCAGGGCCACAATTCTTACTGTAGAAGATAAAGACGTCATTTTGAACATGGTAACTCCTATACCTCTGAATTTGAACTACCTGAATTGGAAATATCCATATAAACCCATGAGACCCTGTTTTTACACACATTTCCTAGCTCTGTCCACTGAAAAGGCCTACCCACTCCAGCGGCAATACATCCCTAGTCCCAGCGAGTGCTCTTCAAACACCATTTCCCAACAGAAGAAACCAGTTCTTGGAGAAATGACTTTTTCGGTCTGAAACGGGAAAGGTGGAAAGTGAGCCTGACACATGTTAATGTCCAGATGGCAAAGACATCAGTCCCATGTCCCAGCATGACTCAGGAACCAACCTGGAGATGCTTCCACTGGCCAAACATGGCACAGTCTGAACTGCAACCAAAATGAGAACTGTAATAGATGGATTATGTGCAAGTCCTTGAGATTACAACGATAAAAAATAAAAACAACACACTGAAACATAAAACTACTGGTCACCCTCTGATTCATTCTCTTCACCTGGATATATGGAAAACATGCGAGCATTTACCCTGAGTCTCCTCTATGAGCTGGACCCACCAAGTGGCCAAACAGTAATGGAGGAAGAGTCTCCAAAAGAATATCCCAATGAGGAAGTGAGAAAGAACTCACAGACAAGAGCACTGCCATCTCCAACCTCAAGGGACGAGTGGTCCTAGGCATGAAGCATGACCAGCCACCATCCCCGGAGCGCACAGCCCAGACCTGTGTCCTCGCGATGAGGGGGCACAAGAGCAGCCAGGGTCCTGCCACAGGGATGCAGCCAGAGTTGGAGGAGTCTCTTGGGTCCAGCCACCAACGTGCAGGAAGTTCAGAGGACGGAGGAACAGGCAGAACCGCACCACAAGGGCACCGCCAGCAATCCTGACGCAGGACACACCCCAGGCCAAACGACCTGGTCCTTCAACCGACAAGTTGTAAGGAAAAGAAAGTGATGGAGGGGTGGAAGGGACCTACAGATTTTTAAAAATTTTAAATTCTGGTTTCCTTTTAAGTCAAGTTTAATGGGAAAGGATGGCAAGGCTAACCAGTGTCTTGGCTGCACAACTGGGGACTGCCATGTCCTGGCGTTTCTTCGTGGCTTTGCCATAAAGTCAGGGCAGCAGTTAATTTTGGAGGGAAGTAAAAGCAGCTGTGATGTGGTGGGGCACGTAAAAGGGTGGGGGATCTCCCAGGTGACTGGTAGCATGTTCTAGTTTGTTTTTTTGTTTGTTTTTTTGTTGTTGTTGTTTTTGTTTTTTGAGATGGAGTCTCGTTCTGTCACCCAGGCTAGAGTGCAGTGGCATAATCTCAGCTCACTGCAACCTCCGCCTCCGGGTTCAAGTGATTCTCCTGCCTCAGCCTCCTGAGTAGCTGGAAATACAGGCACCTACCACTGTGCCCAGCTAAATTTTGTGTTTTTAGAAGAGACAGGGTTTCACCATCTTGGCCAGGCTGGTCTCGAACTCCTGACCTCATGATCCACCCGCCTCGGCCTCCCAAAGTGCTGGGATTACAACGTTCTAGTTCTCGAACTGATGATGGGCTACAAGATCTACGCCTTTGAGAATTCAGTTAACCATAAAAGAAATCCAGGAAAAAAAAAAAGGCTAATCAATATCTTTCACCTCCCCCACAAAAAAATGAGTCCTTAACTCTAAGTGCTCTTCTCGATATATGTTGTTGTTGTTCAGAATTGCAGTTCTTTCTTGGTTTACAACTACATTTTCAGTGTGGGCTGCGGGCCTCACAGCCAGTGGGTACTCAGGCCTAGGCCCAGGTGAGTGCAGGTTCCTGCTGGGGCTCGTTACGGGCCAAGACTCCCAGCCGCACAGTGGCCACAGCCCGTGTTAGCCTTGGGAACCTGTACTTACTTATTATTTCTGGCCCAGAGAAGAATCTCCCTATTTTATCTATATCTCACACATGCATTTATAAAGACAAGATCTTTATTTTCTTCCTACATTGTACCCGACATTTTAACCTGTACTGTCCCAGGAGGGATTTCTCTGAACCTCTGGGATGCCATATTGCCAAAACTCTCGTGTCTGTTAAACCTGGAGTCCCTCCTCTCCACATCAGGCAGCCATTTCTCAGAGGTCACTGCTAGCATGTGGGCAGGCGAGCTCCAGCACTGAAGTCTGGGACATCCCACCCACACGTTTCCAACAGCCCTGGTGGGGAAAGGGAGCTCTGTCCTCATCAGGTCACTACCCTGACTCTGTCCCAGAGCGCACCTGCATACCAAGAAGCAGTGCAAGACCGTCCAATGTGCATCAGACAGCAGCTGCCATGGGGCTGAGAGAGAAACAGAGAAGCCAGGGGTCGGGCAGAGCAGAGGGGAGTCCAGAAGCATGGGAGTCCAGCCTGCCCGAGCAGCAAGACCTTTCCTTATACGTAAGGATCAGACCCTAGAGTAAGACCTACCTTAGTAAAGCCTAAAACCAAACCCAGACAGGAAAGACAGAGTTTGCAACTTGAGTCCCACTAAGTTAAAGGGGCTTGAGAAACACGTTGAGCTTTCCCCAGATTCTTACTGACAAAATGAAAAACAAAACCACACAAACTCAAGATGGTCAGCCAGTAACTCAACCGCCTGCAAGAATCAACTCTTGAAGGGAGATCAGAGTCCAGTCTCTTGGCAGGTAACCATGAGACATGCAAGGAGACAAGAAAGCGTGCGAGGCCGAGGAAAACAGCAGTCGAGAGAAACTGAATGTGAGATGGCCCAGGTGTTGAACTTGACAAAAACCTTATAAAACAGCTTTAATAATAAGCTCAAAGAATTAGGAGAAATATAAACTGTAAAAAAGAACTCGATGGAAATCTTAGAATTGCAAAATACATTAACAAAATGGAAACTTCAACTGGAGATGGCAGAAATCCATCTGCCAAGGACCTCGTGGGCACATCAGTAGACATCTTCCAGTCTGGAACACAGAGAGAAGACAGACTGACGTCCAGGAACACAGGCTCAAAGACCTGCAGGGCAGCATCAACAGGTCTAACATACATGTAACTGGAGCCCCAGCAGAAGAAAGTAAGATTGAAATGGAAAAAAAAAATCTGAAGAAATATTAGCCAAAATGTTCCAAATTTGATGAAAGACACTGATCTGTGAAGCTCAGAGAACCTGAAACAGGCTGAATATCCAGAGAACCACAACAAAACACAACACAGACAAACCTCTAAACTGAATATCCAGAGAACCACAGCAAAAACACAAACAAACCTCTAAAAAATAAAGAACATCTCAAAACAAAGATTGAAAGTCACGCCAGAGACATGAAGCATACTACGTACAGGGAACAAGCTTAAAAATTATAGCAGGACCAGCCCATGCCACATGGTGAGACCCTGTCTCTACAAAAAAAAAAAAAAAATACAAAATTAGCCAGGCATGGTGGCATGCACCTATAGTCCCAGCTACTTGGGAAGCTGAGGCAGGAGGAGCATCTGAGCCCGGGGATGTGGAGGCTACAGTGAGCCATGATCATACCACTGCACTCCAGACTAGGTGACACAGTGAGACCCTGCGTCTAAAAAAATTAAAAATTAAAAATTACAGCAGGACGTCAGAGGACAGTGGAACAAGGTCTTGAAAGTTTTGCAAGAAAAAAAACAATCAGCCCAGAATTTTGTAACCAGTAAAAATATCCTCTGAAAATGAGGGTGAAGGCCAGGCGCGGTAGTTCATGCCTGTAATCCCAGCACTTTGGGAGGCCGAGGCGGGCGGATCATGAGATCAAGAGATCGAGAACACCCTGGCCAACATGGTGAAACCCCGTCTCTACTAAAAATACAGAAATTAGCTGGGGGTGGTGGCGCACATCTATAGTCCCAGCTACTCGGGAGGCTGAGGCAGGAGAATTGCTTGAACCTGGAAGGCGGAGGTTGCAGTGAGCCAACATCACGCCACTGTGCTCCCGCCTGGCGACAGAGCAAGACTGTCTCAAAAAAAAAAAAAAGACAGAATGAGGGTGAAATACAATTTTTCAAGTAAACAAAACCAGAGAATCCATCACCAGTAGACCTGCACCACAAGAAATCCCAATAGCTCTCCTTCAAGCCAAAATGAAATGGTGGCAGATAGAAACGGACCCACGGGAAGGAATGAAGAGTACCAGAGACGGCAAATAAGGAGGGAAACATAAAAGACTGTTTTCTTTCTTCCTGTAATTTACTTAAAAAAAAAACTGAGAGTTGAAAGCAAAAATAACATGTTAAGGCTTGGTTTATAATTATTAGAGTAAAAGATACAACCACAAACATAGACGAGAAACTAATGGAACTTGGACAAACAGCAGCAGGCGGCAATTCCTCCCCTTCATTCCACGAACTGTCCATTCTCCCACAGCGGCTTACCCCACAGACACTGTGCAGGAAGAACAATCAGCAAGATCCCTATTCAGATCATTCTTCTGACAGTTGTAACTTCCCCACATCCTTTTCAAATCCAGCCTAAACCTCATCACGGTAATCAAACTTCCTCATGAAAAAGACTTTCAGCTCATGTGATATCCACAAATAAGCTGATTTAGATTTAAAATGTCAAATGTAAAACAAATACTCCAGAAAAGGTGAGACGACATGTAAATGGTGAGAAAGCAAATTCCCCTATGTGTGTCCATCCCCTAGAAGAGGGTGGCTCTAAGATGTTCCCCATGGTTCCCCCAGGACCTCGATCCCACAGCGCTGCCGTACCTCTGCTCCCGAGCCCGGTCCCGGACAGTCCACTTTCCTCTTTTTCCTGGGCCCGATCGCTGCTAGTGCTGTGAGGTTGGCGTCCCGCTGTCTCATTTGTGCCAGTTCCTGTTGCTGCATCTTTTATTTTGAAAAGGAAACAAGGAGCATCATTTCTTGCATGTTTTTTACTTACTACAAACGTAATACATAGACACGAAAGGGTTTTCTGTAGTTTTCTAAATCATAACTTCTTTAATGTTTTGGCTTTCTCAATGGTAAGCATATTCTATAATCCAAAAAATAAGATTTTTTTAATGCAACAGATGTTTGTCTTAAAACTCTCAGAAAATATATGCAAATCAAAAGCACAGAGACTAATGCCCCCTCAAAGGGAAGTCACCATTGAATTTAAAAGTAGGACACCAACTGTTTGCACAGGAAAATACCTTTGACGTTGTCTTTATTTAAACTTGGCAAACATTTTAAATAGACACACAAATGCCTATCGTACAGAAGTGCCACGGTTTCCTTAGCCCCTCTCCCGTGGGGCGTTAGAGTGCGCAGCAGAGCACCCACAACTAACAGGGCTCACCTCCTTTGCCTTCTGTTTCAGCCTTAACTGTTCTGGATCTTCTTGTCTTGACCGAGACTATTTTTGAACGAGGTAGAAAAGAAAAGTAAGTTATGAACTAAATGTTTATCATTTAACAAATGTGTTATCTTATTTACTATACAATAACATCTAGGTAATGTGAAAGAATGCATAGCAAATTTGTGAAATGCTTATAGCCAAAGATGCAAATTTACATCATACACCATGAAAAAAGCCAGTAATCTTGAGAAAAGTCAGTAACATCTGGATGTAAGATACAGTCTTTGAAACACATCTACCAATCGCAGGCTCTGACTTGACCTGATGTGACCAGATGACGGCGGGCAGAACGGACCTCACAGGCTCCTTGCTGTCCTGCCCCACACACCAGGGACGGGACAGCCTGTGGCTGTGATCAAAGCAAGTGCTCCTCCCACTCCACAGTACCCACCCCCGTCCCCGGGGAACTGTGGTCTCCTGTCTGATTCTATCAATGAGCGGCGCCTCGCCTGGCTGTGAATGTTCTAGAACAAGGACAACATGAGTGTGAAAAGTCCAGTCCAGCGCACACAGGGGGCTCTGGGAACATATGCTTCACACCTGGGTGTGACTGTGTGGAGCGTGAGGTGCTGGGAATCTGAAGAAGCCCCGCTTTTCTTTTTTTTTTTTTTTTTTTGTGACGGAGTCTCGCTCTGTCCCCCAGGCTGGAGTGCAGTGACGCAATCTCGGCTCACTGCAAGCTCCCCCTCCCGGGTTCATGCCATTCTCCTGCCTCAGCCTCTCCCAGTAGCTGGGACTACAGGCGTCCGCCACCACGCCCGGCTAATTTTTTGTATTTTTAGTAGAGACGGGGTTTCACCGTGGTCTCGATCTCCTGACCTCGTGATCCGCCCGCCTCGGCCTCCCAAAATGCTGGGATTACAAGCGTGAGCCACCGCGCCCGGCCAAAGCCCCGCTTTTCAAGCATCTATGCTTGTGCCGAATGAATGAGGCTTCTCTTTGCAGCTCTACTGACAGCACCCATCACCTTTGCTTCAAGGCCAGCCCAAAACATGCTCTGACCACCCAAAACCCCAGCATCTCAGTGAGCTCATCAGGTTGTGGCCGAGACGGAGGTGCCCAGATGGCAGCAGCAGACGCCAAGCACTCGCCTTTGCTGCCCTCATCAGGATCTCCCGCTCCTGCTCATCCTTCCTCTGCTTTTCGATTTGATCGAGCTGTTCAAAAAACTTGAGCTGTGCCCGGACATCACTCGCCTGCTCGTATCTGTCGTCATCCTACGAAGAAAGTTAAAGTACTGCTTGTCATAAATCTGAGAGCCCAGCAAGCAAAGGGGTTGTCTAGCACCATTGGGCCATCCGTGCACAACGCCCTCCCTCCGTCCAGTCTGAATGCGGCGAGGACCCGATCCCTCCCACCTTGCAAACGCTGCGCCCGAGAGCTCTATCAATGCTCACGTCCACAGAACGAAGTCTCGTGTTGGCTGTCTCAGGGGCACACTTGTGGGAGAGTGTCCCTTTTATATACTTTGATACTGTCAGATTTTTTAAAGTAACATTTACCTTTTTTGCTGCAACACAGAACTACTTTTACAGCAAGGGCTAAGTGTGTTTATTTTCAGTGCTGCCCTGAAGGCACTGCCTCCCGGCTGTGGGAGCAGGCACCACCTCACCCAGTGTGCCCTTGGAAGAGTGTTCATGTGACTGCTGGTGAGGAAGGCACGTTTTACTTGGAAGAGCTGCTTCATGAGAATAGGACTGTGGCACCTCAGGGTCTGCCAGTTCAGCCCATGGCCCAGAGAGAGAGGCAGGTGCCACAAAGTGAATAGGATCACCTTCCAAAAGGTAAAAACTGCCAGGCATAGAGGCTCATGCCTGTAATCCCAGCACTTAAGGAGGCCAAGTCAGGAGGATCACTTGAGGCAAGGAGTTTAGGACCAGCCTGGGCTACATCGCGAGTCCCTGTCTCTTTTATTAAAAATACAAAAATTAGCTGGGCGTGGTGGTGTGCGCCTGTAATCCCAGCTACTTGGGAGGCTAAGGCACAAGAATCGCTTGAACCCAGGAGGCAGAGGCTGCAGTGAGCCAAGACTGTGCCACTGCACTCCAGCCTGGGCAACAGAGTGACACCCTATCTCAAAAAGAAATCTTCCCAAAATCTAGTCCTGTAAGAAATCCAAAACACGTTCAAAAGGAACATGGAGGCACTTGGGACCCACCGCCCTCTGCCCGGGTGTGGGGAGGAGGCTTCCAGGCAGCAGACAGTGGGGGCCAACAACATAAAGATGCTCTCCTCGGCAAACAGCCTGTTACCTTGTAAGAAAAGTTCTTCTGCTGAGCCGTTTCTGATATTTTCTCTACCAGATTCTGTAGCCTTTGTTGCGTGGCATGTGACACATAACTTACTACGTCTGGATGTAATTCCGTTATACCATGTTTTTTACCTAAAGGTCGGGCAATAAAAACAGTATTTTAAAATCATTAAGCACAGTTCTTTCTTTACGGCTAATCTCTGATCCGGCAGTTACTGCTTTTATACAACCCAAGGGGAGCCCAGAAAGGCTGGTGGGGTGGAAGGCAGCGGTACCCACATTTTACCCAAGAACCACCACCAGCAACCATGTGGAAATCACAAACTCAGACAAAACACATGACCAGGTATCAGGTGTGCTCACCTGAAGCTCCCAGGCCCCAGCAGCGCAGCTGTTTAATAAGGACTCAGTTATTAAACACCAACGTACCGATTTCTAATATTCTTCTCTGCAAAGGCGCTTGGAGCAGGAAGGTTTCATCTTTACAGGACCGCGTTAGCGTGCCCACCAATTCAGAGTTGGTGGCTAATATTCTTGCACTTTCTTCTGACAAGTTTACTCCAGCCATCGATGCAACATCATTAATGTCATCATCGTCCCTTGAGGAAAGAAGGAAAGATCATTTTAACTGTACAAGGAATTCATCGGGAGGTGGGCTGGGGTGGTAAGGGCAGGAAATCCCACGTGGAAGGCAGGGCCGTGCAGAGGCCAGGCCTCTGTCCTCCCAGCGCCTGCACCTGCTGCATCTGCCACAGCAAAGAGGGTGCCTCGCTGCTTTCCTGGAAACTCGATTGTTCTGCGGAAGGAGAGCTGTGAGTTGACGCTGGGTTAATATCTACACACAGATGCGCAGGGGACTCAAGTCCAGAGAAAGCAAAGCCGGGAGCAGCGCGGAGACCTGTGGGGGTCTGATCTATGCAAAGCTTTTCAAAGCCAGAGACAGCATTAAATTCTTTTTAAAGGCTCAGAAAAGTTGGAAGAAGAGTACGCACAATTTTTTCCTGAATCACCTGAAAGTTGCTAACCTGACTTTCCTCCACCCAGAACATTCTGCACGTGTTTCCTACAGACAAGGGCGTCCCCTCCAGAAGCAGGATGCCATTGAGACCGGGCCATGATGAACGGCCCCTCCCCAGACCCTCCCCCGTGGGCCCCGGTCCCAGCAGCGCCTCTCCCTGCGGGACAGTCTGCGTCCCAATCCCAGCTGCCTGCAGCTGCCACGTCTTGTCCGGCTCCTTGAGCTGGAAGGTTCCTCAGCCTCTCCTGACTCCTGGGCCGCCCCTGACACCTGGAAGGCACAGGCCAGCTGTGTGCAGGACGTCCTCTTCCAGGCTGACTTCGGCCCCCTCGTGAGGAGACGTGGGCTAAGAGTCCTGCTGGGAATTCCACACGCACGCAGCCTCCACTTGCCGCCTCCAGCAGTGGGCTTTGAATGCGAGGCCGGGGGCCTGCCTGGCGTCTCCTGGGGTCGTTGCGTCTCGGGGAGGGGCTCTACAGCAGTTCTCATGCCCAGTCCTCCATGGGCTCCAGGTGCTCACTCAGGGTCTGGCCACGGCTTGGCGTCCCTGGCGGTCACGGGCTGTGACTGGGCTGCACAGCTTAGGGCTCCAGCTGAGGGACCTGGCTGTGAGAGGGAGGCCGCTCTGCTGACATCCACGTCCACGTCACGCCCATGTCCACTGCTCCCTGACACAGGACGGTCTCCGCTCATCTTGTATTTCCTTATCCCCGCCCTGCAATCAGCCTTCTCTCTCAGGAGCCCTTGTCATTTTAGTGGAAAACGGTTTTTAGAAGACGACCTCTGAACACTAGGTGTTCTCAGGGGTGCTCAGTGTTACTGGGGCGTTACTGTTCCCAGGACCCTGCGGCGGACAAAGCTAGAAACTTACGGCAAGACCCGTGGTTATCCACGCCTACCGACACGCTGAAACCCAGGGGTTTGCGTCAGCATTCCAATCCTGAGCCAGCCCACAGGGGTCACTCTCCTTTATCCCTTCTGCCAGGCCGCTGACTCCTTGACAGCAAAACACCAAGGCTTCCCGTAGCCTTGATTAATTCTTTCACCCGTGTACGTCCCTAAGTGCCCTCCCTTCTCACTGAGGTATCAGCCTCACGTTGGGCCAAGGCATGCTGGCCACCTCTCCCTGCTTGGGCTGGGACTCTGGCTCAGGCCGCAGCCACTCCCCAGGCCTGCTATGCCCTGCCCGATGCCTTTAGGGATGAAGTGTCTGGGAAAGGGAAAATTCACAGAAAGACTTCCTGAAATACACACAACTCCACCGCCCCTTGATCACAACAGAGATCACTCCAAGCCTCTCCCACTGCTCAAGTCCCATAAGCACCTCCCTGACTGAGGTGATGCTCAGACCAGCGGCTTTCCAGCTGGCCCAGGCAAAGCACAGCATTCCTTTTTCTAGAAACAGGGTCTGTCTCTGTCACCAAGGCTGGCGTACAGTGGTAAAACCATAGCTCACTGTAACACATAACTCCTGGGCAGAAGTGATCCTCCTGCCTCAGCCTTCCAAGTAGCTAGGCCCACAGGCGCACACCACCAAGCCTGGCTAATTTTTTTTGTTTTTGTTGAATAAGGTTTCACTATGTTGTGCAGGCTGGTCTCAAACTCCCGGGCTCAGGCGATCCTCCCACTTCAGCCTCCTGTAGTGCTGGGACTGTAAGCGTTGAGCCACTGCGCCTGGCCCAGTACAGCATTTCTGAGGGTTCTGAAGTTGAATACATGGAAAGTGAAGCATTCTATACTATGAATGCAATGAACTCAAAATACTATGTTATATTAAAAAATGAATTTCCTATTAGTTCATATAAAAATACTCAGTTGATTTGCTTTCTGGCTATGTGTATGAAGCAAAACCTCTTTGAGCCAACTGTATGGGAAAACACGCTTGTGTGAACGTGAGGTCAAAGTGAGCGTGAAGCAGGAGCCTTGGAGCCCCTGGCCACCAGGGCCACGTGGGAAAGACCCATGGGCGGGAATGGAGCAGCACGGACTCTGGACCCTTCTCCGCTCTGGCCACGCTTCTCCAACGTACACAGGCCCATTCCTTACCGAAACGAACCTCCCCCAGGCTCCTTGAGTTTATTTTTCTGTGCAGCAGCTGCTTGTGCCGAGACAGCGGAAAGGGCTTTGGTTCCAGGTAACACGGCGGGTTTCACCACAGGGACTACAAAACAAACACACAGTGGAAACCACACAAGGCTTTTATTAGATCAACTATGTGCTTTGGTGCTTTACAGGCTCAAGGGCACAGCTACCACTCTCCTAATTAGCTACAAGAAAGTTTCCAAAAACTTCAGATTAATAACTCTAAATTACAGTACAAAGTGTAAGCTGTACCTCTCGAGCATTTATTTTCCTGTATTTCATCAAGGTTTCTAAAGCGCAGGAATGATTACAGATAAAGAAGCTAACCATGGTAAATGCGTAAATAACATTTAAAATCATACTGACAGTGGTGATGGTTACGCAACACAGTAAATGAAATTAATGCCACTGAACTAGATACTTAAAATGGCCAATTTTATGTAATGTACATTTTGCCACAATTAAATAAAAGCCCAGTGGCAGCTGGCTCTGGGAGCAGCCCTTGGTCTTGAGTGGCCAGGGGCCCGCGAGGCCCTCACCTGGCTGCAGTGGGTTCAGCTGGATCTGCTGAGGCGTGGTGAGCATGATCCGGTTGTGAGGCTGCCGCAGGGCGACCATGGGTGTCTGCGTCAACGTCACCTGCGGGGGCCGGATCAGGGCTCCTGGCTTCGGAGGCTGCTGGATCACCTGAGGCAGAGCCAGCAGAGAATAGTGAGCATGCTCCCCGAGGGCCGGGGGTCACTCAGTCCCCAGCAGGAGGTTCCCCCTTCCCTTCCTTTGCACCCCACGCCCCCAGTAAGAAGCCCTGGGAAGACCCCGTGTGCAGCTCAGCCCCAGCAGGCTGCAGGACCATGCTCTGGGCATGGACGCAGCCAGACCAGGGTAGGACGTGGGCGAGGGGTGCCCATGTGGGCACAGAAGGGGCAAGCGGGAGCAGATCTGCTGCCTGGAAGCTGCCCCTGGGCACTGGTCAGGGCCTGGAGGGGGCGGGTGGCAAAGTGATGCCTGCTGACCTTAGCAACCCAGGATGGGGCAGACTACTGCCCCCCAAACATTAGCAGAAGTGACATTGTTGCCTGGTGGCTACAGGTCAAGTGGTTCTAACTCGTCTGAATTTTTTTTTTTTTTTTTTTTGAGACAAGTCTTGCTCTGTCTCCCAGGGTGGAGTGCAGTGGCGTGATCTCGGCTCACTGCAACCTCCGCCTTCTGAGCTCAAGTAATCCTACAGCTCAGCTTCCTGAGCAGCTGGGACCAGAGGCGCCCAGCACGTCTGGCTAATTTTTGTATTTTTTTTTGTAGAGATGGGGTCTCACCATGTTGGCCAGGTTGGTCTTGAACTCCTAGGCTCAAGCGATCCTCCCAAAGTGCTGAATTACAGGTATGAGCTACCAAACCCAGCTCCCTTTCTGAATTTTCTATAAGAAGGCTGAGGGCTTTTCTACTGGAGTGGGGTTAGAGTTCCTAAGTCTTGCCTGAACTTGACCCTCAAGGGCCCCCACCCACTGCCCCCAGCATGGCCAGCTCTGTCCGCCCAGCCCCTGCTGGGCCCCTCATAGCAGGGTCTGCCCAGCTCTGCTGTCATCCTGCCTCTCACTCTCACCTCCGGCACAAGGCAGAGATCCAAAACCTGACAGCGCTGACCATGGCCTGTGCTCTGGCCCTGTCCCCAGGACGCTGGGGCCCAGAGACACTGGCATCCCTGTCAAAAGCCAATGCTCAAGTCCATAAGGCCTGGCCCCAAACCTCTGGGCCCAGGTGTTTCAGAATTTAGTTGCTACCATTTTGCAAAGGTGCCCTGGCAGGTAAACTCTATGCTGCAGAACATGTGTGGGAGCCTGGGGAAGCGGCCTATAATGCAAACATGTCTTCAACAAAACAGGAACACCCACACAGGACAGGAAGAGCCTCAGGCAGCTCAGGCCACCTGCCGTCAAATGCTCAGGCCAGGCCCTGCGGCACAGGGAACCTGCCATCAAATGCTCAGGCCAGGCCCTGCAGCGCAGGGAACCTGCCATCAAATGCCTGGGCCAGGCCCTGTGGTGCAGGGAGCCTGTCATCAAATCAGGGAGAAGCCTGAGTTCTGCCTCCACAGGCTTCAGGGTGCAGGCAATGGATTGGATGTCCTGGATCACACTGGCTGCACTCTGCAGACTCCACACGTGGTCAGGAGCCCAGGGAAGCAGAACGCAGAGGGTGATCCTGCTGCCGAACACAGCATCTAATCCTAAAAACACCCATGCTGCTCGTGTGTGCACCAGAGGTCAAAACTTGGCAAGAAAATGATTGCCCACAGGCTGTGCCTCTTAAACAGAACCCACCTTTTGGGTAAACTAGCTCCACTGACTAGTGAATAGGGAAGTTCTGTCCTTACACTACATTAAAGCAAGAGGCACGGCACATCTCTTCCCCTCTGGAGTCAAAAGGAAGGCAAGGAAGCCCTCTCTTTACACAGGAGCTGAGCCCTTCCCGGTGGCCATGCTTCCCTGGCCTTTATAAGGGACACCCTCCCTCCATGCCATTTCACCCTGGTCTCCTCGCTACTATCAAGACAAAAACAAATGCAACTTGAACAGAGCACAAGGGCCAGCCCCCTAATGGATACTCCTCACCCAGCTGGTTCTGATGTGTGCAACATCATAACACATACCAGCTCATGATGAGGGAGCCCGCACCACTGTGTTGTTTAAGCTGTCTTTAGAGGAAGAAAACCCCTCTGACATTTTTTAAAAACTGCCCTTTTACGTTTGGTGGATCCCTCTGCCCATGAAAGGGAATGTGTTCAAAATGTAACTCTTCTGGCAAAGACATCCTTTCTCTAGCTGCAGAGCAAACGTCATGACTACAAAACCAAGCAAGCCAGATCCAAACGGCACATAAATGAACCACTATGAGCAGCCGCAGCTTCGCCTCCCGGGACTCACCTAAATCCACCCTGTGCTGTGAGCTGCTACCCTGCCTCCAGTCTCCTGCCCACCTGTCCCACGCGGATGCCCGTGTCTTATGCTTGGACCACTGCTCCTAATCCAAGAGAACATCTATCTACAAGATCCTCTAAAAACACGCTGCATTCATTTACACCAGTAACATCCCTAGACAAGGCAGGGTGGGGATGTGCCGGTGGTTCAAAGCCAACTGAACTATTTCATTTTACTGAGACAAAATACAAAATCCCAGGGCCTCAACCTCTGGTTTCTATTTTAACTATTTAAGGTAATACCCAAGCTTCCTCTAGCAGGAGCCTTCCTGCATGCTTGGAAAAGGTTTCTGAGCCGTGGCCAATTTATCTAAGAAGCTGGCGGGAGCAGAGGCACGGTGGGCTGTGCAGACCAGTCAGGCGGCCCTTCCATACCAGCGGTGTGGGTTGCCCCTGCTTGCCGACGCCGACCTGGGTGGGCTGCGTGAGGCTGAGCACAGGGGGCTGGAGGGCACTGGTCACGGTGGCCGCTGTCTTCCCGGCCGTGCGCTGGACCGAGCTACTCAGCACCACGGCCGTGAGCGCAGTGGTGGCCTGCGAGGCGGGCGGTGGCGGCTGCTGCTGGCTCTGCTGGATGAAGGCCGCGGAGTCGGGGGTCAGCTGTCTCAAGGCGGGTAAGCTCCTCTGGGTGGAAAGACAGACACGAGGGGTCAGGCAGCTGCTCATGCGTCAGTTTTCCTTGCTTAAAAATTCAGAAATATCAACTTTTACAGAAAGTTTTTGAGCTAAATAAGACAGATCTTGGCCCTCACAGCAGCATGTCTGGATGTCAGGGGCCAGGACCCCATCCTGCCCTCCCACTAAGCAGGATTATTCCTGATAGCAAATGTCCAAAATGTGTTTAAGAAAACAAACAAAAAGAGACATATTTTTAAAATACTTTTTAAAATATGTTAACATCACTGGAAGAGAAGATTCTGAATGTTCCCAACACATGGAAATAAGTACTCAAGGTGACAGATCCCAAATATCCTGATTCTATGACTGTAAACAAAACATAACATGCACCTCATAAACATGTACAAATATACATATTGCTTTTTAAAATGTGCTGATACCAGTGATTACCCAACAGAGACAGCCTGACGCTGTTGAAACCCTTGGTCCTAGCCAGTTTTGCAAATGCTACCCCATTCCCCGTCCCCCTCACTTTCAGGAAGCACACGCCCTTCTCACCACCTTGCGCACGACAGAACCACAAGGCCACAGTGTCAGGGGAGCTCTGGCTTTACAGAAAAAAACCTAACATTCTGTCCCCAGGCACTGAGTCCCCGGCCCACCCCTGCAGGCAGCACAGGCGCTGTGCACCCTCCACGCTGGAGCATCCTCGCCCTTGCACACTTGGAGCATCTGCGCCCCACCCCTCCCTGGCCCTACTGCTCGCAGGCACCGGGGCCTTTGAAATTACCTTCAGGAAAGGCACAAGGTAAGGTTGAGGTGAAGAATTAAGTTCTCGGTATAACCTGCTTGTGAAATCTTCTGCTTCTATTTTTCCATCCTTAAAAATAAAATCCATGTTGAAATTCTGGTGAATGAGATTCCACACACACTTCTGAATCCCGCATCACTCTGGTCTCGTATTTTACGGCTGATTCCGCCCCGAGTTTCACTGGACAGACGAGATGGGAAAGTCTGCGTGCTACACCTTCCACAGGTACACGTGTGACAGGCGCTCACCCTGGACACTGCAGTGCAGCCAGCTGCGGACCACGTCTCCTCCTGGGAGGGTCACCTGTCTACTTCTCGTCTTTTTCTAAGTCTCTTACTCAATGCCAGTCTTTACTCAGTGTTTACCTGGCACCTACTCGGTGTCAGGCATTTTGCTAGGAGGCAGATCAGCCTAAAAGTAACTCCACCACCAAAGCCAGCACTGCAAGTGCAGTGCTGCAGGAGGTCACAGCGTGCCAGGGGCCACACAGACAGGATCTAGACAGTCAGGGCATCGGCGCCTTCAGGAGCAGACGACAGCTGTGCCCACCCCTGCAAGCGGCCAGGGTGCCCAGAGTCCACAGTCAGACAAAAGGGAGCCCAGAGCAAGAGGGCCAGATCCTGTTTCAGAAACAGAGGCCAGCGTGGCATAAAGGTCGGGAAGACAGGCGACAAGGGTGGGAAGGCGGTGCCTGGAGTGAACCCTAAGAGACTCAGAAGACATGGTCAGGCGGGCAAGGAGAAGGCACGGTAAGACCAGCCACTCCAGATCCCCAGGCCATCCCAGTGATGCCAGCATACCCCTGAGCCATGACACAGCCATGAGGCTGAGGAAGGTGGGCAGCCAAGAGCTCGGCCATGGGTAGAGATCTGGAGCTTGGGACTGTGGGTTAAGGAGAGGGGAGGCTGCCAGGAATCCTCCCTCCCACTTTCTGGCCAGGGGACAGAGTGCTATTCACTGCGACAGAGGTTTCGGGAGGGGTGGGGACAGGGGTGGGGGGGGGACGGCTCTGCCACTGGAGCACACATGTGTCTCAGCTGGTCTGCTCCATGGGGAGGGGGCTTCTGGTGGCTCAGGGTGCGGAATGCCTGTTCCAGCCGGGACTGTGGACACCTGGGAATTTTATAAGAGATCACACAGGAGTGGGGAGAGGGCCAGAAGGGAGCTGCTGGGGACCCTGGCCAGAGTGCAGCATGGTTGGCGCAGCCAGAGAAGAGAGCCACAGACAAGGGACACAGGCACCAGAACACGGCAAAGCCCAGGAGACCACCAGGCGCGGGCCCCAGAACACCCAGCCCCAGGAAGGAGTCTCCTTAGCTAGGCCACACACGCCTTCAACAGGTGTGCACCCCTCCCCTCTGCCTGCAGCCTTCCAGAGGAGCTCTCCCTGCTGGCACAGGCCTCCCAGGCACAGGTCACAGCGGCAACAGGTGCCTGTTCTATGCAACCGGCTTTAGGGGAAAGGGAATGTAAAGGCAAGGTTTCTCACCAGTAAATTCTGCACGAGCTCCTTCACATTAGCTGCTGTCTCTGTCGACTGCTTGCCAGATGAAGCCAGTTTTATTAACGTAGATAGGAAATTTTTACATTTCTTCACATTTTCCATAGTTTCCTGGATTAAAGTAAAAAGATATAAGTGAAAAATCTTAAAAGGCAGATTTTTGTCACAGTCTTTGGTTACTAAAATATGCGTATGTACAAAAGATACATATATTTCTTCTCTAAACTACTTTCAAGAAAACGCACCACCTCTTGGCCTGTGGACGGGAGTGGAACCCTGGGCCGTGCTCTGAGGGGCAGCCCAGACACATCAGTCACATGGCCACCGAAGTCAGCATCTCCCTCAGCCCCGCAAGGCCACCTCTAGGAATGCAGCTATGCAAATAATTAAAAAAGTGAAAAGAGACTCTGCTACAATGTTGCTGACCATAAGGACAACCTATGCCAATCCAAACGGACACAGAAGGAACCAAATAGGATGTGCTCACTAAAGCAACGAAAAGTACGCAGCAAAGAAACACCAAAAAGGCGTCAAGTGGGGCCCACTGTTTAAAGATGTCTAGTGACACAGGTCGACACTGTGAGTGTGTACAAACAGGTGACGCTGCTGTTTTACAGACTGAACGACAGTCCACCAGTGACTTTTCTGTTTAAAGATGTCTATCGACACAGGCCGACACTGCGAGTATGTACAAACGGGTGGCACTGCTGTTTTACAAACTGAATGCGACAGTCCACCAGTGACTTTTTCAAAGGCAGGTGTGTGGGCTTCTGCTGTTTGTAGACTTCTGCGGTCTGAGGCCCTCGGGGCCCACCTCACGCAGCACAGCAGCAGAGCCACACGCGCTCACGTGGGCCCCAGACCGTTCACTGCTTCGTGAAGCAGGCAGCGAGCGGTCTGGGACAGAAGCCGGCCTGAGGTCTCAAGGCTGCATTTTCTGACCTGTGCCACGGGCGCCGGCCTGAGGTCTCAAGGCTGCATTTTCTGACCTGTGCCACGGGCCTGACCGTCTTTGAAGGCACGGAAAGGAGTGGCTCTTACCGTGGCAGCTGAGGAAGTGGTGGTCGCCCCTGGAACCGTGCGCTGAGGAGTCCCCGTCTGAACAGCCGTCGCCGTCCCAAGTGAAGCCGTCTGGGCAGCGCCACCCAGAACAAGCTGAGGCTACAAGAATCCAAAACACAAGGTAAGGGCATCTCACGCTACCGGCTGACGAGGGGGAGACCAGCCTCACGCCCAGCAAAAGAAAACGAGCCTCCCTGCGGTGGCCAGGATGCCCAGGACCCCGGCCACCTGCCAGCCAGCTGCACACGGGAGTGCTGCTGGGACGTCTGCCCTGTGCCCTGACGACCGCAGTCCTGAGTGCATGAGGAAGGCACGATTTGCACCTGCATCAAAAACGGACGTTCACAAAGCCAGGCACTGCAGAGACCCCAGTCCTCAGAAGTCCATGGAAAAAGTCACGTAGCAACCAGAGTAAATAATCCTAACAGGCAACCCAGATCCCCATCTCTCAGAAATCAAAACAACAAACAGAAGAACCGCTCCTGAAAGCTCCATCCTCCCAGGTGCAGAGGCTGGCTACAGGGCGGTCAGGGCTCCACAGCCGCAGCCTCCCACAGGGGAGGGTCCCCAGCTCCCTGCAGTCACCCAAACCTACCCTTCTTTACTCCCTAAAAGTGAGTGTCGACAAGAAGCCTCCCACAGAGGGGAGTTTTCAGAGCAGATTCAAGCAATGGAGGATGGGTCATCAGTGTCAAACTGTCAGAAAGGAGGGGCTGCTTTGCTAAGCAAATGAACAGCCAGACGCCAAAAGGTAGCTCAGACAACTCAGTGGCCCGTACTCGATTCCTAACATTTCCATTCTACATGAATAATCAGAATGCAAATGTTTACTGATAGTTTAAACTAGTACTTTTCCAATGTATAAATCTAGCAGTCAACATCTTCTCTCTCCAATTTTTTAAACACTCCTTTGCAACTTCTGAAAGCAGGGGGCAGTATAAGCCTGAGAATGGCTCCGGAGCAGCAAGCGCAGCTCCCTCCCGGTGGGTGCAGCCCCGCCAGCACGCGGGAAGCAGCTCTGAACCAGCCCCGCTTGAGAGGGGTGCAAAGGGCTGTGAGGAGGCAGCAGGGTGGAGGGACTGTTTCTAAGCCTGTGTATCGTTTCACTTGTAACAAGAAGCATGGATTTTTTTTTAACTGAAAAACATCAAATAAAAACCTCCAGTGAAGAAAACGTAAAAGGACACACCAAGCTGCTGCTTCTGGACCCTGGGAGCACCCAGGACCCACCTCATCTTTTGGGAGTTTTCTTTCCCATCAGAACTGACTCCTCACACTTACTTCCGCTCCTAAGAACACAGACTTCACTCGGATGATATCCAGATTGTGTCTGCCACTAAGTATAATGCAAAAACTTAACCATAAGCTCCACTACTTTCTCAGAAAAGTCACTGTAACCAAAAATCCAGACGTACCAATCAGAGCACGCGACTGAGCAAGCTCCTTCAGGGAAAACACCAAGGGCGGGGCCTGCACCAAAGGCCAGCACACATCTCCCTGGTACCGAACCGCCCTTCCACCCACTTTCACCCACCGCAGCCAGCCAGGACGTGACCCAGTGAGGGTGGAAGAGCCGGGGTTGTGGGGGGAGCTGCCCCTGGAGTCCACACCCCCTGGGGCTCAGCCTCCATTTCACCACTGAGCAATAGGAACAGGGCCTGTGGCACTGAGGCACGGACTCTGGATCTCTCGGAAGCGCGTCCAGGCCCACTGCCTGGCTCACAGCAGGTGCTTCACCAGCAGTGACCAGCGCCATAGAGACCTACGCATCCACGGACGCTCACAGACACCAGGCGACCAAGAAAAACCCCTGAACCATTTTTCTCCCAGCTGCTGCCTGCTGACTGCCCAAACAAGGCTGCTTCCCTCACCAGATGCGTCTGACCGGCCAGCCCCTTCCCCTCCACACACCTCCGCCGCCCCCTCCAGAACAGCCTGGCCTGCACACAAGCCCTTCTGGGATCTGCAGGCCAAAGGCTGAGCTGTCAGGAGCATCAGCACCACTAGGAGAGGGGCCAGCACCTGCTCTGGGACACGCTCCTCTCTGCAGATGAAAACGCTGTTCTAGAAACCAGCGGCCACCAGGGTGGATACAGAACCCTTCTAGAACTATGCTCTCACTACGGACAAGGGACGTGAGCGGCAGGTGGCGGCATGGCGTGGCAGGCACCATGCAGGTGGCATGGCCGGGAGTGAGTCCCAGAACCTCCCTCGCCTCAGCGTAAGCGCCGCACCACGAGATGAAAGGAGCGATGTCATCTGCTTCCCAGGGTGCGGTGAAAATTACAGTCCATGTGCCTGCAACAGTGAAAGCGACGCCTCGGCCACATTCACCTTAGCGACAGCTGCCGTCCTCAAGTTACACACAAGGCCACATGTGCACACACACACTGTCCTCACTGCAGGCTGCTTCTGCTTCAGACATGCCTTACAATCAAGTATTAGTAAGGACATAGTTTTAATGCTTCCAACACGGTGGAAAGCTTGAACAGTGCTGCTAGTGTTAAATTCTGTGTGACTAAAAAAAAAAAAAAAAAAAAAAAGAAATCCTGACATCCCATGTTGGTGGTCAAAGAAAAAGCACTTTCTTCACAGAGAACCTTCCTCCCCAGATTTGACGTAGTATCCAGTTAAAAAAAAAAAAAAAACTCCTAAGGCCTGATCTCTGCATCAAAGAAATCACACTTCATGGCCCCTGTAGCCTCAACAGATCCGCCGTCCGCCCTCTCACCTGGACGCCGGGCGAGCGCTGCAGGGTTGCACTGGGCTGCACCGTTGTCTGGGCCTGAGACACTTGCTTAATTATAGTAGTTGGGGTCACCTGCCGTGCAATGATAGGTGTTCCAGGTGCCTGAAAAATAAGCAGAGTCACCTAAAATGAGCGCAAGTAAAAGGAATTCCCACTCCCAGGTACACAGAAATTATTCCTTCCATATGTAACTAGTATATCCGAGTGGGTCCCAGGTTTATCCGTGATCTGCAATGAAGTCACTGTAATTCTAAAGTTTTCTTACCAAAGAACAAGTGTATGACAAACAGTTTCCTATACTACAATAAACATATCATTAGGCTTCTTAACAGAGTCTACAAAAGGTCATCTCTGAAGAACGCAGGTATCTAGAAATCAGTCCTCGTGCTGCTGGCATGTGACCTCATTAACAATCACTAAAAAGGGTGCAAAGGCAGACAGCCAGTCAGTGCTGCAGAGGTGTAGGGAGGTGGCCGCCCCTAGGCTAGATGGCCAGTCAGTGCCAGAGAGGGGAAGGAAGGTGGCCGCCCAGGACAAAGGGACGCCACAAGTCCTGAGCCCATGAAGTTTGGAGAGAGACTGACATGGAAAGAGCAGATGGCAGACTGCAACGGGATGCCCACAGTGCAAGTGAAGCCACGAGTGTCTTCCACGGTGTCCCACTCAGCAGACAGATGCTGCGGACTTGAGGACACTGTTCTGTGCTACTTCAGATCTGGGTGGTCTCTGGCAGCCTCCGGCACGTCCGTCTACGTCCCTGTCTATGGGACAGAGGCACAACTCCAGAGGGTACGCAGGTCACGTAGCAGGAGGAGAATGCTGATCAAGTCATTCCAGTCTTCACAAACCTGCCAGGTCATTCAGAGCAGCAGGGTCACAGTGCCAGGGAAACACGGCAGGAGACGGAGCAGGAACACGCAGCGTGTGGGCACGTGCAGGTGACAGTCATGGGGCCAGACACAGACACACGCCAGGAGAGGCGAGTCCCAGGCACTCTGCCCTCCAAGTCAGAATCCGTGCTCCCTACCACAGCTCGGGAGTCGGGAGCTTCGGCCCTGAAGGCTGACGCGGTTTTGTGTGTGTGTGCGGCCCTCATGCGCCCCCTAACAGCAGCAGCCAACCCCACTCGCACACAGCGGCTCCAGGACTCTTGGTGCCTTAAGAGTCTCCATGCAGCACTGGTGGCGGTCCTGCCAGTGGGGTCCTAGCACCATCTCTACTTTGCAGATGAGGGGACAGGCACAGGAAGGTGAAGCCACAGGGAGAGAAGGGAAGGGGCCGGGGCGGCCAACCCTGGACTGCTCACTTTGACCCCACTCGGCCGGCCCTGAGGTGGGCTGCAGGAGCTGGCATCTCTGAGCCGGGCACGGCCCTGCCACCGAGAGGAGGACAGGAGAGCAGCGCCGTCCCAGGCCCAACCTGGATGGGACCGGGACGCCGCCCACACTTCCCAGTCCTCGCTCCCACGGCTGTGCCTGGCCCTTGCAGGCTTCCCCAGAATGCGTGGGGAGAGGGGCTGGGCAGGGAAGGGGTTCGCACTCCAGGGCACACGTGCACTCACCTGTACGGTGGAGATCTGGACGGGAGGGGCACTTGTGGGGGTGGCAGGGCGAGGCGCCATGGTGGTCTGAGGCTGGGCATGGGCCTGCGCCTGCATCTGGGCCAAGGCCTGCTGAGGAATCATTAACAACTGCCCATTCTCACTTCGGACGAGGACCATTCCTGCAGACAAAGGAGACCTGGAGTCAGGAATGCACCCACCCCAGAGCCATGAGGAGGCCCTGGCCTGACCCAGGGGAAGCTGACAGCTGTGACAAGGAAAAAAAGGTTGTAACGAATCCCCCAAACTCGAAACACACTTGTGAGTCAAGATGGTATACAAGACAAAAAAACTGTAAAGGTTGTTAAAAGGCCATGGAAAAAAAATGGCACCTGAGCCTTCCTTTTATGAATGAGCCGGACAGCAAGGCAGTGTAGCAATGGCTTCCACCGGCCACACCACGTGCCCCCATGCCCCCAACCGGCCCACACACCCCACAGACATGCCAGTCTCCTTGCCCCCACCTCCTGCCTGTGCCAGGGCCACGTTGGCTGGGCTGGGCCTAGAGGGCACAACTATGTCTACGACCCACACTCCAGGGTCTCCCAGCCTGCTGTCCTGTGACACCCAGACCCAACAGAGGGAGGGTGGGCCACGAGGCTCCTCACCAGAACCCTCCTCTCGGGAGGCGGGGCAGTGCTGCCCCCAGGCTGCCCTGACAACCACAACACAGGCGCAGAGATGCGACGCAACCCTTAGGACAGGAGAACCATTTGCCCTTCATGGTTCTTGAGCTAAATCACGGGAATGCAAATCCTACCATTTAGGTTTGGCATTAATTTTAGCTTCAAAAACCAGCAACCAGTTATATTATAAATTCCATTAGAAACAGTAACACAACTGTCCAACTTTTAAATTTAACTTCCCATGACAGAGGTGGGGATGCAGCCGTGGGAGCCGGGCTATAAACACTGCACTCTTTCCCGAGTGAAGCCTCGGCAGACGGCCCAGCACCACGGAGCTGAGAAACTAAACACACGTGCAATGAGGCACCGCCACCGGCCGTCCCCACCACCCATCACACACTGGCCAAGCCACGGGGCACAGGGGGCGGCCATTGCATTTCCCAGCCTCTCCTTCCTCCCCCTTATGGAGAATGGAAAACGATAACCTCGAAAAAGCTGAAGTAAGGCCTGAAAACCTCCTGTTGGTCATGATGACAAGTGAGCGTGGGGCTTCCTCCTCCTGCGCTATGACGCTGGGGCACTCTCAAGCGCTGTCGGGCTCCAGCTCTTTGGAAACTCAGCATGGTATCAAGAATAATGGTGATGCCTCTCCTGGGCTAACATCTAAAATTCTTATCCAAAAACCCACATTTATGCCCATTAAGAAAACTTCCCCCCAAAACAACCCTTTCAAAATAAGCCATGCTGAAATCAAACAAAAACCAAACACCCAGCTACAGCGAATAACCTGCTGGAATCTCCAAGCCTGGAGCTCAGCAACGAAGTAGCAGGAAAGGCCTTCAAGGCTCCATCTACGAGTCTGTGCCCACAGTGCCCAAAGACAGCCTTCAAGCCAGGTGGGCACTCATCAGCCATGTGGCCGCCAGAGCTGCTGCGAGTCACGAGGGAGAGTTCCACTCTCACCCAAGCACACACGGGGCCTGGGGACCCCAAAACAAGACACCTGGTAAATACCCCCATGTATGTGATGATTATTATGGAGTGTCAACTTGATTGAAGGATGCAAAGTATTGTTCCTGGGTGTGTGTGTGAGGGTGTTGCCAAAGAAGGTTAACATTTGAGTCAGCGGACTGGAAGAGGCAGACCCAGCGTCAATGTGGCTGGGCACCATCTAATCAGCTGCCAGTGTGACTAGAATAAAGCAGGCAGAGGAACGTGGAAGGACTGGACTGGCTGAGTCTTCCGGCCTCCATCTTTGTCCAGAGCTGGATGCTTCCTGCCCTGGAACATCAGACTCCAAGCTCTTCGGCTTTTAGACTCTTGGCCTTACACCAGTGGTTTGCCAGGGGTTCTCGGGCCTTTGGCCACAGACTGAAGGCTGCACTGTCGGTTTCCCTACTTTTGAGATCTGGGGACTCGGACTGGCTTCCTGGCTCCTTAGCGTGCACACGGCCTCTTGAGGGACTTCACCTTGTGATCCTGGGAGTCAATTCTCCTAATAAACTCCCCTTCATAATTCATCTCTCCTATTAGTTCTGTCCCTTTAGAGAATGCTAATACAATGTCCTCAAACCCAACACTTCATTCACTGCATTCAGAGACACCTGATCCTCCCCCTCAAGAATTCTGAGAAGCCAGGGTGAGTGTGGTGGCTCACGACTGAAATCCAGCACTTTAGGAGGCCAAGGCGGAGGGATCGCTTGAGGCCAGTTCGAGACCAGACTGGGCAATAATAGTGAGACCCCATCTCTACAAAAAAAAATTTTTTTTAATTAGCCAGGCATGGTGGCACACCTGTATAGTTCCAGCTACTTGGGAGGCTAGGGTGGGAGGATCATCTGAGTCCAGGAGTTGGAAGCTGCAGTAGGCTATGATCACATCATTGCACTCCAGCCTGGACCACAGAGTGAGACCCCATCTCCTAAAAACAAAAAAAAAGTTTTTAAGGAATTCTGAGAAGCCAATAATGGATGCAGACTTAAGTGCACATGTGGGAATGGGACGGAAACAGGACAAAGGAGACTTCAGTGTCCCAGTGCCTCCACACCCAACGTCAAACCTGACAATCTCACAGTGAGTGAAGAGACTTTAATTATCAGGAGTTTTGTGCTTTAAAAAACTGCATCCATGGCTGGGCGCGGTGGCTCACGCTTGTAATCCCAGCACTTTGGGAGGCCGAGGCAGGCGGATCACGAGGTCAGGAGATCGAGACCACGGTGAAACCCCGTCTCTACTAAAAACACAAAAAAAATTAGCCGGGCGTGGTGGCGGGTGCCTGTAGTCCCAGCTACTCGGAGAGGCTGAGGCAGGAGAATGGTGTGAACCCAGGAGGCGGAGCTTGCAGTGAGCCGAGATTGCGCCACTGCACTCCAGCCTGGGCGACAGAGCGAGACTCCGTCTCAAAAAAAAAAAAAAAAAACTGCATCCAAGGCCGGGCGCGGTGGCTCACGCCTGTAATCCCAGCACTTTGGGAGGCCGAGGCGGGTGGATCACGAGGTCAGGAGATAGAGACCATCCTGGCTAACACGGTGAAACCCCATCTCTACTAAAAACACACACACAAAAAAAAAATTAGCCGGGCGTGGTGGCGGACCCCTGTAGTCCCAGCTACTCGGGAGGCTGAGGCAGGAGAATGGCATGAACCCAGGAGGCGAAGCCTGCAGTGAGCTGAGATCGTGCCACTGCACTCCAGTCTGGGCGACAGAGCGAGATTCTGTCTCAAAAAATTAAAATAAAACAATAATTTTAAAAAATTGCATCCCAAAAATTAGGTGTGGTGGCGCATGCCTGTAATCCAGCTACTTGGGAGGCTGAGGCAGAATCGCTTGAACCTGGGAGGCGGAGGTTGCAGTGAGCCAAGATTGCACTCCAGCCTGGGCGACAGAGCAAGAGTCCACCTCAAAAAAAAAAAAAAAGGATCCAGAGATATTCAAAGGAATGCATTTAAAAAAAAAAAAAAAGTATTAACAAAATAGCAATGTGGTTAAAATTCTAACAAAATAAAAGTGGCATTCTGGACATCACAAAAGTGTAAGGAAACAGCCATGGGTCACTGTGAAATGTGCCCTATGGTCGGGCCCAGTGTCCCTTGTGGTCAGGAAAAAAGTTGGAGAAGGAATCAAACGTCCCACAAGAAGTGACCATGTGACTTCAGGCAGGTATAACGTAGCCTCTCGAGGCACTGAAGAGATCTGTGAACCAAGCGCAAGTGGCCACGTCTCCTAAGTCGAACTGAAGTTTGCTTCCAACAAACAGCACACAGGAAGTGCTGTCACTGGGGACTTTCTTGTCCGCCTCCCTGGTTATTGTATCACAGCCTGACTGTACCAAAAAGCAAAGTCAGACACTGTGTGATGGTCTGAGGACACTCAGAACACCAACGGCTGCATCCACGTCATGTTTCCAAGATGTTCTCACAGTTCTGGGTCCTGTGAGCTCTGTTTACGGACAAATAATCCAGCAGCATCTATTCACACCAAGGCAAAGAAGTGCAACTCCGTCTCAAGAAATAACTAATTTAAGAGTAATCAACCATGGTTACGGGCGGCACCTGACCTACGAAAGGCAGCCACCCCTCGTGCCTCTACTCCTCTCTCTGCACCTGCAGGAGGGTACACGTGGCAGGTGTGACCCCACCCCGCCCCACAGATGGGACACCAAGGCCAGGGCGGAGGGTTCTGAGAGCTCCCTGGAGAGAGCCGCGTGGGACACTGGCCGCGTCCCCACCCAGGTCTTTGTGAGGAATGCAGAGAGGAGCCAAGGATGACAGGGAGCAGGGCTCTCGGATACAGAGGCACAACCGGCTCCACGCACCCAGCCCTCGAGTCAGGGAGGAAGCAGTCAAACCTGCAACAAGAAACATGACATCCGTCCCAAAGACCCTCAGCATCCTCGTCCAACCAAGATGGGCAATTCCAGGTGGTGATGGGATGGGGCATAGCCCTGAAGGTCATTAACAGTTAAGGTCAGGAAGCTGGGGCCTGGGACCCTGCCTCCTGACTCGGCCACCGTGGCCACCGCCGCCTCCCCCGCAACCTCCCCAGCTCGCAGCCCCTCTCTCTGCCCTACCCCACCTTCCTGGAGACTCCTTCATGGCACAGCCAAAAACCCACACCAGCCAATGTGCACATACAACCACCACCACGTGTCGGGGTCCAGCTAACAGAACCGCACTGGGGCTTTCTTTTCTAATTGTCCTAATGTCTTCCTTACCATAGAAAGAAGTGTTCTTCACAGAAAATTTAAGAAGTGCAGAGAAGTACAAGAACAATGGAAACCTCCTGAAGCCCCTCTCCTGACTGGCACAGCTCAGGTGCCACCCAGCGTGCACTGTGCACTTGGAAGCCATAAGGACCACAGGGGCCGCCCGCCCGAGTTCCCTGCTGGCTCCCCTGTTCCCTGCCCGCTCCCCGGGCGCACTTCCCATGGCAGTAAACATTCTTCGGAAACATAACTGTCCGTGGCTACATACTATTTCATCCAAAATGTGTTTGTAACTTCCTTTTGGTGAAGATTTAAGCTATTTTCTATTTTTCATCACGGTGAAAATGTAGGTTTTGAAACTGAAACAGTGTGAAACTCTCTCCACTCTCCCAGCGGTTCAAGGCCACACTGCTTGAGGCGGGCAATGCAGAGCCAGCAGCGGCCGCTAGACGCCTTCCTGGGGAAGGAGCAGGGTGCACCCCCTCCAAAGCCTGGCCAGTGGCCAGTGGTGACCAGTGCCTCCCCCGGAGTCTTCCAGCGACCCACGTCCCCAGCTCAGCATGCCGTCACCAATTCCCACAGTGTGAGTGAATCCCACCCTCCCTGAGGAGAAACACCAGGGTTCTTACCCCACACGACAGTTTTCCTGATTCCTTTCGTAGGTAACACTTTTACTGTACTTGAAGCCAAAATGTAGAGCACGCAAAGCTGCGCCACAACCACACAGGCACCTGCACCCTGGGAACCCCCACCTGTGGGGGAAATGCCTTCGCCGGGCGCCACAGGCTGCCCCAGCACTCTCAGCACAAACCCCGGCCCTGGGCCTGGGGCTGTGGACTCCGCCCTGGCCTCCTGAGGCCCAGCCCCGGCTACCTCTTGGCCCTGCACCGCCCGCACTGGCTTAGCTCTGTCTGTGGCTCTCCTGTGTAGCCCAGGTCAGGACACATCCCTCCACAGGGGTCCACGTTCACCTCTGCCAAACCCAGGGCTGTGACCGTCCTAGTATGCAAGTCACTCGAGAGCATGGCTCCAACCCCAACCCGGGAGGACAGGCCCCTGTGGATTCTGAGAGGGGCATTTCCTCCCTCCCGACGCACAGGACAGGCTGCAGGGACCGCTGTGCCCTCTGCTGGTGGGGGGCTCTTCCTCGTCCTGAGGGGCTCTCAGACCCACCTCTCCTACTGAGGCTACAGGGCTCTCTGGCACAAGCATCAGGGGCACGGAGCCAGGCATAAACAGCTGCCCCTGCCAGCCCACGGGGACACAAGGTCCCAACCCTCAGCTGCTGTCCAGCTCCACATCTGAGCCCTGCTGGTTTTCCTTATTTTCTAGAATGCTAAACTCTTCATTTAAAAGAACACTTATCCAACTTCCCCAGCCTTTCTGGGTGTCTGGTAAAGGGAAGGTTTGTTAGGACTTCTGTCCCATCTCACCGTCATGTCACAGCTCAATACCAGCCCCTCCACCAGATGGGCAAATAGCCAGGGACCACCAGCCACCTGAGGAAGGCCCAGCATCAACCCAGACACCAAAGCAGTGAACTGATCAAAATAAGCAAGAAACCCTCCTCAAAATCACAAAGATTATCCAATACGACAGTCAAATTAAAAATTCCTGGGATTACCAGACGACAGCACCGAGGCACTCCCCCTGAATACGGTATAGAAAAAGAGTGGACACTTGGAAGAACAGATGAGAAAATGTGAAGGAGCAGTCCAGAAAACCCAACAGGTGATCAACAGAAATTCTAGGAGGACAGAAAGGAGAGCAGTTGCTGGAGCCAGCGTGAACATGAGGAAGGAGGCGCACACCAGCCTCACTGCAGAAGCCAGACCACTGGGAAGGAAAGACCTTCCCTGTGTTTCCAGGGGAAAAACACAGATCCCAGCCACAGTACGGGGAAGGAGAGCTCAGCAGCCCTGAGAGCTCCACAGAAACGGGAAGAGATGGCCAGCACCTTCGAAACCCCGCGGGAAATTACCTTCCACCTGGAACTCAACGCCAGGCCAAACCACCCACCAAGGCTCAGAAGCAAAAAAAGGCATTTCAGACACACTAGGTCTCAAAAAAAGGTATATTCTGTAAGAAAGGAGAAGCCACTTAAACAAGGGAATAAGTGAAGAAAACAAAAGACAGGACCCAGGAAACGTGGGACTGAACCCAAAGGAAACAAGGGGACTCTCACGGATGAAGCAGAAGGGAGGAACAGGCATGGCCAGGCACAGGGTCCAGAGTGCCAGGGCGCTTGGGCTGGCTGCAGGGCAGTAAGCACCTGGGAACACGCAGCACTTCTAGCTGCTGAGACACAGCTGCCTGCACAGGAAGCAGAAGCAGCACAGCACTTGGCTCGACTCAAACAGCATGTTCACAGCCAAGGGCCGTGCGCGCCGAACGCGGAGTCGGCCAGGGCTGCGTGGGCTGGGCCGGGGCTCTGCAGACTGTGGCTGGGCAGCCAGACGGTCGCTAGCTGACACTCACTCAGCAACCTCAGGAGGTGGCTGTACAGGCAGGGCCATGTGGATACACGTTTTCAAAGCGGTCCCCTCTGAGAGGCAGTTAAAAGGGGGTGGGTGGGCCAGCAGAGTTTCTCACTGAAAGCTCTGCTCTTCAAAACAGGCATATGATTAAAGTTTTATACTTTTTTTTTTTGAAACGGAGTCTCGCTTAAAGTTTTACATTTTTAAATATTTAAAAAAAGAAAGAAAAAAAAAAAGACAGCCGGCACCTCAGACAGTGACGGGGAGGCACTGTGTGCAGCGGCCGCTCTGTGAGTGAGTGCATCCTCGGGGAGCAGGGCAGGTCCAAAGCCCGGGAAGGCGCTCGGAAACTCAGGCACACAGCGGTCAGCGGCGGACAGCGTCAGAGGCGGAGCGGGCCCTCCAAGCCCACCAAGGTCTTGGAGGGGCAAGAACACCCCAGGATGGACCCCCGGGGACACAAATCTAAGAAAATCCCTCCCTCCCCTTCCCAGCTGTTTTTATAACGATATCATGAAAGTGTCTGCGCCGTGGAGACCTGTGCAGTCAGGAGGTGGGTGGGCCTGCGATGGTTTCTGTCCGGGAATACGCAGAGGACAGCTGTGCTGTCAGTCAGCTGCCCTGGCCCTCACTCCTCACCCAAGCACGGAGAGGTGGGAAGGGTCGGGGCTGGCTGCAGAATAAATGCAGCCCCTCTGAAAGGCCCAGAAAACACAAACGGAGCCACCGGCAGGCAGCCTCGTCCCCAGCAGAGAGGAGCATGGTCCTCAAGGAATAAGCTACCAAAAGGGCCAAAGAGATGAGCAAAAGTGGTGTTTCCCTGCAATGGAAAGGGGTGGTCTGAAGCCTGAAGGTTTGCAGCCCCACTTCCCTCTGTAACTAGGACATTCGAACCCTCTCCATGCCGCCAGCTGGGACCAGTGGTGGACAGGACACACGTGGTGACAGCCCAGATGTGGAAAGGGCCCCTCCAGAATCCAGCGTGCACTCCTTACAGAGGCTGGCTTTCTCTCTAAGCAGGTGCTGTGCTGTGACAGATGCACGGCCGCATCTTCCTTCTAACCTGTTCTGGCTAAAGCAAGTGTTGTCTCCCACCTCTCGGAGGTTGGCAGGCGTTAAGGGCCGGAGCAAGGCCCGGCACAGGTGCTAACACCACTGCAACCCGAGTATTTTGCTAAAGATTAAACTTCTGACACAGCTCCTGGTCCAGCACTTGCAGTCCCCACGCACATCACGGATACTACTGTAAAATCATGAACTTTGATTCATCCTCCCCTAAAACTACAAAATGCTGATTAAAACAAAAATGTGAGCAAGTGAAGGAACGTGCGCTGTGTTCATGGGTCAGGAGACTCAAGATAGTTAAGATGTCAACTCTTCCCAAACTAATCTGCAGAAGCAATGCATCCCAAAGTCCCAGCAGCCTCCTGTGTAGAAACTGACAAGGTGATTCTGAAATTCATACAGAAATGCAAAGGTCTTAGAGTAACCAACACAACTGTAAAAAAAGGTCAGGCTGGCCGCGGTGGCTCACGCCTGTCATCCCAGCACTTTAGGAGGACAAGGCAGGCAGATCATTTGAGCCCAGGAGTTCAAGACCAGCCAGGCCAACATGGTGAAACCCTGTCTCCACTAAAAACACAAAAAATTAGTTGGGCGTGGTGGTGCACCCCTGTAGTGGAGGCTGAGGCACGAGAATCGCTTGAACCAGAGAGGTGAAGGTTGCAGTGAGCCAAGAGCACACCACTGCACTCCGGCCTGGGTGACAGAATGAGACTCCCTCTCAAACCAAACCAGAAAAAGTCAGAGGGCTGACACGAGCTGATCTCAAGATGCATTAGAAAGCTCAGCACTTCAGAAGGCCAAGGCAGGGAGACTGCTTGGGCTCAGGAGTTCGAGACCAGCCTGGCCAACATGGTGAAACCCTGTCTCTACTAAAAATACAAAAATTGGCTGGGCATGGTGGTGCACACCTGTAATCCCAGCTACTCACGAGGCTGAGGCAGGAGAATCGCTTGAAGCCGGGAGGCAGAGGTTGCAGTGAGCCGAGACCATGCCACTGCACTCCAGCCTGGGCAACAGAGCAAGACTCCATCTCAAAAAAAAAAAAAAAAAGAAAAGGAAAGAAAAGCTCCAGTAATCTCAGGGCCAGGCTCATGCCTGTAATCCCAGCACTCTGGGAGGCCAAGACAGGTGGATCACCTGAGGTCAGGAGTTCAAGACCAGCCTTGGAAACATGGTAAAGTCCCATCTCTACTAAAAATACAAAAATTAGACGGTGTGGGCACGCCTGTGGTCCCAGCTACTCAGGAGACTGAGGTGGGAAGACTGCTTGAGCCTGGGACGCAGAGACTGCAGTGAGCCGAGATCGCCCCACTACACTCCAACCTGGGTGACACAGTGAGATCCCTGTCTAAAAAAAGCTCCAGTAACCAGGACAGCACAGTGTTGGTGCAAAGCTAAACAGATCAACACAGCCGTGCAGAGTCCACAAACAGGCCCACACACAGATGGACAAAGGCAATTCAGTGGTGAGGACGGGCTTCTCACATGCTGGAACAACTGGACAGACACAGGCAAACCCCTGGACCGACACCCCATAGTGTGTACCAACATCAACTCAAAATGGATCCACACCTAAATGTAAAACCTAAAACTTCCAGAAGAAAACAGGAGAACATTTCTCTGACCCAGGGTTAGGCAAAGAAATTTTAGAAACAACATCAGAAACGCAATGCATAAAAGAACAAAAGGATAAACTGGACTTCATCAAAATGTTAAACTTTGGCTTTTCAGCAGACACTGCTAGAGAATGAGAAGAAAAGGCACAGAACGGACAGACTCTTTAGAAAGCATCCATCTAATAAAGGGCTTGGATCCAGAATACATGCAGAATCCTCAAAACTCAGTAAGAAAATAACCCAGGCTGGGCGCGGTGGCTCACGCCTGTAATCCCAGCACTTTGGGAGGCTGAGGAGGACAGATCACTTGAGGTCAGGAGTTCGAGACCAGCTTGGCCAACATGGCGAAACCCTATCTCTACTAAAAATACAAAAAATTAGCAGGGCGTGGTGGTGCGCACCTGCAGTCCTAGCTACTTGGGAGGCTGAGGCATGAGAATCGCGTGAACCCGGAAGGCAGAAATTACAGTGAGCCAAGATTGCACCACTGCACTCCAGCCCAGGCAACACTGAGAGACTCTGTCTCAAGAAAAAGAAAAAAAAAAAGTGGGCAATTGAATAGACCCTTCACCAAAGGTGGCAGACGGATGCAAATGAGCACACGGAGAGAGCCCCAACATCATTAGTCATTAGGGAGACCCAAATCAAATCCTTAAAGCGACACACTCACTAAAACAGCTAAAACTAAAAAGATGAGGTGCTCTCCAGGATGTGAAGCAACCAGAGCTCCTGTATACCGCTGGTGGGAGCCTCTCTGACAACAGCCCTGCAGTTTTTCAGAAAGTTAAACATACTCCTCATGTAGGACCTGCCGTTCCACCTGAGGTGTTTAAGGCAAGCGAAAGGCAAGTGTGTGGCCTTACAAAGGCTTGTACATGCGTCATTCCAAGCAGTTTTATTTCTGATAGCCATAAATTGGAAGCAACTCCAAAGTACACCAGAGGAGGAAAGCATAAACAATTTCTGGTGTATCTATAATGGAAAAGCACTCAAATAAAACGGGATGAACTACTGATACACACAACACGGACGACTCTCGAATAATCACACCGAGTTGAAGCCAGAAAAGAGAGAGTACACACCATGTGATATGGCTTGGCTCTGTGTCCCCACCAAACCTCATTTCCAAGTGTAATCCACACGTGTGGAGGGAGGGAAGTGACTGGCTCATGGGGACGGCTTCCCCCAGGCGGTTCTCATGATAGCGAGTGAGTTCTCACGACATCCAGTGGCTTCATAAATGGCAGTTTCCTCTGCCCTCCTGTCTCTCCTGCAGCCATGTGAAGAAGGTACTTGCTTCCCCTTCGCCTTCTGCCATGATTGCCCCCAGTCATGTAGAACTGTGAGTCAATTCAACCTCTTTCCTTTATAAGTTACCCAGCCTCGGGTATTTTTTTATAGCAATGTAAGAACACACTAATACGCTGTCTGACTGCATTTATATAAAATTCTAAAACACGCAGACTCTCCTGCAGTGACAGAAAGCAGATGGGACAAGGGGTGTGGGAGGGACAGGAAGGAGGGCTAGAGAGAGGCAGAGGCCCTGCTGGGAGCAGGGTTCACCATTCTGACCCTGGGGTGATGGCTCCACGTGCATGCACGTCTGTCGAAACTCACCAGTCACTTTAAATGTGCTCAGTTTATTGCTGTCAATCACACCCCAATAAAGCTCTTAAAACACAGGCATATAGCCCTTAGAGAGCAAGAGAAAGGTACAACCCTCCCCCCAAAAAATAATGGAAAGCATAGTTTTAATTCTCTTCTTCCCACCATCCTTCCCAAGTGAAAATAACTGCCAAGTTCACAGCTAGCACACGACCTTCCCCCACCAGCCCTGCCTCTTAAGAACACTAGGAGCTGCCCGAGAGTCATATTAACAACTCCGTTCACCACCACACACAAAAACCAGGCCACGTTCAATGAGTTTTACTCCACCTGACCCCATGAGCAACACAGGGACGTGAGTGTGCTGTCGATGGCACCCCAAGCGATCACACCCTCCACCACGCTGCCTTTTTAACAGAGTATCTCACGGAGTAGCTCGGAGCATGAAACAGCTGCAGGGGTCCTGAGCTCCCAGCCTCCAAATGAAACTGCGTGCTCAAGTCTCCAAAAAATAACACCAAGCTAGCTCCTCTGATGGAAAAGGGATCCCCCGAAATGATGCAGAAGGAACTGTGGTCAGGCCTGAGGAGCAGGCCACAAAGTACCGGCTCTGTGGGAGCTGGCTCCAGCCCCCATCTCCACAAAGCCGCAGGTAGACAGACTGTGTGCACCCTCCACGCCCTCTGGAAAGCCAGGCTCCGCAGAAACACGAACCCAGCAGGCCACACTCGGCACAGGAAAGAGCAGCCTCTCCTGAAGGATCAGCAGCTCTGCTCTGCAGGCAGAAGGGCCTGAATGGGGCCTCCACCAGCCCACCCACGGCTTGTTGCCGCCCTGTGAGTGGAGAGCTGGGCCCAACACTCTCCCCTGGGCTCTGATTCTAGGATTTACCTTTATTCCTTAGGTGGTCTGCACAGCAGTCAGCCAACTCAGCATCCCCCCATCATTTGGCCAAATTTCACAAATACACAGTTGCTCACCTTAGAGCAAAGTTAAAACACCAACCTGTGAAGACTTCTAAGCATGATTTGTTTCACTCGTTAATTCCTCTGTGACTCAACAGGAATGCTTACCCTGGTGCCTGTGTACAGAAGAGCTATGTGCAAATCAACACAAAAGAAATGGCAACAATACACCAAACTCCGAGTCAGAAGTTCACCCTGAAGTTTAAAGACTGTCTTTCACCTCAAAATGCAGAGGCACTGCAAAGTGCATCTGTACTGATGGCCAGATGTGGCTCTCAGGGTCCAGTGCAGAAACGTGGAGCAGAATGAAGTTTGGGAAGAAGCCAGCCTCGCAGCCCTGAGAGCCGAGGAGCATCGTCAAAAGAGCAAGGTGCAAATCCCAAACGGGCGCAGTGACTGATGGGACTTGCCCCTGGAAAACCCTCACCCGGCCTTCAGCATCAGCCTACACACTCCCTCCTCCCCCTTGGCATTATCACAGTTGCAATTCGGTGACTGTTTTGTGATTTAGTCACTCCCTAACGTCTGTCTCCCCTCTCAATGCAAGCTCCCTGGGCTCAGTGATTAAATCTCTAAGTTCACACAAATGAACAGATTGGAGAAAAGTTTAGTGAATGCACAGGTGTACTGTGCCTACCTCAGGCCCATCCTCTCCCACCGCATATGTTAATTCCTTACCTGTCTCCGTTTCTCCTGCCAACCACAAAACCATACTACTGGAACTGTGCCAAATTTATCCATTTTCAGAACAGGATAAAATAAACTGGGCAAATAATTAATTTTCTGCACTGGATTCCTAAAAAAATCATTAACTTTACCTTACAAACATCTAAATCACATATTCATTCAAGAGGTGTTTATGAAACACTGACTATCACCAAGCTCTGAACACACAACGGAGGGCACAGCAGGCGTGGCCCACATCGCTCTATGCGCATGGGGCAAAGAAACGGAGACTGAGAAACAGCCCCCGCCTGCCCCTTGACCCCTCTCCGTTCCCTGCTAGGTGGGTTGCTCGCCCCTCACCTCGGCGGCCCAGGTCGTGCAACCAGTCAGCCAGGGCAGGAGTTGTATCATTCTGAATTGCATTTTCCAGGTTGTAAAAGCAGCCGAGTGGGCTTCTAAGCCATCTGATTGCTCACAGCCACCTCTCCACGGTGCAGGGTCGCACACGTGCTCTGCTCCTGCAGCTGAGCCTCCCTAAAGCACTGAGCAGAAACCTAGACACTCAGGAGCCGCACCTGCTCTGGGATGCTGGATGTGCTAAGGGGGGCCGGTCAGAGTGACCAAGAGGGATAGACCCACCCCACACAGGGGTTCTGGCCTTTTTTCCTACCAGGGCTTCTGCAAACCCAAACATACCCCCCAAAAAATGCTAGCTCCTTGAATTCTCTTTAAGTTAACTTTAAATGGCTGAGATATTTTGGTAAGAATACTTCAGGAAATAGGCCAGGCGCAGTGGCTCACGCCTGTAATCCCAGCACTTTGGGAGGCTGAGACAGGCGGATCACAAGGTCAGGAGATCAAGACCATCCTGGCTAACACGGTGAAACCCCGTCTCTAATAAAGATACAAAAAATTAGCCGGGCGTGGTGGCACCTGTAGTCCCAGCTACTCAGGAGGCTGAGGCAGGAGAATGGCGTGAACCCGGGAGGCGGAGCGTGCAGTGAGCCGAGGTCGCGCCACTGTACTCCAGCCTGGGGGACGGAGCGAGACTCCGCCTCAAAAAAAAAAAAAAAAAAAAGAATACTTCAGGAAATTACAGCTGACCTTTGAAAAACATGGGTCGAACTTCCAGGGTCCACTTACATGCAGATTTTTTTCAACCAATCAAGGACTGAAGATAGAGATGGACAGATATGAAACCCACGTACACAGAGGGCTGATGTTTTGCTTGCTTGGGTTCCACAGGGAACCTGCATGTGCGTACGGGGCCCTGGAACCGTCCCAAGAACACTGAGGGATGACTGTATCTGGCGCGATCACTTTAGGAAATTCTTAGCACATGGACACACCTCCGTGAACAGGTACAGTGCACATGCATGTCTGTCAAGCCACAGCCCGGGAGCAGAGCCCTGCTGCAAACTTCAACCCAAAGCTACTTCTGAAAAGCTCGTGAGCAGCCTTCAGTGAGGCTGGCATCCACCTGACCTCCAACACAGATCTCCTTCCCGACAGTGAGCTCACATTCAGGAGTGCCATAAAGCACCTGTCTAAGCCTCCAACGATACTCAACAAAGGCACAGGCTTGCATCCCATAAATACCAACCCCTGTGTCAGCTACAGGTTAAAACTGCTCTGCTCAAAACTTAGGAATTCATGGGCCGGGTGCAGTGGCTCATGCCTGTAATCCCAGCACTTTGGGAGGCCGAGGCAGGGGGATCACGAGGTCAGGAGATCAAGACTATCCTGGCTAACACGGTGAAAACCCGTCTCCACTAAAAATACAAAAAATTAGCCGGGCGTGGTGGCGGGCGCCTGTACTCCCAGCTACTCAGGAGGCTGAGGCAGGAGAATGGTGTGAACCCAGGAGGCGGAGGTTGCAGTGAGCCAAGATCGCACCACTGCACTCCAGCCTGGGCGACAGAGCAAGACTCTGTCTCAAAAAAAAAAAAAAAAAAAACTTAGGAATTCATGGATCTAGGGAAGGTGTACATAGGTGTTTGTTGTACTCATTCTTTTAAGTTTGAAATTTTGCAAGATAAAACTTGGAGGCAAGGACTGCTTTGCTATCTAGACATGCAACTCTGTGATAACCACCACTTGGGGGTAGTGGGCAAGGGGAGTAACAAGGTAAACAGTGGGACTCCTGGAAAACTCTGACACAGAAGCCCTTCAAAGGGAGCCCTGCTAGCTCTGCAGCCCCAGGGCCCAATGCCGCACGCACACACACACACACACACACTCCTACATGCACACTCCATCCAATCCCCTGTACTTGGGGCTGCCGTGGTGGGGGTGGGGGTGGGTAAGGAAAGCCTGGCTCTTGGCCTCCAGGAGCTGACAGTCTGGTAAAGAATGGGAATGCAGGCTGGGCGTGGTGGCTCATGCCTGTAATCCCAGCACTCTGGGAGGCCGAGGCGGGCAGATCACGAGGTCAGGAGATCGAGACCAGCCTGGCCAACATGGCGAAACCCCGCCTGTACTAAACATACAAAAATTAGCTGGGAGTGGAGGCACGTGCCTGTAATCCCAGCTACTCGGGAGGCTGAGGCAGGAGAATCGCTTGAACCCGGGAGTCGGAGCTTGCAGTGAGCCGAGATCGCGCCACTGCACTCCAGCCTGGCAACACAGCAAGACTCCATCTCAAAAAAAAAAAAAAAAAAAAAATCAAAAAAAAAAAAAAAAAAAAAAGAATGGCAGGCACAGGTAACCCACGGTGGTGGTCAGGGAAGCCTCAGGGCTAGGCTAGAGGGAAGAACAGTGCGCCGCGGGGGCATGGTCACGGTGAAGCTGCCCATGTGGGTGTCAGGAGCTGGCCAGGTGGAGGAAAGACACACAATGCCGGCGCTGCGACGCCAGGTGAGCAGCGCAGCGGGCCAGAGCCCCGAGATGGGTGTGCGGCCACGTGCACAAGGAGAGGAGGCAGCGGAGGCCTCTGCAGCATGCCAAGGAGCGGAGTCACAGGCAGACACGCCAACGAGCCCGCCAGGGAACTGGACACCCGCACCTCCACAGTGCCCGGTCAGTGCAGGCAATGAATCTGAGTTTCTGGTGTCCTGGATAGGACGACACAGCAGCATCACAAGCATCACAGACGTCACCACCCAGAGTCGAGACACCGCCTTTTCATGCCAAAGCCTAATATTAATTTAGATTCACTTTCATGCGTAGACAGACACGTAATTTAAAACAGCTCTGAAACATTAAAATGATTTTCCAGTCATTCAACAGTTAATAAAGTTTACCTGCCCAGCAGTGCCCATTTCTGCTTTTTCTTAACTGCCACACCCCACTGTGGCCTGTCGTGCCTCGAGGCACATTTTCGATTAGCCCTGAAGCCAGAGCATGCACTCGCAGAATGGGCTGGAGAGTGCTGGGAAGGGTCTTGCTTGCCCGACTCCATACACCTCAGTACAGCCTGCAATTTTCCAATTAACATGTTTATAGTAATAATTTTTTGAAAACAAATTTCGTCCAAAAACTTCACTAAGTTGCCAATAATGTTGAATTGTCTTATCTACTTTTTAAACTGGCCCCACAAAATGTATCAGGTGACCACGAAAGCAACACCAAGGACCACGCGGCGCACATGTGGAACCTCGTGGGTAAACACGTGGCAGGGCCTGATTCAGGAGGCCCTCTGTATCCCACCACCTCCACCATACGATGGCCTCCTTCGCCTCTTCTCAGTACTCAATTCACTTGCCCAGCTGCACCTGAGCTTCCTGAAATGCCCGAGTCTATTTGACAGACACAACATGCAACAAACAGGAAATGATTTGCAGTTGGTCTCGGGCAGGTTTTTCTTCACGTCTTTAGGTGAAAGGCTTCTGTTGAAAACATCCAGCACCTGGTATCACTTCTGCCTTCGTGAAGCCTTCCCTTATATTCTCATCCATTCCTGGTTTCTAATTTTCTGAGGTTTCTAAAATCTCTGAAACCCACAGGCCTCATGCGACTTCACTGACTCCCTCTTTCAGGGAGCCTGAGTCCAAGGTCGGAACGTGGCCAGGCTGCTCCAGGCTGGGCATCCAAGCCCTCGTCCTCCAGGTACCACACACCTTGAGGCCCAGCATGTGCAGAATCAGGCTGTGCTCGCTTCCGCCGACAGCGGTGAGCATGCTGGCTGAGCCCGGGTTGCCTCCTTGACACTGTGCTAAACCTCAGGATAAAGCATATTCATCTGCACATATTTAACTCCCAAGACTCTAAAAATCCTGCACTAACAGAGAGCCTTCACTTCTGCACAATTCTAACATGTGCTCTTTCATCTGCAGATCCTGAATTCATTCAAATGACACTTTGGGCATTCCCTTTGCCTTGACTGAGAGCTCAGTTCCAACTCTGTGCCCACCTCCCGGCCTCCCCCTACCCTACTCCACTAGCAGCTGAACAGAGCCCAAGGTGGGCGTTTTTCACTCTATTCTCCCTCTCCCCTGACTTCCTCATTCACCATATCTTCTTGGGTTATGAGTGTTTTTCTTAGTCACCGTAAGTTCTTACTGGAATAAGCACGTGTCAACAAATAAAATAATCAACAAGCAAAGGCTCCCACCAAAACCCCAGGGAGAGTCTGGGGCGCAGGGCATGCAGCCCCTGGCACCCAGAGGCGGGGCTCACAGGGAAGGCCCCGTGGAACAGCCCGGGAAGAGGGCAGCTGGCCCAGCAACACTGAGACACGGAACGCACAGGACACTTCCAGACAAAAGTTCTGGATTCTTCTCACCATCAGCAAGCAAGAAGAAAACAACCCTCCTTTCCTCAGAGCTCCCCCGCAGCACTGTCCTCCTGCGAGCCTGCACCTCCCACCTCGTGCTCTTCCTGAAGCCAGCGGTGTCTCAGCACCTCTGGAGTCTCCAGGTTAAGACTTCACATATTTGGATACATTTGATCTGCTAACTTAAAAACAGTTAGTGAAGTCACCATTTGGATAGTGCTTCCAAGCCAGTGGTGAGGGCAGTCAACTCTGCAAGCAGTCGGCTCTGCTTTTCTGAGAGGACAAGGACCACGCTCAGATTCCCTCCACCCCCGAACTGCTGCTCCCTGAGCTACCATCTCAGCAGTTTCTGTGTCCTCTGATGGGCCAGGATACAGGACTTCTCTAACCTAAAGTCTACAGGTTTGTCCAGATGGCAACAAATATCGCTTCTCTTCCACATGTTCACTGTGTTTTAAGGCAGCTTTATCCAGAGAGGCTGGGGAAGGGGGACCAATCTGAGAGTGCCAGTGGCAGGAAGACAAGCTCGGGGCCACTGGCAGCGCCTGCTGTCTGCAGAGGATGGGCTTCCAGAAGGCCCGGTGGCCCACCAGGGCCTCGGCTCTCAGCACCTGAAACCACATCTCCAGCACTCAACTCCACATGTTCTGCTTACTTTCAAAATGTTTTAAACAGTGCCAATCCCATGCACAATTTCAAGAAAACTGAGGTCAGCTGGCAGATGACATGGACCTTAAATGACTTACAGCAAAACGTCAGTTCTCCAGAACCCAGCTTTCAGATAACCTCACTTATCAGAACACACTAGGAGGGAGACAGCAAAGCAGGGGCTCCGAGCAGCCGGCAGCCGACCAGCACACACTGGGCACCGGCCCCAAATCAGAAACACATGTGGATGCTGCGCATCCTCCTAGAGCTTCCGATCAATGCGATTCATCCGTCTATGCTAAGAAGGAGAGCTGCCCAGCTCTCTAAGAACTTGCCACCAGCAGATCTTCCTGGCCTCATCTGAGCACCGAGACTGGCTTCTCGAAGCAAGCAGCTGGGAAATGATGGATGGGGGGGTGGGGAGAAGAGGGGAGGCAGCTGTCTGGACGTGGTGAGTGGCAGGAGGGCAAAGGAAGCAGCAAGGACACGGTGAGGGAGTGACCTAGGAAGAGCGGGGCAGAGGGCCACCCACAGGAGAAGAGTGAGGCCACAGATGAGATCCCTCAGCCCTCAGCGGGGCGGGCGGGGAGGTCAGGCAGGGTGGCCTCAGCCCCCAGGGGATGGCTCTGGTGCTCTCCATGAAGCAACAAGGGGAGCCACCTGTCAAGATGGGTGTGTGGCAGGAATCAGAGATCAAGGCAGAAGAGGGAGGTGACAGGACAAACAAGCTAACAAGGGCCCTGGTGGGTTTTAAATAATAGGAAGGCATTTGATACAATCCCACATCCATTGAGACAAATAAACAAATATCCCCTGCCCCAAGAAAAGCAAACAGAAAGCAACTTTAGAAAATAAGAAGTGGGAACTGGGCGGGGTGGTTCACGCCAGTAATCCCAGCACTTTGGGAGGCCAGGTCAGGCAGGTCACTTGAGGTAAGGGGTTTGAGATCAGCCTGGCTAACATGGCGAAACCCCGTCTCTACTAAAAATACAAAAACTAGCCAGGCATAGTGGCGCGTGCCTATAATCCCAGCTACTCGGGAGGCTGAAGCAGAAGAATTGCTTGAACCCGGGAGGCAGAGGTTGCAGTGAGCTGAGATCGCGCCACTGCACTCCAGCCTGGGCAACAAGAGTGAGACTCCATCTCAAAAAAAAAAAAAGGAAAAAAGAAAAAAGAAAAAGGGCCAGGCGCGGTGGCTCACGCCTGTAATCCCAGCACTTTGGAAGGCTGAGGCGGGTGGATCATGAGGTCAGGAAATCGAGACCATCCTGGCTAACATGGTAAAACCTTGTCACTACTAAAAATACAAAAAATTAGCTGGGCATGGTAGCAGGCGCCTGTAGTCCCAGCTACTTGGGAGGCTGAGGCAGGAGAATGGCATGAACCCGGGAAGAGGAGCTTGCAGTGAGCCGAGATCGCGCCACGGCACTCCAGCCTGGGCGACAGAGGGAGACTCTGTCTCCAAAAAAAAAAGAAAAAGAAAATGAGTGAGAAAGAACCTCCTTAACTTCATGAAGGAAATCTATGAAAAACATCTGTAGCAACTATCATCTTCAATGGTAAATCACTAGGAGCATTTTCTTTATAATCAGAAACAATTCAAGGCTGCCGGTCATCACCACTTCCCCTCAACACTGCACCACCTGAAACCCCAACAAGCCCAATACCAGAAGACAACATGGGAGTGAAGCACAGGATGTCAGTGAAATAAAATTGTCATTAATTGCATATAATAAATTCTCTAGGTATGACACTCAAAAAATTGCAAATTTTTAATGGAAGAGTTTAAGAGCGCCAGACTAAGATCAATATCCAAAATTCAACTGCAATTCAACACACTATCAACAAAGAATTAGAAAACATAATTTTTTATTTATTTTTAGAGAAGGGTCTCATTCTGTCACCTAGGCTAGTGTGCAGTGGCACAATCATAGCTCACTGTAGCCTCAAACTTCTGGGCTCAAGCGATCCTCCCCCCCCAACCTCCTGAGTAGCTGGGACTACAGGCACGCACCACCACGCCTGGCTAATTTTTTTTTTTTTTTATTTTTTGTAGAGACAGGGGTCTCACTATGTTGCTCAGGCTGGTCTCAAGCTCCTGACCTCGAGCAATCCTCCCACCTCAGCTTCCCAAAGTGCTGAGATGACAGGCATGAGCCATCATTCCCAGCCAGAAAATGTGTTTTAAAAAACAAAATACTTAAAATAGCAGCAATGAACTCAGAATGTCCTGGAATGTCCTACACATATCTAACAAAATATGTGTAAGACCTATATGAAAAAGACACATGAAACTTGATTGAAAGATATTACAAAATATGTAAATAGAGTAATATACCATATTCATGGATATAATCACTATATCACAGATTTTTTTTTTTTTTTTTTTGAGACGCAGTCTTGCTCGGACGCCCAGACTGGAGTGCAGTGGCGCAATCTTGGCTCACTGCAAGCTCCACCTCCCAGGTTCACGCCATTCTCCTGCCTCAGCCTCCCGAGTAGCTAGGACTACAGGCACCCTCCACCATGCCCCGCTAATTTTTTGTATTTTTAGTAGAGATGGAGTTTCACCACGTTAGCCAGGATGGTCTTGATCTCCTGACCTCGTGATCCACTCGCCTCGGCCTCCCAAAGTGCTGGGATTACAGGAGTGAGCCACTGTGCCTGATCCATAGATTTCAATTCTCCCAAAGTTGACCCACAGATCGATACAACTTCAATTAAAATAACCTACAAGGACTTTTATGGGCCCCGAAAAGTTGATTCTAAAATTTATAAGGAAGATCAAAGTGCCAAGAGTTGCACAGACAATTCTCAACAGCAACAGAATGGAGTATTACCTCTAGTAGATATCAAGAGTTAGTATGGAGCTAAATTATTTAAGGACAGGATGCTACTGACGAAAGGACAGACAAACCAAGAGAAAACAACTGACAGGCTAAAAACGGATTCCACATAATATAAAACCTGAAATGTTACAGACGGGCCATGGAGACCACAGAGGTGAGGAAGGACCATTCGAATAAGTAACACCAGGACAACTGTTCATCCAAATAGGAGGAAAATAAAAATGGAGCTCTAACTCACACCATACACGAACCCCATGCCAGGAGGATTACATACTTAAAAGCAGAAGCAAAAGCTATCATTTTAGAAGAAAATACAGAAGACTATTCCTATGACTTTCGGGTTAGAAAGGACTTCTTAAAGATGACTTGAAAAGACTTACCAAAAAGGAAACAATAGATAAATTCAACTACATTAAAATCAAGGAGTCCTATTCGTCAGAAGGTGGCCGGGCGCGGTGGCTCACGCTTGTAATCCCAGCACTTTGGGAGGCCGAGGCGGGCGGATCACGAGGTCAGGAGATCGAGACCACGGTGAAACCCCGTCTCTACTAAAAATACAAAAAAAAAAAATTAGCCGGGCGTGGTGACAGGCGCCTGTAGTCCCAGCTACTCGGAGAGGCTGAGGCAGGAGAATGGCGTGAACCCGGGAGGCGGAGCTTGCAGTGAGCCGAGATTGCGCCACTGCACTCCAGCCTGGGCGACAGAGCGAGACTCCGTCTCAACAAAAAAAAAAGAAAGTGAAAAGATCAAATATAAACTGGAAGAAGATACTGGCCATATATATGACCTATAAAGGAACAGTAACCAGAATATGCACAGAACTCCTATAATAAGAAATAATTTAAAGAAAACTGGGCAAAAAGATACAGATATTTCACAGAAGGTTACCCACAAACAATAAACATAGAAAATTAATTTCCTCCATATTAAAGGAAGTTAAATGAAATTAGTTTTCATTAATGAATTACAGGAAATTAATTAAATTTCATTATTATTACTTTTTTAAACAGTTTTGCTCTTGTTGCCCTGGCTGGAGTGCAGTGGTGCGATCTCAGCTCACTGCAACCTCCCCCTCACAGGTTCAAGCGATTCTCCTGCCTCAGCCTCCTGAGTAGCTGGGATTACAGGTATCCACCACCACGACCAGCTAATTTTTTGTATTTTTAGTAGAGATGGAGTTTCACCATGCTGGCCAGGCTGGTCTGGAACTCCTGATCTCAGGTGATCCACCCGCCTTGCCCTCCCAAAGTGCTGGGATTACACAGGCATGAGCCACTGCACCTGGCTCATTAATTAATTTTTAAATGAAAATTAAGACAACACTATGATAGCATTTTACACCCCCAGATTTGAGGAATTGAAGTCTGACAACACCCAGTGCTATCAAGGATATAAAATAACAGAAACTGCTGGGAGGCAAGTGAACTGTGGCAACTAACATTACTTATGCAGTACTGCAAGACAAACTGCAAGGAAATGACAGGCCAGTATCCCTCCTGAATCTACACAGCAAACTGCAGCAAACTGCATGCAACTGTATATAAAAAGGATAATACATGTGACCAACAGGCGTTATGCTAGGAACTCACCAGGGTTTAACACTCCAAATCAAATCAATGTAATTCACCATGTCAACAGACTAAAAAAGAAAAACCATACAAGCATCCCAATACAGGAGGAAAAGCATTTTAACAAAAATAAACATCCACTCACGACAAATTCTCACCAAACTAGGAAAAGAAGGTGCACAGACTGAATGCCATCACAATTCATATGCTGAAACCCAATCCCCAAGGTGATGGTGACAGAAGGGAGGGGCCTTTGGGGGCCCAGCCCTCATTAACCAGATTAGCACCCTTATGAAAGAGCCTGTCCCACAGCTGCCCTGCCCCTTCCTTCCACACTCTGAGGACACACAAGACGCTGCATGGGAGCAGGCAGCAGGCCCTCACCAGCATGGCAATCTTGCACTTCCCAGGACTGTGAGCAATGAATTTCCGGTGTCTAGAAGCCTCTCAGTCTACGGTATTTTGTTACAGCAGCCAGAACGGCCTATGACAGAAGCGGATTCCTCAACCTAATACAGGGCCTCTAGGAAAAACCTGCAGCTGACATCATGCGCGTCATGAGAGAAGACGGAATGCCTCCCCCAAGATCAGAACCCTTCTCAACGCTTCTGTTTGTAATATATTACACTGGAGGTTGTGGCCACTGCAATGAGACAAGAACAAGAAATAAAAGGTGCACAGACCAGAAAAAAAGATATGAACCACTCTTTACTGCAGATCACGCCTATCTTTGAAGAAAATCCTAAGAAATCTACAGAAGAAAGCTATAAAAACTAATATATGAATTAAGCACAGCCACAAGATATAAAGTCAATTTTTTTATTTTAATTCCATTTATTTTATGCTGAGTTTATTCCCATGCCGTAAGTTTTTGTTTCTTCAGTTTCTTCTGGTACAGTTTTCTTCTGTGCCACTTCCTCACCTGGCTTGGGAACAAGTTTCTTTACCATGAGGATCGTCTCAACGTGACGGGGCGCCCTGTATGGATGAACCTGACCACCAGCCCTGGAAGTCCCACAGCGCATCCTGGGTGCGCAAACACCAGAGAGCCTACATCTACACCCTCACGTTCAGTGGGACTCTCCACATCTTTAAGCGTGTGCAGCAAAAATTCCGCGCTCTTTTTGGGCCACCAACCCTGTGTCCAGCCCCACTGTTTGGCCTAGGTACACCTGCCAACTCCACCCCTGCAATGTCGAAATGGCATACACTGTTTCTATAAAGGGACGTCTTTCAGACACTTGGTGACTTCTCACGTATGCATACCCTTGATGGCCTGGGCAGTTTCACGAGCATTCTTAAAGTGATCGGGAAGACCTGAACCTCTTGATTTGCACGATTCTGTGGGGATTTCTGGGTCAAGTGACTAATGAACCATTTTCACAGATCATCTCAGGCCGCTTGGGGAAGAGCTATAAAGTCAGTATTTTTAAAAGCAATTTGTTTTGTTTGTTTTTTGTTTTTTTTGAGATGGAGTCTCACTCTGTCACCCAGGCTGGAGTGCAGTGGCATGATCTCAGCTCACTGCAAGCTCCGCCTCTCAGGTTCATGCCATTCTCCTGCCTCAGCCTCCAGGTAGCGGGAACTACAGGAGCCTGCCACTACACCCAGCTAATTTTTTGTATTTTTACTGGAGACAGGGTTTCACAGTGTTAAGCCAGGATGGTCTCAATCTCCTGACTTTGTGATCCACCCGCTTTGGCCTCCCAAAGTGCTGGGACTACAGGCGTGTACCACCATGCCCGGCTAATTTTTTGTATTTTTAATAGAGGTCTTGATCTCCTGACCTCGTGATCCGCCCGCCTCGGCCTCCCAAAGTGCTGGGATTACAGGCGTGAGCCACCGAGCCACTGCGCCCGGCCAAAAGCAATTATTTTTCTAAATACTGGCAACAATTGGAAACAAAATTTTTTAAAGGACCACATACATGGCATAAAATACGAATACTTAAGAATAAATTTAACAAAATATGTTCAGGACACAAACACTGAGAACTATGAAACAACCCTGAGAAAAATCCTGAAAGGCCTAAATCAATGAAGAGGTACACCACGTTCGTGAATCAGAGCACTCAATATTGCTAAGATACCAATGATCATAAAACCGATCTACAGACTCAACACAATCCCAAGCCAGATATCAAGGTATTGGCCAGGCCCAGTGGCTCACACCTGTAATCTCAGCACTTTGAGAGGCTGAGGCAGGCGGATCACCTGAGGTCAGGAATTCGAGACCAGCCTGGCCAACACGGCGAAACCCCATCTCTACTAAAAATACAAAAATTAGCCGGGTGCGGTGGCACGTGCCTGTAACCCCAGCTACTCGGGAGGCTGAGGCAGGAGACTCACTTGAACCTGGGAGTTGGAGCTTGCAATGAGCCAAGATTGCGCCACTGCACTCCAGGAAAAGATGTGAAAGAGTGAAAAATTCCATCTCAAAACAAACAAATAAAAAGATATCAAGGTATCAAGAGACTTTTTTTAGAAATTGATGAACTGATTCTGAAACACATGAATGCAAACAACCAGAACAGCCCTCAGCGTTTTCGAAAAAGCAGCACTGGAGGACTCCTGCCACCCATCAACACTCCCTCTAAATGGGCTGGAAAGTGCTGAGCTGCACAAGGGAAGACAAGGACATGAGTGGACAGGACACATCCCAGAAGTGACGTCCTCACACGTGGCCGAGTTTCAATAAAGGCAGCAGCATCGTTCAACAGAGAAAGGATGGTCTCCTCAACACACAAGGCTGACATGATCGGTACCCACAGAAAAAACGAGTCTCAACCCCCTACCTTACAACTCTCCCAAAATTAACTTGAATTGGGCTGAGTAAGAGCTAAGGCCATAAGCATTCTAGAAAACTCCTGTGCCTTGGGTTAGGCACAAATTTATTTAAGAAGGCACAGGATGAATTCTTAAAATGATACACTGGATTTATTTAAGGCACAAGATGAATTCTTAAAATGATACATTGGGCTTCCTTAAAATTGAAAACTTGCACTTTAAAATGCATGCAGGTAAAAGAAAAGGCAAACACACCAAGAAAATAGTTGCACAACAATTCTATCTGATAAATTACTTACATCTGGAAAATACATTTTAAACTCTTACTAAATCAATAATGACAAAACAACCTAATTTAAAACACACAGACAAAAGATTTGAAAAGACACCTCCCAAAAGAAGATAGGCAAATGAGCAAATAAGCTGGTGGAAAGACGCTCAGCATTATTAGTCACGAGGCAAATGCAAACAAAGCCACAACATAAAGGCACGGCACCCATCGAAAAGGCTAAAATTCAAGACTGACCATACCAGCTTTCCACAAGGATGTCAACCATTATGCGCTGCTGGTGAGACGCAATGCAAAATAGGACAGCCACTTTGGAGTTCCTTCAGAAATTAATATTCATTTGCCATATTCAGCAATCCCACCTGCAGTTACCTACCCAAGACAAAGAAAAACTTATGTTCATATAAAGATTTATAGGAAACATTCATAGAAGCATTGCTCATAATAATCAAAAGCTAGAAACAACCCAAATACCCATCAACTGGTAACCAGATCAACTGCGGTCCGTCCAGCCGCACACCAGGATGCTGCTCAGCAATGCAAAGGAACCAGCTACTGGCACGCACACGACACACTACCTGGGCACCACGCAGACGTATCCCGCCAAGGGAAAGAGCCAGATGTGAGGCTCCCACTACATAATCTCGTTTATACAAAATTCTAGAAGAGGCAAAATCACAGTGACAGAAGCAGCTCAGTGGCTGCTGGGGAGGAAGCTGGAGCAGAGGCTCACTCCCAGGGGCACGAGGCTACAGAATGATTCCGATTCTGTACTCAACGGTGGTGGTGACGCGACTATCGTTAAAACTCATAGACCTACACGCTGAGAAAGGTGCACTCTGCCATGTGCCAACTATGCCTCCATAAACGGAGATTCAAAAAGTAGTATGTGCTACCACTGCATGCCCACTAGAGAAGCCTGGCCACACCAAGGCAAAACAGAGAAGCCTGGCCACGCCAAGCGCCAGCAGGATCTCATGGCAGCAGCACTGGGCCTGCGGATGAAACTAAATTCGCAGAGCCGCTCAGGAACACGGCCTGGCAGTTTCTGACGAGACCAAACTCACACCTTCCGTACGACTCAGCGATTCCACTCCTGACATTTACCCAAAAGAAAAGGACGTCTACATGTATGTTCACACAAAGACTTGAACACAAATGTTCAAAAAGAAGCTTTATTCATAACAGCCAAAAACTGCAAACATGCCAGATCTCCTCAGCTGGCAAAGGTACATCCAAACAGAACCATTCCACATAAAAATGACAAACTGTGGACACGTGTAGCACACGATGACCCTCCAAGTACTCAGAGTAGGAAGCCGGACACCAGGGAGCACACAACTGGGGTTTCAGCGACGTGAGCTCTCCGAAGGACAGATCCACACGGACGGCGAGAGGCGGCCCAGAGAACGCCTTCCTGTCCGGGGCTGTGGGCCGACAGCAGAGGGTACGAGCAGACCCTCTGGGGGGCTGAACAAAATGGGGGTAGACATCCTCAATCTGTGCACTTACAACGGGGACATTTTATTGTATATAAATTATGTCCCCTCCAAGAATTTTTATGCGTGTTAACCTCTATTTAAAGGAGAGCCCCCACCCCCAAACTGTCAGCCTCCATGTACAGCCACACCTCACATAATGATGCTACTGGCAATAACAGACGGCACACATGATACTGGTCCCATCAAGACCATCCTGGCTAACAGGGTGAAACCCCATCTCTACTAAAAATACAAAAAATCAGCCAGGCGTGGTAGCATACGCCTGCAGTCCCAGCTACTTGGGAGGCTGAGGCAGGAGAATTGCTTGAACCCGGGAGACAGAGGTTGCAGTGAGCCGAAATCGCACCACTGCACTCCAGCCTGGGCAACAGAGCGAGAATCCATCTCAAAAAAAAAAAAAAAAAAAAGAAGAAGAAAAAGAAAAAAGAAATGTATGGCACACTGACCAGGTGCAGTAGCTCACCACTTTGAGAGGGTGAGGTGGGAAGACTGCCTAAGGCCAGAAGTTCAAGACCAGCCTGGGCAACAAAGCAAGAGCCCCTCTCTCTACAAAAAATTGAAACATCAGCCAGGCACAGTGGCTGTAGTTCCAGCTACTTAGGGGAGGCCAAGGCAGGAGGATCACGTGAGCCCAGGAGTTCAAGGCACCACTGCACTCCAGCGTGAGTGACAGAGTGAGGCCCTATCTCCTAAAAAAAAAAAAAAACCCTCCCACATACAATTCTGTAGCATACAGAATACTGGCTAATGATACGGACAGGAGGCAAGGAAATACTGGGTAGAAGAGGGCAATTCCCCAGCAAAGGCCCCATCCTCAAGCCTGGACACCTGCGACCCTAAATGGGAACAAGCATTCCTGTTTGCGCACCCAAATGTTGCCTTTTCCAAGACTACTCTGGCCTGCCACACCCCTATCTTGTGCCCATATAAACCCCAAGCTCCACTGACGAGAGCAAAGTGGCACAGCAGAGAAGGAGAAAAGAGAAGGAGCATCTGAACATCGAGAGGGGTTCGGCTGGGCACCGTCCAAAAGGAGATCGGCTGTGGGACGGCTGAACTCTAGAGGAAGATCATCTTCTCACTCCATCCCCTTGCCAGCTCATCCATCTCACTGAAGGCCACCCCCATCACTCAATAAAATCCCCACAAATGCCATCCTTCAAGACCGTGTGACCCGATTCTTCCTGGACACCACACAAGGACTCCGGTACCGAGAGGGCAGGGGGTAAAAGGCTGTCGCCTGACTCTCTGCTGAGCTGGTTAACATTTAGCCATCTGAGAATGGCAATTGCTGAAAGAGCATTCATTGTAACCTACCCCTAGATACTACTGTGGGGCCGGAGCCCAAAAGGGCTCGCCCGGGCTCCTGCACCTGCCCGTCTGCACGCCCCCCCTCCAGCAAATGAGCCACACCCCCTGTTGCAAGTCCCCAGAGGGGGTCAGTGAACTCTCCGGTTTCAATGATAATTAGCAACTATGTTACTGGTTTACATATTTACTATATTCTACTTCCCATCACTGTTTCAGAATATACGGCATCTACTTATTAAAACTTACAGTTAACTGTAAAGCAGCCTCAGGCAGGTCCTTCAGGAAGAATCCAGAAGAAGGCACTGTTATCATAGGGATGACGGCTCCATGTGTGTCACTGCCCCTGAAGACTTTTCAGGGAGACGGGACTTGGAGGTGGAGGACAGTGATATGGATGATCCTGACTCTACAGGCCTAGGCTAACGTGTGTGCTTGTGTCTTGTTTCTAACAAGTAAGTTTAAAAAGTAATAAATAATTTTAAAAATGGAAAAAAGCTGGCTGGGCGTGGTGGCACACATCTGTAAACCCAGCATTTTTGGAGGCTAAGGCAGGCAGATCGCTTGAGCCCAGGAGTCCAAGACCAGCCTGGGCAACATGGTGAAACCTACAAAAATTAGCCCGGCATGGTGGCCACGCCTGCCTGTAGTTCCCGCCGTCCGGGAGCCTGAGGTGGGAGGATCTCCTGAGCCCAGGAGGTCAAGGCTGCAGTAAGCCATGATTGCGTCACTGCACTCCAGCCTGGGTGACAGAGCTTACAGAATAAGGATACAAAGAAAGTATTTTTTTGCACAGCTGTATAATGTGTTTGTGTTTTAAGCTAAGTGTTACTACAAAAGAGTCAAAAAGTTTTAAAAAGTTAAAAAGTTTATGAAGTTATAGTAAGTTAAGGTTATTACTGAAGAAAGAAAACTGTGTTTTTATAAATTCCATAGTCCCTAAACATACCCCAAGCATAGAATGCTCCAGAGCCTACAGCAGTGCAGTCATGTCCCAGGCCTCTCACAGACTCCCGCAGAGCAACACCCAGTCCTGCAAGCTCCATTCATGGTGAGTGCCCTACACAGGTGCACCATTTTTCATTTTTATCCCCCATTTTTACTGTACCTTTTCCATATTTAGATACACAAACTCACTATTGTGTTACAGCTGTACACCTCACAAGCCATGCAGGTTTACAGCCCAGGAGCCAGGGGCCACACCACACAGCCTAAGAGTGTAGCAGGCTGTGCCATCCAGGTTCGTGTTAGTATATTCCACGATGCTTGCACAACGATGACATTGCCTAACAATGCGTTTCTAGAATGTATCCCCATCACTAAGTGGCGCACGACTGTATCTGGTTTACACATAATTCCAGGAAGTATTTCCAAGCCCACTGCAGGCTGGACAGGCAGGCACAGAGGCAGGGCCAGTTAGCTACCCCAGGCTTCAGCCTCCCACCAATGCAAAGGCCACTCTGCCTAGCCTTCCCTTAAGACTAAGCCTCCCCTATCTCCAGCCCAATATTCCCAGGCATAGCTAACTTGTGCTTATTATATGCTTTTTGCCTTGGCAGAGAAAAACATAATGTATTTTTTAAACTATTTCCTTCCAAAATTATATTTTTTAAGTTTTAGTGCTTGAATTATGCAGAAAAGCGTCACTATTCAAAGTAATTTCCTGAGTGTACTACACATAAAGCTTCAAGTTTTTCAATTAAAATCAAATGCTACCAGAGATGATCTCCAGATTACATTAAGAAAAAATATCAAGGTAAAAATCAGTGTATATGCTACATTAGTTATAATAGGAGAAAAAGAATATATGTGTGTATGCATGCGAGTATGTGTATTTTGAACCACGTTTTATACCCTAAAAATACAACATGAAACAAAAAAAGTAAAATTGAAAACAAACCAAAACATAACTAAATTGTGTATCAAATTGGTAACATAACCAACACAAAAAAGAATCATTTCAGTGGAGTTTTGAACACAGTACTGATCTAACATCCTTAAAGAATAAATTCTAAAGACAAAGAATGCGAAGAAACCTTAAACTTTACTCTCATGTTATTGTTGTAATTCTGTTTAAGTAGAGGGTAGGAGAAGCCGAGTAAGAAAACATGTTTATGTTACTAGCATCTAAGCTTTTCTGTGCAAGAGAAGAGATAAAAATACAATCTCACAGAATTTACGGGAGGGGGAGAATGTGCTGTGTTAAAAATGTGACCAGCGTGACCAGCACCCCCCAGCGTGACTGCCGAAACTGCTCAAGAGTCATTTTCCTCTAAGTGCCATTCCAAGGCACCTTGGGGAAGAGACAGGCCTGGGACAGGAAATATAGGATGAGGCTGATGTCTTGCACCAGATGCACCAAACAGGATGGAGCGAAGGCCAGGAGGCCAGGAGACCCATGGGCACAGGGAGCAGTCCCACATGGGAAAGGACAAGAAACTCAGCCCAGGGCGAGAAAAGAGGCCACCTTGAGTGACACATGAAAATTAATCCTAGACAGATTAGTGACTACAAGGAAAAGAAAACTCACAACGCCGACGTGAAAACACAGGTGAGTAGATAAATAACCTCAGGTAGGCAGAGACAGTCTAGCCACACCGCAGGAAGAAAACTCGCAAAGCCATGCCGCTCAAACGGAATCCCATCGGGACACTCCCCGCTCAGGACTGTCACGGAGACAACCGTCCCGCACCTCCTGGCCCATGCACCCTCCCCACCGGCCACACAAGGTCTGGAATGTTCTTCCCTGCCCTTCCTGGGAAAGCCCTGCCTGCCGTGCCTGCCCTGCTCCTCTCTACCCTTGACTCGCTTCAGGTGCTTGGTGGAGCTGATGGCAGTTAAACTTTCAACAGCGCGCCTGTTTGGGTTTCAGCTTCAGAGAACAGGCGCAGAATCCCTGCACGTGCGAGCACTCCGTTGTGGGATGAACCAGTGACGCCGCCTGAGCCACACACCCGTGGTCTCGGTTCTACAGTTCTCCCTTGGTGACAGGAATACAGATTAGCATGCGTTTCTTTTCCATACTTTTTTGCATTTATCAAATTTTCTAGAATGAGTACATACTACTCAGAAAGAAAATAACTATTTAAAAGCCAGAAAACTGCCTTGTTTGTGAGTATAAGGCTACATAAGCTATTGCTACACACCTGCTCCTGGAAAGGGTGAATGCTGAGGAGAACGCAACAGATCTGTAGCGAAAGAGCCGACGGACGTGAAAACACTTTCTCATCTAATACAGAGCAGACGCTCCTGCTTGGACAAAGGGAAAACAGAACTGATGCCCAGGGTACAAACAGGTCCCAAACACACAGCTCCTCATCTGTGTCCTCTGCAGGAATAGCAGTAACCTCTTTTTCACAACTATAACTAACAAATTTTCCTTCTCTCACACAAACACTTCCAAATACTGATTCTCTCCTAAAGAAATGCAAAGTTCCACAGCCAGCATCAGATTTAAGAGGCAGTTAACAAGGCTGTTTCCCCCCAGGCCGCTGAAAGCCCTCGCTCTGCGGCGCCCCGGTGCAGCAGACAGCAGACATTGGGATTCTGTACCAACAAATGAGACACAAATGACAACCACAGCCACAACTGCCTTTCCTTCCCCGAAACACCACGCTACAGGCAACAGGAAGGAACATGGCCCCAGGGACTTGGTACAGCTTTACTGAAATACAGTTTACATAAAACAAAATTCACCTATTTTAAGTGTGCAATTTGAAAAGTTTGGGCAAATGTATACAGTCGTGTAACCACTACCACAATCAAGATTTAAAACGTTTCTATTCGCTTAAAACATGCCCTAATGCCACACTACATCACCCTCAGTCCAGGCAACCACGACTGTTCCAGTTTAGCTTTTTCTAGAATTTCATACAAATGAAATTGTTCGATAGGCGGTCTTTCCCTCCCAGCTTCTTGCACCTGGTGGGGAATTTTGTAGATTCACTGTATTGCTGCATGTGTCGTGATATGCTCCTGCGTGGAGCTGAGCAGCATCTCACCATACAGATCTATCACATCACCTGTCACCACTCATGGCAGGACGGACACTTCGGTTCTTTCCAAATATCCTGGGTGGGGCTGCCGCACACGGTCAATCAGTACTTAACTTTTTACGCTTCTCCTAACTGTCAGCGTTGAGGGTCCCAGGACCTCCACACCCACCGACACACGGGATGGCTGTCAGTTTAACTCCAGCTGTTTTTAGGTGGGTGTGTTACCAGCTGCAGCATCCTACTGGGGTTTTATGTCCTGGAGTCTAACTATGTGAGCACCTTTTCATACACCTGTGAGCCATTTGTGTACCTTCTTTTGGGTCTATTCAAACCCTCTGCCCATTTTTAAGCATTGTTTGTCGTCTTGTTATTTAGTCGTGAGAGTTCTTTACGTATTCTGGATACAAGTTCTTTGTTAGATGTAAATATTTTCTCCCAGTCGACGGCTTGCCTTTTCATTGTCTTAACAACATCTGTCAACTAACGAAAGTCTTCCTTTAATTTTGAAGTCCTATGTATCGACTTTCTGCCCTATTAGTTCATGCTATTTGTATCCTAGGAAATCTTTCTCCAGCCACAGTCATAAAGACCATCACTGTGTCTTACTCATCTATTCTTCGACAATTACTCTCTTTTCAGAAGGACAACTTCAGTGTCACTATGAGCGGGACACACTCTTACTAGCATGGGGCTATGGCAGCCACCACTGCAATCCCAAAGCTGACCAGGCTCCTTGCTTACCCCGAGAGACCACACCACCAGCCTGCACTGACACCCCTGAAACACTGACCTTCTAGAAACACTCTTTTTTTTCTGAGAGAGTCACACCAAGGTCTGGTTAAGGAGGCACCCAGAGCATGGACTTCTCTTAAAGCTGATGAATATTCGAGAGCTCCTTTAGAAGGAAGAGATCACACAGTCTCAGGGCACCTGCTCTACCCTCTTCCTTCTACAGTGAGACCCTCCCCACCCCCGCACAGGAAAGGGGCGCTGAGAAGAGTAAGTCCACAAGCAAGTGAAGACTCCATCGCATGCACAACAGGCCACACTCAGGACAGCGCTAGAGGCACCATCGCACTGGAAATAGCTGGCATAAAAAGAGATGGAAACGGTGGCGGAAGATGCTGCAGCCTCTGCCTCTGCCGTGAGCGCAGAGCGCACCATCAAGCCCAGGTGATGCGACGCGCTTCAGCACCAACCAGGCTTCGCCATGAGAAGAGTCGCCCCTGGCTCCCACCACAGGAACACGGCAGAATACAAACACACGCTATCAAATGTCAATCATACCAAAAAGGACACAGCCACGGAAGCCGCAGGTCTATTTTTATAAACACCAGCACCCGGGATTCCTCGCCGAGATGTTCAAACACGGGCGCTGCCTGACACCGGCGACCCCGCCCCGGGACCGCCCCACATCAGGGTCATCCCAGACCTAGCTCCCCAGCACCCACACCCTCACTGGACCACCCCCTCATCAAGATGCCTGGTCCCCCACCCAGAGCCAGAGCCACAATACGGGGAGGGGTGTGTGGAAGAAATCAAGTCTCAAAGTCACCTCTGAAAATCCCCTGAAGCCCTGGGGCTCAGTGCCGATTCAATTCCCTGTGGCTGCGACATACCTAGCACCCTCCCACACAGGGCAGGCTGGCGCGTGCCAGCCCAATTCCCAGATGAGAAAGGGGCTGCCTCTCAGGGTTCTGTTGTGCCACAAATGCTTTTCTAAAAGCCAAGAGGCAGCCCAGCTCCTCTGGACACACCTAGGAAAAGATGGGAGGTGTCAAGTGATTTGCTCAGCTGGGCATCCCGAGTACAGAGCAGTGAGGACAACCACAGACAGGGCCACCTGCAGGGCCTGGCTGGAATCTCCCTGACTCCAGCTGGCCAGCAGGTCCTAGCTAGCCCCTCCCTCCTGTCCCCGGGGTGGGCCCTGCTCTTCCCCTAACAGAGGTGCCCCTACTCTCATGCAACACAAACCCACTGCACTTCCAGGGTCCTCATGTGGGGCCACACCACCGTTAAGCAGGATCGTCTCCCCACGTGCCCACCTCCGTCACCAGGTTCCATCCCCACAGGCACTCTCCCTGTATGCCCACCTTGTGACCAGGCACCATCCCCCCAGGGCTCTCTCCTGGCATGCCCACCTCGGTCCCTGGGCTCCATGCCCCCCCGGGCCCTCTCCCCACATGCCCACCTCGATCACTGGGCACCGTCCCCCCTCCGGGCCCTCTCCCCACGTGCCCACCTTGATCACTGGGCGCCGTGGCCCCAGCCCTCTCCCTGCATGCCCACCTCGGTCACCGGGCTCCATTCCCCCCAGCCCTCTCCCCGCATGCCCACCTCAGTCACCGGGTTCCGTCCCCATACCAGCCCTCTCCCCGCATGCCCACCTCGGTCACCGGGCTCCGTCCCCACACCAGCCCCCTCCCCGCATGCCCACCTCGGTCACCGGGCTCCATCCCCCAACTCCAAGCTGCAGCATCTGTACTGTGCCTCCACTGGCACCACCCACCAGCCCCATCCTGGCTGCTGGTTCTCCAGGTGCAGCAGCGCCCGCGCCCGCCTTCCACATCTGCCCCACTATCCCCACCATCAGGACATGCCGAGACCCTGCAAGCGGGGTTCCTGGGCTGAGCTTCTGTGCAAGTGTCTGTGACCTGTCCAGGACACGGACCCCAAACATCTGCCCTGTAGGGCAGTGGTGAGCATGGGAGGCGCACACAGTGCCTGGCACCAGCCAGCACCCAGCAGCCACAACACATAGGCCCACTTCTGCATCCCCTGCTCAGTGACCACCGCCGTTTCTGATTCTGTCTCCAGTGTGTCATCAGGACCAACATCTAGAACCCAGGCCAGACCTTCTGGCTTTTCCACTCCACAGCCTTCAGGGGTCCCCAGTGCCTGCAGAAGAAAGCCCTGCTCTCCGCATCATCCTGGGTCTCGTCTGCCTGAGTCACACCCATACTCACACCTGCAGAGAACCACCATGGCCCAGATCCCTGCCTGCCTCAGCCCCGCACCCTGCCCCTCGTCCACCATGCACCCCAGCCCAACTCCCAACTCCCCAGCAATCCACAGCTGCCACCAGGGTCACTCCAGAGGGAGGCAGGGCCAGGGCAGAGGTTCCAGAGCCCGGGTCTCTAGCCCCAGGCCCCACCAGCCACATGGCCTTGAGCAGTTCATAGAAATGGGAGGCTCAGTGTTCTCGTCCCTGCACACATTGGCCCCAAGAGATCAGAACCCCCACACCTGACCCCCCAGAACAAGGCATGCCCAGCGCTGCTTCCTCCTGCACCCACCCAGCAAGGCCCCTTTCTGCCGCTACCCACACCGCCCCGGGCGCTGGGGAATCGGTGGAGACCCCAGGCAGGGCCCCTCCCACAGAGCAGCTGAGAGCTGGGAAGAAAACATTTTCACCCCTCACAGGGGAAGCATCTGAAGTCAACAGCACACTCTCGAAAAGTTACAAGGAGGTTCAGAAAGGGAGGAAATCACGTCCAAAATGAACCTCAGCCCATGGCCTCCAGGGTCAAGTGGAAGGCAGGGGGCAGGGCCGCCCCACGGGCGCTGGGGCTGAGCAGCAAGAAGGGACCAAGTCCCCTGTGGGACCAGCAGCGAGGGTTCCAGCGAGGCCCGGGCCTGCGCCCCAGCCCGTCACAGAGGCCCCTTCCTGCCCACTGGCCAGACACCCAGGGTGCTCAGCTCTTGACGTGGGACACCGGGGGTTCTGGGCCCACTGTGCCCGAAGCAGTCACAGGGCATCACCACCTGGCCTGGATACTCTCAGGCCTCCCCTCACAGGATACTCCTGTCAGGCAGGGAGCCACTCAGCAATGCTCCCTCCCCACAGGGCCCTAGGACTGCCCTCCCCAGGCTGCACATGCAGAGGGAACTTCGTCATCTCGGCCCTGCAGCATGAGTCCCATCCGCCGCTCACTCCCACCCCTCTCACCGCCATAGGACACAGGGCTGGGCCTGTCCCAGACCTGTTTTCCCACCACCAGAGCCCTGATCCACAGAGGCCACCCTCCCTCCCCATCCGCTCGGTGACCCCCACAGCCATCGGGACAGTCCCTCAGTCCCCACAGTCCGTCCTCTGAGGGGCCTGGCCCCTGCTATGGCACCACTTCAGAACCTCAGGACAGGTGGCCTGTGGCCCTCAACGATGCCCCTGCCAAGCCTCCTGCAGCCGTCACTGGCCAGGCCATCAGTACCTCAGGGGCGTCCCGGGCAGCAGGGATGCAGTGATGAGACAGATCCACCCGTGAGTAACCTGCACCCACAGGACATGCTCCATTCTGGACGTCTGCCACTCCTTCCTGGACAAACCAAGGTTGCCGCCTCCCACCAGGCTCTAGGGCCTGCAGAGACACAACCAACGCCCTGCTGGGCCACGTCACCTCCACAACCACAAGGAAGAGAGATGACAGGAAGGCCACCTTCCCCTTCTGCGTCCTGCACCGTGAACTCCCTGCATCCCTGCAGCACAGCATGGCCACCGAGCACCGCAGACGTGCCCGGGCCAACCAGCTCCAAGTGGGGTTCAGTAGCGGGGTGCAGGCTAAATGACAGTGGCCTGGATGAAGTGGCTGACATAAAGCACGTCAAAGGCTCAACCTCCCCCTCCCGCCCCACCCATCCTCATCCAGCCTAACTCGCACCAACCCGAAGCACGAATCCAAATGGGGCGCACTTTATTTCCGCTATTCAGCGTAGCTCCAAGATCTCTCCTTAAAAAACAAACAGGAAAAAACAAAGAAACTGTCCTTTGACCCCCTCACCACAGTCAGTGACCTACTTCTCCATCTCCTCCTGAACCTGACCCCCAGCACTGCCATCTGGGACCAGCCGCCTCCAGTTGGCTGAGATCGACAAACCCCAGGGTGCCCTGCCCCACACCCGCTCCACACCCCAGCCCCAGCCCATGTGTGCCCTGTGCGTCACTGCCTCCTCTGCACCACTAGAATGTCCCTGCCCAGGTGTCTGGGCTGGTATCTTGTCACCTCCCCCACAACAGACGGGCGAGTGTCCCATGGCTTGAACACCACCGTCCCCACACTGCCCCCCTCTGTGAACTGCAGGCTCACGCTCCAGGTGCCTCGCGCCACCCCCCACACCCCAGGTGCCTCGCACCGCCCCTCACACCACCAGGTCCCTCACACCGCCCCTCACACCCCACACCCCAGGTTCCTCAAGCCACCCCCACAACACCAGGTCCCTCAGACCACCCCACCCCCACACCACCAGGTCCCTCAGGCCATTCCCCACATCCCAGGTCCCTCGCGCCATCCCCCACATGCCAGGTCCCTCACACCACTCCCCACACCACCAGGTCCCTCAGGCCATCCCCCACACCCCAGGTCCCTCACACCACTCCCCACACCACCAGATCCCTCGAGCCATCCCCCACACCCCAGGTCCCTCACACCGCCACTCGTACCATCAGGTCCCTCACATCACCCCACAAAACACCAATTCCTTTGCAACACACCCCATGACATCAAGTCCCTTCCGCCACCCCCCACAACACCAGGTCTCCAGGGCTGGAACCGTGTGGCCCAAGGCAGGTGGCAGCCCTTCCCACACAGGAACTCTGGTGGCACACCCACAACCTCCAAGGCACTGAGGTGATGCCATCCCCAAGCCCAGCCTTCAGGCTCAGGCAGAGCTGCGTCTGGCCCACAGAGCACCCAAAAGCGGAAGAGGGAGGCCCTGTCACCCGTCCAGAATCACAGCCTCCAAGACACCCAGTCCGTGCTTTCCAAACTCTCAGAGCTCTGTGTCTAATCGATGGTGGGGTGAAGAGAGAGCCACGGTGGCCCTGAGTGCAAGCACCATCCTGAAGCCAGGAGCCCATGAGGCCGCTGAGCCGGTGGACCAGGATCGCCCTTGCACTGCCCTGTGACAAGCTCCTGGCCCAGCTCTCTGCTGCTCTGGATCCATCACTAAGTGGCTCCATTAAGTGCCTGGTCAGGCAGGAGCAGCAAGGAAATGCTGGGGCACCCACATCTGAACAGAGAAGACGCCCACCTTGAGAAGGTACTCTGGAGAAGGGAGCCAGCGAGCGACGTTTATGCTGAGAAGCTGCATCCGTGCACCTTGCCTCCGCCCGTCCATGCCGACCTGCAGCTCTCCCCAGGCAACTCCGTCAGCAAGCTGCCAGATCCACAAGGTCTCACCTGAGCTCACCGCCCAGTGAACGTTTGTTGACCAACCAACCAAACTCATCCCCCTGGCCCACCAAGGCCATGCACGGTCTGAGGCCTGCTGGCTGTCCACCCATATCCCACCCTGCTCCCAGGCACAAGCCGAACCACCCAGCACTCTGTGCAGACAGACACGGCCAATGACCAAGTCTTCTCGGCTGGAACTAGGGAGAGGCCTGCGTCACTTCTGAGCAACGGCCTTAAGACCAGGAGTGCCTCCTGGCCACTTGACGCCCTTGCAGCCGCAGGACTGCAGGGACTGACAGACATGGGCCTCCCCAGGCAGATGAGGTGGCCCAGACCTAGCAGACAGCCACCAGCTGGGGGGAGCCCAAGCACTGGAGGGCCCACAGGACACAGAGGATCATCAGGTGAGGCCACGCGCCACACAGACCCACCCCAGTGCAACAGCCCCTCACCATGCACTCAGGATATTCCATTCTGTGGATTTTCTCTTTGAAAGCCCCTGTGCTTTAGGGGTTTTAAGTCCATAAGTTCGCTCCAAGCTGAACCATTTCCAGTCTCTCTCAGCAGCACAGGCATGAAGGAGGAGGCCTGAAGGAGTGACAGGTGCCCTGTGGCATGCGGCCTCCGTTAAGTGGCCACGGGGTTTTGGAGAAGCCGGTCACCTCTGTGAGCCTCAGCATCTTTGTGGAGGGGGACTCCCTTCCAGGACTTTCTGGCTCTAGAGATCTACATGTCTGTGAATCTGTGGATGCCAACATGCGGCAGGAAGGCGAGGACTGCACGCGCAAGAGCAAAGCGGCCTCCATCACAACCATGCTACCTCCGCCATCGCTGCACTGGAGGCCAGGAGAGACGCCAGCCTTGCAACAAACGCTACTCCACCACACAAGGCTCTCAGCAACGGCGGTGCCATGTCCTTCCGCCCCAACAGCTGACAGCTCTTTGCTCTGGGCCACCCCTCCTGCAACCTCCTCCACCAGGCTCCTGCACCCAGGTGTCCACCCTCACCAGGTATCCCACTCCCAGCACTGCTGGCCAGATGCGCCCTATGAATGCCCACCTCTCCCAGCCCTACTTCCTGGCTCCCAAGCTGGCCCAGCCTTGGAGGTGCCGGCACCTGCAGGGCAGCCTTCTACGGCTCTTCTAGTCTACTCTACAGGCTCATAACACCGTCACGGCCGTCAGAGCCAGCAACACCATGACTCCTAGACCCTGGCCTGTGCCAGCTGCTCCCCTGAGCTCCTGCCTCCCACTAACCACCACTGACGTTCCCTCTCACCCCGCCTGCCCACCTCAATCTCATTCCACAAGAGCCTTTGTCCTCCCTCCTCCCTCCAGCCCATCCACACCTCCCTAAGCCCCACCATCTGCCCTGGGCCCCTGCCACAACCACCCCCACGTTCCACAGCTCAGACGCAAAAGTGACCTCAACATACAACTTCAAATTATGCCCTATCCAGCTTCAAACCCTCAATGGCTTCCAGCCACTGAGGCACTTGGAATCAATTCACACTGCCTGGGGGCAGCCCTGCAATACACTCAATTCACACTGCC
>NW_026652296.1:2093018-2165538 GCF_009828535.3 Hylobates moloch | reverse complement strand
AAACCACAATGAGATACCATCTCCCACCAGTTAGAATGGCGATCATTAAAAAGTCAGGAAACAACAGGTGCTGGAGAGGATGTGGAGAAATAGGAACACTTTTACACGTTGGTTGGACTGTAAACTAGTTCAACCATTGTGGAAGATAGTGTGGCGATTCCTCAGGGACCTAGAACTAGAAATACCATTTGACCCAGCCATCCCATTACTGGGTATATACCCAAAGGATTATAAATCATGCTACTATAAAGACACATGCACACTTATGTTTATTGCGGCACTATTCACAATAACTCGGAACCAACCCAAATGTCCGTCAATGATAAACTGGATTAAGAAAATGTGGCTCATATACACCATGGAATACTATGCAGCCATAAAAAATGATGAGTTCATGTCCTTTGTAGAGACATGGATGAAGCTGGAAACCATCATTCTCAGCAAACTGTAGCAAGGACAAAAAACCAAACACCGCATGGTCTCACTCATAGGTGGGAATTGAACAATGAGAACACATGGACACAGGAAGGGGAACATCACACACTGGGGCCTGTTGTGGGGTGGGGGGAGCGGGGAGGGATAGAATTAGGAGATATACATAATGTAAATGACGAGTTAATGGGTGCAGCACACCATCATGGCACATGTATACATATGTAACAAACCTACACGTTGTGCACATGTACCCTAGAACTTAAAGTATAATAAAAAATATTTAAAAAAAGAGTCAGAGGCTCAATATTGTAAAAATGTCATTTCTCCCAAAATGATCTACAGATTGTACACAAAATGAATATTTAAATCCCAGCTTTTTTTTTTTTTCTTTACAGAAATGGACAAGCTGGGCTTCTGTTTCCGGTATGGTGGATAAACGCCTATTGAACTAACCCTTCCAAAGGCAGCACTGTAAACTCTGGGCAAAACAGGAAACAACGCTTACCTGAAGTCACCAGAGCGTGAACACAGCAGGCACATTCTGAAGGTGTCAACACTTGGAAGAGGAAAACGGTACCAGGTTTTCACAGCTCCTAGACTAAAGTCAGGTAACAGGCCATACCATGCAGGGCAAATAAAACTCCAATAAAAAGCCATATGGTTTTCTGGCTAGAAAATGTAGAAGACAAGTGTGATGGTTAATATTGAGTGTCAACTTGATTGGATTGAAGGATGGAAAGTATTGTTCCTGGGTGTGTCTGTAAGGATGTTTCCAAAGGAGATTAACATTTGAGTCAGTGGACTGGGAGAGGCAGACCCACCCTCAATGTGAGTGAGCACCATCTAATCAGCTGCCAGCGTGGCTGGAATAAAGCAGGCAGAAGAAGGAGGAATGAGCAGACTTGCTGAGTCTTCTGGCCTCCATTTTTCTCCTGTGCTGGATGCTGCCTGCCCTCAAACATCAGACTCCAAGTTCTTTGGCTTTTAGACTCTTGGCCTTTGTGATTTGCCAGGGGCTCTCAAGCCTTCACCCACAGACTGAAGCCTGCACTGCCGGCTTCCCTACTTTTGAGGTTTTGGGACTCAGACTGATCCACTACTGACTTCCTTGCTCCTCAACTTGCAGACAGCATATCATGGAACTTTACCTTCTGATGATGTGAGTCAGTTCTCCTTAATAAACTCCCCTTCCTATATACATCTATCCTATTCTGTCCCTCTAGAGAACCCTGATCATACAGTAAATTGGTACCAGAAGTGGGGTGATCAGCCAGCTACTTGGTGGCAGGTTGATCATATTGGAACTCTTCCACCATGGAAAGGGCTGTGGTTTGTCCTCACCGGTATAGACACTTACTCTGGATATGGGTTTGCCTATCCTGCATTCAATGCTTCTACCAAGACTACCATCCGTGGACTCACAGAATGCCTTATCCACCGTCATGGTATTCCATACAGCATTGCCTCTTACCAAGGTACTCACTTTACAGCTAAAGAAGGGCAGCAGTGGACTCAGCCTCATGGAATTCACTGGTTGTACCATAGTCCCCACCATCCCAAAGCAGCTGGATTGATTGAATGATGGAATGGCCTTTCGAAGTCACAGTCACAATGGCAACTAGGTGAGAATACTTTGCAAGACTGGGGCAGAGTTCTCCAGAAGGCCATGTATGCTCTGAATCAGCATCCAACATATGGTACTGTTTCTCCCATAGCCAGGATTCACAGGACCAGAAATCAAAGGGTAGAAATGGAAGTGGCACCACTCACCATCACCCCTAGTGACCCACTAGCAAACTTTTTGCTAGTTGAGCTAACCACAACCTCTTGAAAGTAAGGGAGCATCCCAGAAAGGAGAGAGCTGCAGATCCAAATTCTGTTAATACTCTTTGTCTAAATCTCTAGTTGAGCACTGAACCACATGTGTGGGACAGACTCCAAGCAGCTCGACCTAGAATAAAACAACAGAAATGAAATTTGAGCCACTGTCCAAGGGACTGGGTTTGCAGTCTCAGTTCCATCAAGTCAATTGTCTGCTACCACACCACACGCATACACACACACACACACACACACACACACACACACACACACACACATCAGTGCTCTACTCCAAACTGTCACGATGTTCAGAATAAAATTCAAAATTACGGAATATACAAAGAAAAAAATTGTTATACATTCTCCATCCTACTGGAAATTGACCCCTGATAGGACCCAGATTGATGAATTAGCAAACAAGGATTTTAAAGCAACTATTATAATTGCTGCTGTAAGGGAAGATACACTTTTCTTTTTTTGAGACAGTCTCACTCTGTTGCCCAGGGTGGAATACAGTGAGACCGTCTCAGCTCACTGCAGATTTTGACTCCCAGACTCAAGAGATCCTCCCACCTCAGCCTCCCGAGTAGCTGAGACTACAGGTGTGCACCACTGCACCTGGCTAATTTTTTTTTTTTTTTTTTTTTTGTGCACAGACAGGGTTTCACCATGTTGCCCAGACTGGTCTCAAACTCCTGGGCTCAAGTGATCCACCCACCTCTGACTACCAAAGTGCTGGGATTATAGGTGTGAGCTACTGCACCCAGCCAAAAATACACTTTTAACAAGATTTTTAAATCGCAACAGATAATTAGAAACTTTTTTTTTTTCGAGACAGGGTCTCACTCTGTTGCCCAGACTGGAGTGCGGTGGCACGATCATAGCTGACTGCAGCCTTGATCTCTCAGCTATGGTGATTCTCCCCCCTCAGCCTCCCTAGTAACTGGGACTACAGGCTCACGCCAGCATGCCCAGCTAACTCTTTTGTATTATTTGTAGAGTTGAGGATTCTCCATGTTGCCCAGGCTGGTCTTGAACACCTGGCCTCAAGTAATCCTCCTGCCTCAGCCTCCCAAAGTACCGGGGTTACAGGCATGAGCCACCATGCCTGGCAGAAAGTATTTTTTAAATGGAAATTTTAGAAGTGCAAATTAGAATATCTTAAATATAAAGTTAACTGAATGAGTCTAACAGAAGAGTGGAGATGACAATTAACTCAGTTAACTTGAAGATATATCAATAGAATGTATCCAATCTAAAAAAGAAAGGGTGGGGGGAAAACAAGAAGAGCCTCAGGACCTGTGAAACAATATCAGAAAGCCTGTAACATGTGTAGTCAAAATTACAAAAAGAGAGGAGAGAAGAAATGGGGCAGGAAAAAGTATTTGAAGAAACACTGCCTGGAATTTCTATATTAATAAGAGACAAATTTACATATTTAAGAAGTTTCATTATCCCCAACTGGGATAAACTCAAACAAAACCACGTGTAGGTACATCATAGTCAAGTTGCTGGAAAGCAAATCTAAAAAGAAAATTCCTAAAAGTGACTGTACGAAAGCACATTTCAAGGCCAGGCGCAGGGACTCGTGCCTGTAATCCCAGCATTTTGGGAGGCCGAGGTGGGCTGATCACTTGAGACCAGGAGTTCAAGACCAGCCTGGCATCGGCTGGGCGCAGTGGCTCACACCTGTAATCCCAGCACTTTGGGAGGCCGAGGCGGGTGGATCATGAGGTCAGGAGATCGAGACCATCCTGCCTAACTCAGTGAAACCCCATCTCTACTAAAAATACAAAAAATTAGCCGGGCGAGGTGGCGGGCGCCTGTAGTCCCAGCTATCGGGAGGCTGAGGTAGGAGAATGGCCTGAACCCGGGAGGTGGAGCTTGCAGTGAGCCGAGATCACGCCACTGCACTCCAGCCTGGACGACAGAGCCAGATTGCATCTCAAAAAAAAAAAAAAAAAAAAAAAAGACCAGCCTGGCCAACATGACAAAACCCCATCTCTACAAAAATACAAAAATTAGCCGAGTGTGGTGGTGCATGCCTGTAGTCCCAGGTGCTCGGGAGACTAAGAGGCAGGAGAATCACTTGAACCCGAGGCAGAGGTTGCAGTGAGCTAAGATCATGCCACTGCTCCAGCTTGGGCAACAGAGTGAAACTTTGTCTGGAGAAGAGGAAAAAAAGAAAATTTCAGGCAAGGGAACAAAGAAATTAAAACTGATGACTTCTCATCCAAAACTATGGAAGCCAGAAGAGAGTGGAAGAACATCTTTAAAGTATTGAAGTAAAACTTTTTAACCCATTTGTAGACTGTCAAACTATCTTTCAAGAATGAAGGGAAATAGGCTGGGCGCGGTGGCTTGCGCCTGTAATCCCAGCACTTTGGGAGGCCAAGGGGGGCAGATCACGAGGTCAGGAGACCGAGACCATCCTGGCTAACATGGTGAAAGCCCATCTCTACTAAAAATACAAAAAGAAATTAGCCAGGCATGGTGGCGGGCGCCTGTAGTCCCAGCTACTGGGGAGGCTGAGGCAGGAGAATGGTGTGAACTCAGGAGGCAGAGCTTGCAGTGAGCCGAGATCACACCACTGCACTCCAGCCTGGGTGACAGAGTGAGACTCCATCTCAAAAAAAAAAAAAAAAAAGAATGAGGATAAATAAGCACATTTTCATATAAAAAAAATTAACATAATTCATCACCACCAGACCTGTATTATAAGAATTGCTGTCTGGGCGCGGTGGCTCATGCCTGTAATCCCAGCACTTTGGGAGGCCGAGGCAGGCGGATCACGAGGTCAGGAGATCAAGATCATCCTGGCTAACAAGGTGAAACCCTGTCTCTACTAAAGATACAAAAAATTAGCCGGGCGTGGTGGCAGGTGCCTGTAGTCCCAGCTACTCAGGAGGCTGAGACAGGAGAATGGCATGAACCCAGAAGACGGAGTTTGCAGTGAGCGGAGATCGTGCGACTGCACTCCAGCCTGGGTGACAGAGTGATACTCCGTGTCAAAAAAAAAAAAAGAATTGCTGAAGAAATTTTTCAGGCTGAAGGAAAATGATCCTAGATGGAAATTTGATCATCAGGAAAGAATAAAAGCATCAGAAATGGTAAATAGTAGATTAAATTTTAAAAAACAATTTTCCTCTTAATTTAAAATATATATGTCAGTATAAAGGAAAAATTATAACATTGAACTGTGAGGTTTTGACTCTGTAGATGGAATACACTCAACTGTAGCAAAAAATGAAACTATGATATTAGAAGTTTTCTACATTTTATATGAAGTGGTACAATATTAAAGAAGACTATTATAAATTAAGAATGTGTATTATAATTAAGGCATCCACTAGAAAAGCAACACAAAGAGGTATAGATAAAAATCCAATAGATAAACTAAAATAGAATGCTAAAAGTTTTCAAATAATCCCAAAAAAGCAGAAAAAGAGGAAATTTTAGAAGGAATGAACATAGGACAAATAGTAAAATGATAGACCTAAATCCCACCAATTAATCATATTAGATTTTTTTTTTTTTGAGATGGAATCTCACTCTGTCACCCAGGCTGGAGTGCAGTGGTGTGATCTCAGCTCACTGCAACCTCCGCCTCCCAGGTTCAAGTGATTCTCCTACCTCAGCCTCCTGAGTAGCTGGGATTACAGGCGCACACCACCATGCTCAGCTGATTTTTATATTTTTAGTAGAGACAGGGTTTCACCATGTTGCCCAGGCTGGTCTTGAACTTCTGACCTCAGGTGATCCACCCAGGTGATCTGCCCACCTTGGCTTCCCAAAGTGCTGGGATTATGGGCATGAGTCACCGTGCCAGGCCTTAATCATCATATTAGATTTAAATGCATTAAGCACATCAATTAAAAAGGATAGAAAGACAAGACTACAGCTTTCAAGAGAGATGCTTTAGAAAAGATATGGTATGCAAACAGTAAGCCTAGCAAGGCTAGGTGGCTCTGTTAACATCCAATAAAATAAACTTCAACACAAAGAACCTTCTCAGAGATAAAAAGAGACACTGCATAATGATAAAATGGTTAACTCATAAGAAGACAGATATGATAAATTGATATGTGCCTCAAAACAGTTCTAAGGCCAGGCATGGTGGCTTAGGCCTGTAATCTCAGTGCTTTGGGAGGCTAAGATGGGAGAGCCACTTGAGGCCAGGAGTTCGAGACTGGACAACATAGTGAGATCCCCATCCGTACAAAAAGTTTAAAAATTAGCTGGGCATGGTGGCACACAGTTGTAGTCCTAGCTACTTGGGAGGCTGAGGTGGGAGGATCACTTGAGCCCAGGAGTGAGAGGCTAGAGTGACCTATAATTGTTCAGGCAGGGGAACAAAGAATTAAAACTCATGACCTCATCAGAAACTCTGGAAACCAGAAGAGGGTGGAACAACATCTTTAAAATATTGAAATAAAGCTTTCCAACCTATGTGTAGACTGTCAAATAACAGGCAAAACTTTTAGAATAGGCTGGGCGCGGTGGCTCACCCCTGTAATCCTAGCACTTTGGGAGGCCAAGTCGGGTGGATCACGAGGTCAGGAGATCAAGACCATCCCAGCTAACACGGTGAAACCCCGTCTTTACTAAAAATACAAAAAATTAGCTGGGCATGGTGGCGGGCGCCTGTAGTCCCAGCTACTCGGGAGGCTGAGGCAGGAGAATGGCATGAACCTGGGAGGCAGAGCTTGCAGTGAGCAAGATCGCACCACTGCACTCCAGCCTGGGTGACAGAGCAAGACTCCATCTCAAAAATAAATAAATAAATAAATAAATAAATAAATAAATAAATAAATAAAATTAGCCAGGCATGGTGGCAAGCACTATAGTCCCAGCTACACGGGAGGCTGAGCTGGGAGGATCACTTGAGCCCAGGAGTTCAAGGCTGCAGTGATGTATGATTGCACCACTGCACTCCAGCCTAGGCAACAGAGTGAGACCCTGTCCCATCCCCCCCAGAAAGTGACAAACCGTATAAAGGAAAAAAAATTGATAAATTGTGTGATGTTAAGAACCTTTCACGGGCTGGGTGCAATGGTTCACACTTGTAATCCCAGCACTTTGGGAGGCCAAGGCAGGCAGATCATTTGAGCTCAGAAGTTTGAGACCAGCCTGAGCAACATGGCAAAACCCTGTCTCTACAAAAAGTACAAAATTAGTTGGGCATCATGCATGTGCCTGTAGTCCCTGCTGCTTAGGTGGCTGAGGTAGGAGGATTGCTGGAGCCCAGGAGGTTGAGGCTGCAGTGAGCCATGATCATGCCATTGCACTCCAGCCTGGGTGACAAAGTGAGACCTTGTCTCAAAAAAAAAAAAAAAAAAAAAAAGAACATCTCATCAAAACCATTACAAGAATGGAAAGACAGCTGACAGAGTAGGAGAAGACATATGCGTTATACAAAAGTAAGCGAAAGACTGGAACAGGCACTTCACAAAGAGGATGGCCAGATGGCCAGCAGGGGTGTAAAAAGATGCTCAACCTCATTAGTCATCAGCGGAATTTGAATTAAAACCACTGCAGACCCACCAGCACAGCCAAAATTAAAAGGACTGACAACATCTAGTATTGGTAAGGAGCACTCACGGAAGAGACAGGAGTCAGTTCAGCCACTGTTGAAATTGCTTGGCCATTTCCACTAAAGTTGTATAACTGCTCAGCATCTGGCTCAGCAACTCTACTCCGTATGCACCCAGAAGAAATGAGTCCTTCTGTGCCCCAAGAGAAGTGCCTGGACATCCCAGCAGCACGTTAATATTCAAAACGGGAGCATCCAAAGTTTCCGTCAACAGTAAAATGGAGAAATAAATGGCAACCTGTTCATATAACAGCATGAGATGGGTGTTGTATTAGTTTATGCTCACATTTCTGTAAGGAAATACCCAAAACTGGGTAATTTATTTTATTTTATTTTATTATTTTTTGAGATGGAATCTGACTCTTGTTGCCCAGGCTGGAGGGCAGTGGCACGATCCTGGCTCACTGCAAGCTTTGCCTGCCAGGTTCAAGTGATTCTCCTGCCTCAGCCTCCTGAGTAGCTGGGATTACAGGCATGTGTCATCACGCCCGGCTAATTTTTCTATTTTAGTAGAGACGGGGTTTCACCATGTTAGCCAAGCTGGTCTCAAACTCCTGACCTCAGTTGATCCACCTGCCTCCGCCTCCCAAAGTGCTGGAATTACAGGCACGAGCCACCTCGCCAGGCCAACTGGGTAATTTATAAAGGAAAGAGGTTGAATTGACTCACAGTTGAGCATGGCTGGAGAGGCCTCAGGAAACTTACAATCGTGGTAGAAGGCAAAGGAGAAGCAGGCACCTTCTTCACAGGGCAGCAGGACGACGGAGTGAGTGCAAGCAGGGGAAATGCCAGATGCTTATAAAACCATCAGATCTTGTGAGATTCACTCATTGTCACAAGAACAGCATGGGGGAACCACCCCCATGATCCAGTTACCTCCACCTGGTCCCACTCTTGATACGTGGGGATTATGGGAATTATGGGGATTACAACTCAAGATGAGATTTTGGCTGGGGACACAGCCAAACCATATCAGGTATGTTTGGTTTAAGAGAATATGTTGATGTGTGTCATTTGTTGGAATATATTACACTTGAATGAAAGACAGTGAGGGAATGTCCAGCTCTTCTGAGCGGACTCAGCTTTCTGAGCTGGAAAACCTAAAACAAAACCCTTATTTTGTTTGAGAAGGAAATCAGAGTCCAGAGCCGGCAAGTGACCTGCCTAAGGCCACCAGGAAATGGTAGAATGTGGACCAAAACCCACGTTTCCTGAATTCCCAGCCAGCAGTCTCTCAACAACATTTTTAAAAATTGTAGTTAAGAATAAAAACAAAATTTACCATCATAACCAGTTTCAAGTGTAAGCTGGGGAACAGTAAGCATATTCACATTGTTGTGCAACAGATCCCCAGGACTTGTTCATCTTGAAACACTGAAACTCTACACCCATTCTAAGCTCTCCATTTCACCCCTCCCTGCCGTGCCTGGTAACCACCATTCTACTGTCTGTTTCTGTCAATTTGAGTGCTTCGATAACTCATGTAAGTGGACTCACAGCATTCGCCTTTTTGTGCCCGGCTTATTTCACAGCATAGCAGCCTCATGGGTGATCCTTGCTGTAGGGTGTGTCCGAATTTCCTTCCTTTTCAGGGCTGAATAATATTCCACTGCACATTTTCCTTCTCCATTTCATCTACAGTTGGACCACTGGGTTGCTTCCACCTCTTGGCTATCATAAATAATGCTGCTATGAGGCCGGGCGCGGTGGCTCATGCCTGTAATCCCAGCACTTTGGGAGGCCAAGGCAGGCAGATCACGAGGTCAGGAGTTCGAGACCAGCCTGACCAACATGGTGAAACCCTGTCTCTACTGAAAACACAAAAATTAGCTGGGCGTGGTGGCACACACCTGTATTCCCAGCTACTCAGGAGGCTGAGGCAGGAGAATCACTTAAACCTGGGAGGTGGAGGTTGCAGTGATTCGAGTTCATGCTGCTACACTCCAGCCTGGGTGACAGAGTGAGACTCCATCTCAAAAAAAAAATAATAAAGCTGCTATGAACAGAGTATGAAAATATCTCTTCGAGATCCTGCTTTCACTTCTTTTGGATATAATCCAAAAGTGGCCTCATCAACATTCTTTTTTTTTTTTTTTTTCGGATGGAGTCTCTCTCTGTCTCCCAGGCTGGAGTGCGGTGGCACAATCTCACTGCAAGCTCCGCCTCCCGGGTTCACATCATTTTCCTGCCTCAGCCTCCCTAAGTGCTGGGATGACAGCACCCGGCCCACATTCGTAAGTTATTTAAGACTTGTAGGTTTTACCACCTCAAGCAAACTGTGAGGCTCTAGAGTCAGACATTGATTGTCTAGGTGGGTACTGCGAAGTGTTTAATAACCGTCTCCCTAAGGAAAAAAAGCCCTGAGGCATAGCGTCTGCCAACGTCCTTGGTGGAAATGCCCCCACCCTGGCTGGTTTCAAGCTGTCAATGTGATGTCACTGAACGTGGTGTTGGGAAGAGACACAACAGCTGGTTCTTGTGAGCTGGATGTGGTGTATGTGCCACTCAAGTTACCCGTTTTTCCTTAACACTTGCCCCAGTGTGAAGGCACACACGTCAGTGTGGACAGAGATAACTCTTCTCCCATAGACACAGGAGGACTTGGCAGTAGATGTGAGCCAGGAACAATTCCAGAATTTGCAGGGGCTGCTGCACAATGAAAATGTGGTCCTCTGGGGAAGGTGGAATAGTATCCCTGGAAAAGATACGTTCAGGGACAGAGAATGAGGAGTTAGTGTTTAATGGGTATAGAGCTTCAATTCTGCAAGACACAAAGAGTTCTTGGTGTACACTTGTGGTCCCAACTACTCGGGAGGCTGAGGGGAGAGGATCACTTGAGCCCAGCAGGTTGAAGCTGCAGCGAGTGAGCTATGATCGTGCCACTGCACTCCAGCCTGGGCAACAGAGCGAGACTCTGTCTCTGAAACAAAATTAAAAAGATGGAAAGTCTGTAGAGATGGATGATGTGAGGCAGTGATACCATTATGAATGTACTTAATGCTACTCGTACACTGAAATTGGGTAAGTTGGATGCCCGAACGCCTGTTAGAAAGGCGAAAAGGTAAGTGCTGGCCAGGTGTGGAGAGAAGGGAACCTCTGTGCAGTGTTGGTGGGAATGCGAATTGGGACAGCCATTTTGGAAAACAGAATGAAGGTTTTTCAAAAATCTAAAATTAGAACTACGGTATGACCCAGCAATCCCACTTCTGGGTATGTATCCAAAGGGACTGGAACCAGAACATGGAGGAGATAGATGTCTGCAGTCCACACGTACTGCAGCGTCATTCTCAGAAACCAAGGTGTGGAAACACCCGAAGTGCCCCTCGATGGATGAACACCTTTCCCATGTGCGGTATAACCACAAGGGAAGACTGCTGAGCCTTAAAAAAGAAGGCGGGCCTCTTATTCGCTAAAACATGGGTGAACCTGGAGGACCACAGCTAAGTGAAATAAACCAGGCACAGGGCAGCAAATACCGCACGATGTGTCACTTACATGTGGAATCAAACAAGTCAAACTCGTGGTGATGGCCCACGTTAGGGGTCAGCTTGACTGGACTGAGGGAGGCCCGGATCGCTGCTGCAGCATTGCTTCTGAGCGTGTCTGCAAAGCTGTTTCTAGGGGAGGCTGGCGCGTGAGTGGACTGAGAAAGACCCCCTCACTGTGGGTGGGCACCATCCAGTTGGCTGGGGGCCAGGTTGGGACAGATAGCCAAAGGGGGGGAGGGCTCGCTCTCTCTCTTTCTCTCTCTCTCCCTCTCTCGTTCCTCTCTCTCCTTTCTTTCTCTCTTTCTCTCCTCTGTCTCTTTCTCTGTCTCACTCTTTCTCTCTGTCTCTTTCTCTCTCTCCCTCTCTCTCCCCCTTTCTCCCTCTCTCTCCTTATCTCTCCCTCTCTCCACCTCTTTCTCTCTCCCTCTCTCTTTCTCTCCCTCTCTCTGCCTCTCTTTCTCTCTCCCCTTCTTCTTCTCTCCCTCCCTCTCTTCCCTTCTTTTTCTCTCCCTCCCTCTCTCCCCTCCTCTTTCTCCTTCTCTCTCTCCCTCTCTCCCGCTTCCGGATTGGGGCACCTTTCCTCTGCCTGCCCGTGGACATCAGACTCCAGGTCGTTTGGTTTTGGGATCTGGGACTTGCAGTGGGGACTCACAGGGCTCCTGGGCCTTGGCCTCAGATTGGTGACTGCAATCTCAGGTTCCAAGTTCCAAGGTCTCTGGGCTTGGACTGAGCCCGCCACCGGCCTCCCCGGTTCTCCAGCTTGCAGACTCCTTGACCGCTGTGAGACAATTCCCCTATCAAGCCCCTCACCTCTCCGTGGCTCTGTCTCTCTGGAGAACCCTAGCTGAAGCACTCCTGGAAGCAGAGAAGAGAAGGGTGGGCACCCAAGGACGGGCGGGAAAGGGAGACCTCACTCAAAGGACACGAAGTCGCTGCTGGACAGCAGTGAGTTCCGCTGATCTGTGGCACAGGCAGCAGGGCGACTCGAGTGAGAAATAACACATTACAGATTCCCAAACTGCCAAAAAGTGGGTTTGACATTTTCTCACCACAGAGACAGGCTAAGTTTGTGAGGTGATGGATGTATGAATTAGCCCGATTTGATCATCTGCCATGTATACATGTCTGAAAACATCACACTGTACCCCATAAATATATACAATTATTTGTCAATAAAAAATAAAATCTTTGAAAACATGGTTAAGATGACAGATTTTATGTCACATGTATTTTACCATAATAAAAAAGTCAGAAAATAAATAAATAAGTGCTAAGCGAAATAAGCAAGTCATAAAAAGACAAATACTGCGTGATGCCACTTAAATAAGAAAAATCTAAGGTAGTCAATTTGACAAGGCCAGGCGTGGTGCCTCACGCCTGTAATCCCAGCACTTTGGGAGGCTGAAGTGGGTGGACCCCTTGAGCCCAGGAGTTGGAGACCTGCCGTGGGCAACATGGTGAAACCCCATCTCTACAAAAAATACAAAAATTAGCCAGGCGTCGTGGCACCTGCCTGTGGTCCCAGGTACTCGGGAGGATGAGGCAGGAGAATCACTTGAGCCCAGAGAGGTCGAAGCTGCAGTGAGTTGAGATCGCACCACTGCACTCCAGCCTGGGTGACAGCGTGAGACCCTGTCTCAAATAAAACAATAAACATTAAAAAATTAAAGTGCTCAAATTTACAGAAACAGAAAGTAGAATGCAGTTACCAGGGACTGGGGAGAGGGAAAAGTGGGGAGCTGTGTTTTAATGGACATAAAGTTACAGTTTTTCAAGATTGTCTATCGATAAAGATATTGACAAAGATATAAAGATATTGATATAGATATAGGTATTGATATAGATAAAGATATTGATATAGATATAGGTATTGATATAGATAAAGATATTGACATAGATATAGGTATTGATATAGATAAAGATATTGATATAGATATAGGTATCTCCAAGTCCTGACAGCATGGTTCCCGCGAATGTGGCCTCATTTGGAAATAGGATCTCTAGATGTAATTAAGGATGTTGAGATAAGATCATCCTGGACTAGAGTGGGCCCTAAATCCAGTGGCTGGAGTTCTTCTAAGAGGAAGCTTGGGGAGATTTGACACAGAAATACACAGTGGGAGCATCTTACGGACAGAGGCAGGGGCAGGTGCTGCTGCCCCCAGCCAATGAGCGCCCAGGGTTGCCAAAGGCACCAGAAGCTGGGAAAGCCTGGGCCAGATTCTCCTCGGAGCCTCCAGAAGGAGCTGACACCCTGATTTTGAACTTTCAGCCTCCAGAACTGTGAGAGATGAATGTCTGCTGTTTTAAGCCACCAGCTTGTGATTTGTCACAGCAGCCCCAGGTCACGCTGAAGGTTCCTTGATCAAATGTCACGGAGGATTTCAAGGCGGGGGCAGCAGACGCGGACGGGGCCTGGTGACTTCGAGGGGCTGAGTCTGGGAGGCCTGCCAGCACCCCGGTGTTGGACTTGAGTCAGCCTGCAGAATTCCCAGGGTCTCTAGAGATGTGTGCAAGTTCACAGGGGAGAAGGAAGCCTGGACTGAGGGTGACTGAGGAACTGCACAGACGGACACATGGTGGTAGAGCCGGGCTGAAGGGGAGTCACACTCCCTGCCAGTTCCCCCCTGGACGGTTGGACGTTTTTCTTCTACCTATGCACATAACTTTTTTTTTTTTTTTGAAATGGAGTCTCGCTCTGTCACCCAGGCTGGAGTGCAGTGGCACGATCTCGGCTCACTGCTAGCTCCGTCTTCTGGGTTCACGCCATTCTCCTGCCTCAGCCTCCGAGCAGCTGGGACTACAGGTGCCCGCCACCATGCCCAGCTAATTCTTTGTATTTTCAGTAGAGATAGGGTTTCATCATGTTAGCCAGGATGGTCTCGATCTCCTGACCTCGTGATCCACCTGCCTCGGCCTCCCAGAGTGCTGAGATCACAGACGTGAGCCACCGCGCCGAGCCATGTTACTTTTTCAACGATGTTTTTAAAACCTCGTTTAAACAGCTTAGTTCCCTGTGAAGGAGTCTTTGGACGAGGAGGAGTGGCCGCCAGGAAGTTCACATTTTGGATTATATTTTGATGTTTTACCAGGAGAAGATGGTGTTGTGTGATTTATGTCATCAAAATCATGTAAAATAAAAAGCCAGGCCAGGTGCGGTGGCTCACACCTGTAATTCCAGCACTTTGGGAGGCCAAGGTGGGTGGGTCACCTGAGGTCAGGAGTTTGAGACCAGCCTGGCCAACATGGTGAAACCCTATCTCCACTAAAAATACAAAAAATTAGCTGGGCATGGTGGTGCATGCTTGTAATCCCAGCTACTCAGGAGGCTGAGGCAGGAGAATCGCTTGAACCCAAGAGGCGGAGGTTGCAGTGGGCAGAGGTTGCAGTGAACCAAGATCACACCATTGCACTCCAGCCTGGGCAACAGAGCAAGACTCTGTCTCAAAAAAAAAAAAAAAAAAAAACCCAGAAAATAAAAAAGAAATGCTATTAATGAAGTTTGAACATTGATGGCAGAAAGACTCTGTGTCTTAAGATCAAGCGACTGCTGCATTTCAAACTGTCCACACTCCTCCAACTTCCTACACCACCACAAAACCCTCTCTCCTGACCCTCCACCTTGGTCCCCACTCGTCTGAGAAGGGAGAGGTTGTGAAACACCCTGGCCCTCTGCTCCCACCATGATGAGCGGATCTGCAGCTGGTCTGTCCTTGCCTTCTTTCTGCCTGTGAGGATGGAGGAGGTGGCCTTCTCTCCACCCATGTGATCCCTCGAGGGTGACATGGAAGCTGGGCACACAGAAAGACTGGGGTCACACAGAGGCAGGGGCCTGGGGTTTCACAGAGGCTGGATAGGCTTCCAGGGAGCAGAAATCAACCATCCTTACGGTGCCCTGCCCGGATCCCTGATCCACAGAAACAGAGAGAGGATAAAATGGTTGCTGTCTTACCTGCTAAGTTTGGGGGTGAGTGGTTGTATGTCAGTAGGTAACAGGCACCCCTCACTCTCTAACAACACCTCTGTCTCCACTTCTAGCCCTTGGAATTTACGAAGGAAGCTCAGTGTTAATCACTGCTAGGCACAGAGCGCCTTGGGAAGGGAACCCCTCAGGTTCCCGCATAAAAGTGTTTTGGGGTCTCTGAGACCACTGGCCCATCCAGTAGGGAGCGGAGGCTCGGAGCTCCTGAAGGCAGTAAAGCCTGGGTAGGCACAGCGGCCAGTTCTTGCCTCAAGGAGGAAGGAGAGACACAGTCCTTGGGACCCCAGCCCAGCCGAGGTCGGGATGAGGGCAGCAGCCACATCCCTTCCAAGAATTTGGGGGTCTTTAAAGAACAACTGAGGATGTTACATTGGGTGGGGAGCCCACAGGCTGCAAAGGAAACAGACCTGAACGAACAACGCAACAGCTGTATCCATTGCAACTCGGGCTGTGGCAAACATCTGAGGACCATCCAACCCTGCTGAGACCAGGGGCGGAGGCTGGCTTACCGCACTGGGACAAGCTGCTCTTGCCCAGCTTGCCCTGCTGGTTTGCACCAGCCCCACGAAAGGCAAGAGGGGAGATGCAAAACACACTCACACACACGTCTGCTCCCAAGCACTCACTCTCATACTCATCTACACGCGCACTCCCACATGTTCCTGTACACTCACCTGCACACGCACTCGCACGCACTCCTGTACACTCACCTGCACGCACACACACGCTCCTGTACACTCGCCTGCGCGCGCTCACGCGCTCCTGTGCACTCGCCTGCGCGCGCTCACGCGCTCCTGTGCACTCGCCTGCAGGCACTCACACTCGCTCCTGTGCACTCGCCTGCGCGCGCTCACGCGCTCCTGTGCACTCGCCTGCGCGCGCTCACGCGCTCCTGTGCACTCGCCTGCAGGCACTCACACTCGCTCCTGTACACTCACCTGCGCTCCTGTATACTCAGTTGCACACACACTCACACATGCTCCTGTATGACTGTGACTGTATATATGAGATATATGTACATGTGTGTTCACATGCACACACACACAGATGCAGTCATGCACCACATAATAACGTTAGGGGCAACAACAGACTGCATATATAATGGTTGTCCCATAAGATTACAGTGGAGCTGAGAAATTCCTTTCTCCAAGTGACATCATAGCCATCCTAGGGCAATGCATGACTCATGTTTGCAGTGACGTGGCTGTAAACAAACCTACTGACTCATGTTTGCGGTGACGTGGCTGTAAACAAACCTGTGTTGCCACTCACGTAGAAGTCTAGCACATATAATTATGCACAGTACATAATGCTTGGTTATGATAATAAACGACTATGTTACTGGTTTATACGTTTACTATGCTATAAGTTTTATTTTTTGTTTTGTTTTATTTTATTTATTTATTTTTTTGAAACAGGGTCTCACTCTGTTGCCCAGGCTGGAGTGGAGTGGCGCGATCTTGGCTCACTGAAACCTCTGTCTCCTGAGTTCAATCGATTCTCCTGCCTCAGCCTTCTGAGCAGCTGAGATTACAGGTCCGCACCACCACGCCTGGCTAATTTTTGTATTTTTAGTAGAGACAGGGTTTCACCACGTTGGCCAGGCTGGTCTCAACCTCCTGACCTCAAGTGATCCACCTGCCTCAGCTTTCCAGAGTGCTGGGATTACAGGCGTGAGCTACTGCGCCAGCCTATTTTATTTTATTTTTGAGACAGGGTCTTGCTCTGTCACCTAGGGTGGAGTGCAGTGGTGTGATCACAGCTCACTGCAGCCTCAAACTCCTGGGCTCAAGAGATCCTTCCACCTCAGCCTCCCAGGTAGCTGGGACTACAGGTATGTGCCACCATACCTGGCTAATTTTGTTTTCTGTCTTGTAGAGGCAGGGTTTCACTATGTTGCCCAGGCTGACCTCAAACTCCTGGGCTCAAGCAATCCTCCCACCTCATCCTCCTAAAGTGCTGGGGTTATAGGTTTGAGCCACTGCACCCAGCCCTTATTGTTATTTTAGAGTGTACTCCTTCTACTTATTAAAAAAAAAAAAAAAGTGAACTGTAAAGCAGTGAGGCAGGCCCTGCAGGAGGTATCCAGAAGAAGGCACTGTTATCACGGGAGAGGATGGCTCCTGAAGACCTTCAAGTGGGGCAGGGTGTGGCGGTGGAGGGAGCCAGGGATGATCCTGGCGCTGTGTAGGTCTAGGCTAACGTGTGTGCTTGTGTCTCACTTTTAAATAAGCAAGCTTTAAAAGTAAAAATAAAATAAAAGATTTTAAAAATTAGAAAGAGCTTATAAAATAAAAATATAAAGAAAAATATTTTCTTTATAATTTCCTGCACAATGTGTTCGTGTTTTTAGCTGTTAATACAAAAAAAATCAAAAAGTTTTTAAAAGCTTATAAAGTAAAAAAGTCCTAGTAAGCTAAGGTTAATTTATTATTGAGGTAAGAATATATATACACATATATATGTATACACATTATATATATTTTTGGAGATGGCATCTCACTCTGTCACCCAGGCTGGAGTCCAGCGGCACTATCGTAGCTCACTGCAGCCTCAAACTCGTGGGCTCAAGTAATTCTCCCACCTCAGTCTCCCAGGCAGCTGGGACTATAGGCATGTACCACCATGCCCAGCTGATTTTTTTTTATTATTATTTTTAGTAGAGATGAGGTTTTGCTATGTTGCCCAGGCTGGTCTCAAATTCCTGAGCCCAGGTGGTCCTCCTTCCTCAGCCTCCCAAAGTGCTGGGATTACAGACGTGAACCACTGCACCTGGCCAAAAAAAAAAACTATTTGTTATAAATGTAGTGTAGCCTAAGTGTATGGTGTTATAAAGCCAGCAGTAGTTATAGCAATGTCCTAGGTCTTCACATTCACTCACTGACTCACACACAGCAACGTCCAGTCCTGCAAGCTCTATCCATGGTTAAGTGCCCTACACAGGTGCCCTTTTTCTCTTTGTACCACATTTTTACTTTAACTTTTCTTTTCTTTTTTGCGATGGAGACTCGCTCTGTCACCCAGTCTGGAATGCAATGGCATGATCATGGCTCACTGCAACCTCCGCCTCCTGGGTTCAGGCGATTCTCCCTCCTCAGCCTCCTAAGTAGCTGGGATTACAGGTGCACACCACCACACCTGGCTAATTTTTGTATTTTTAGTAGAGATGGGGTTTCACCATTTGGCCAGGCTTGTCTTGAACTCCTGACCTCAGCTGATCCACCCCCCTTGGCCTCCCAAAATGCTGAGATTACAGGTGTGAGCCACCACATCCAGCCAACTTTAACTTTTCTGTCTAGATATGTCTAAATACAGAAATACGTATTGCTGTCTTAGTCCATTTTCTGTTGCTTATAACAGAATACCTGAAACTGGGTAATTTTTTTTTTTTTTTGAGACAGAGTTTAGCTCTGTCGCCCAGGCTATAGTGTAGTGGTGCAATCTCAGCTCACTGCAACCTCTGCCTCCCAGGTTCAAGCGATTCTCCTGCTCCAGCCTCCCGAATAGCTGGGATTACAGGCACCCACCACCAAGCCCATTGAATTTTTGTATTTTTAGTACAGGTGGGGGGGTTTCACTGTGTTGGCCAGGCTGGTCTCGAACTCCTGACCTCGTGATCTGCCCGCCTCGGCCTCCCAAAATGCTGGGATTACAAGTGTGCGCCACTGTGCCCAGCTGAAACTGGTTTATAAAAAAAAGAAATGTATTTCTTACAGTTCTGGAGGTTGGAAGTTCTACATGGAGGGGATGCATCTGGTGAGGGCCCTCTTGCTGATGGGGAACCTGCAAAGTCCTGAGGTGGTGCCAGCATCACACGGTGAAGGGCCTGAGCCTGCTAGCTCAGGTCTTCTCTTATTTCTAAGCCGCCAGTCCCATTCCTGTGATAACCCAGGAATCCACTAACTGATTAATTAATTCATGAATGAATTAATCCATTCCGAGGGCACAGCCCCCATGACTCAATCACCTTTTAAAGGCCACACCACCCAATATTACCACCCTGGGATCAAGCTTCTGTGTGGGTTTGGAGGGAACAAGCATTTGAGCTGCAGTACTGGCCTAGAGTGCTCAGTGCAGTAGCATGCTGGCTGTACAGGCTGATAGGCTAGGAGCAACAGGCTCTACTGTACAGCCTATGTGGGTAGTAGGTTGTACCGTGCAGGTTTGTGTCAGCACACTCCATGATGTTTGCATAAGGACAAAGTTGCCTAACAACATTTTTCTCAGGACAGAGCCCCATCATTAAGTGTCTCAGGACATAGCCCCATCATTAAGTGACACATGATTGTATATGTATATACCTCCTATTGGCACCATTTTGCTGGAAAACCCTGATTAACACAGAAGGTGGTACCAAGAAGTGGGGTGCCACTGTAACAAATACCTGAAAATGCGGACGCAGCATTGGAACTGGGTAGCAGCGTAGAGGCTGGAAGAGTTGTGAAGTGCATGCTTGAAGAAGCCAAGATTGTCATGAAGGGATTTTAATGGTGATTCTGGTGAGGGCTCAGAAAACAAAGAGGAGGCCAGAGCGAAAGCTTCTGTCTTCTTAGCGAATATGCAATCAATGACCAGATTGTTGGGAGAAATGTGCACAGTCGGGTCATTCTCATGAGGTCTCAGACGGAAATGAGGAACATGTTATTGGACAATGGAGAAAAGATGATCCTTATTATAAAGAGGCAGAGAACGTGGCTGAATCGCGCTCATGTTCTAGTGTTAAGGGAAAGGTAGAGAACTTACCAGTGGTGAAATTCGATTTGAGTTGAGGAGATTGCTAAGCGGTGTGGAAGGACTAGCTGGGTTCCTCCTGACTGCTTATAGCAAAACGCACGAAGAAAGAAATGACTGATGAGGGAATTACTAAGCAAAAAGCAACTGGAACTTAAAGATGAGGAAAATGGGCCGGACGCGGTGGCTCACGTCTGTAATCCCAGCACTTTGGGAGGCTGAGGAGGGCCGATCACAAGGTCAGGAGATAGAGACCATCCTGGCCAACATGGTGAAACCTCATCTCTACTAAAAATACAAAAAATTAGCTGGGCGTGGTGGCTCACGCCTGTAATCCCAGCTACTGGGGAGGCTGAGTCAGGAGAGTCACTTGAACCCAGGAGGCGGTGGTTGCAGTGAGCTGAGATCGCACCACTGCACTTAGCCTGGGCGACAGGGCGAGACTCCGTCTCAAGAAAAGAAAAAACAGCTCTGGAGCCGAGTTCCCACAAAGCAGCATTGTTGTCTGTTTAGAGCCAGGGCTTCTTGACAAGCCACTTCATTGTTCTGAGTGTCAAAGTATTTATCTGTAAAATAAACATTTACTTTTAATTTTTGAAAAATGGCCTGGGGTGACAACTGTCCCACCCCCTGGGATAGGATCTGTGCCCCTCCAATCTGCCTGCTCCCCAGCATTACCGCCATTCCTACTAGTGAGTCTATGACCCCTGGGCCTAGGGAGTTAGGGTGACTGTGGGGCGACTCTAGGCCCCTTCTCCCCTCCACTGTGCAGGGGCAGCCTCCGAGCCCTTCACTCCTCAGGCCTGGGCTGGTGCCCCTCCGTGCCTGCTGTGGGAGCTGGGGACACATGCCACCCTCACGGGGTAGGCATGCCAGCCAGGGAGCCAGAAAGAACATGAGGCAAAGATGGGTTGAGTACAGGGTGGACCCAGGGTGGCAGGGAGGAGCTGCTTGCCATCTGTGCCGGGTGGCCTCTCCGAGATGAAGTCAGAGCAGAGGAGGCTGAGGCCCAGCCACGTGGGGTCTGGAGGAAGAGTCTCCAGGCAGGCACAGCAGATGAGAGGGCGCCAAGGCAAGAGTGGCCTCAGGGGACAGCAGGGGGACCCGAGTGGCACCTCAAGGGTGAGGAGCAGGGAGGTGGGCAGTTGGGCAGATCCCCAGGCCTCTCCATGCTCCAGAAGGGATCCCCCTGACCTCGTGTGCACCAGGTGAGGGGCCAGGGCAGAGGAGGGCCAGGCAGAGGCTCCTCCTGTACACAAGCAAGGTGGCCGCGGCGGGGCCGGGTGGCTGCGGGTTAGGTGTCGTCGGATTCTGCATGGGTGTTGAACCGGGTGGCTGCGGGTTAGGTGTCGTTGGATTCTGCATGGGTGTTGAAAGTCAGGGCATTGAGATTTCCTGGCCCCGGCTGTGAGAGAAAGACAGGGGGTCGTGGAGAGCTCCAGGGCCTTTGCCTGAGCACTGGTGGTGGGGACCGATGCCACTGGGACGGGTGGAGACAGATCTGCATTCCTGGCATCAGAACTGCAGTCCTTTGCACGCAGCCCCGGGGGGACAGGAACCCGCAGTCCGGGAGCCATGGGGGCTGCAGCTCAGGGAGAAGCCCCCACGCGGTGAGGTTGCACATGGCCAGGCCAGGACTGGGCGCTGAGCCCCAGGAGGAACCCGAGGGAGACTAGAAGTGGGGCCAGCAGAGAGAGGAAACCAGGGGATGTTGGGGAGCCTGGCAGCAGTAGAAGCGGGGACTGCGGCCGAGCTACCCCTCCCCACCCCAGAGGACAGCTTAAGGGACTTAATCTCCAGGAGGTCATGGGTGACCTTGACCACGACAGCATCAGCTTGTGGCAGAACGGCAGCGATCGCAGGGGCGGTTCCTCTGGAGTTTGCAGAAAATGGGAGGCAAGCTTGCAGGGGATGGGGGTTACAGGAGGGGGGTTTAGAGTGGGCAAAATTGCAGAATACTTGGGGGCTACTAGGGATGGCTCTGAAGAGAGGGGAAAGCTGAAGTTCCCAGGAGCAGACTCAGCAGAAGGGAAGGGAGCCCAGGGGGGCCGGGGGAGGAGCCGCCTGGAAGGAAGGAGACAAGAGATGGGGGGAATGGGAAGGGGAGGTGGGAGGCAGGGGAGGTGGGGAAAAGGAGGGGGAGGCGGGAGGGGGCCCTTGGGAAAGGAGGAAGAGTTAGGTGTTGGGGGAGGTGGAAGTGGGGGACACATGGGAGGCAGGAGGGACTGCCGGTAAGGACTTGGACTCAGCCAGGCGCACAAACAGCAATCAAGGAATGATGTTTTCACATCTCAGGCTCAACTTTTACAACCACTTTGGAACAAAACCAAAGACAGTAAACACGGTGAAGTCATCCAGTGCATGTGAAGGAAAAAAAAATATTGCGTTCTTCATCCAAACAGTGAATGTTCTTAGCATTTCTGAGAAACACAGGTCACTGTGGATACCAATCAGGGAGTGCTTCCTGGAAGAGGTGGGAGTACGGGCAGAAATCAGCCAGGTAGAGGGGAGGTGGCTTTCCAGACAGGACCATGGGCTGAGCAAAGGCCCCAGATGGAGGAGGAGGAGGAGTGGACAGGCCAGTGTGGGGAGGGTCTGCGTCTGCTGGGAGCAGAGAGAAGCCCCATCACACCGGCTCCTTCCTTGGGAGGCCTTCTCACCTTCCTAGAGGGAGCAGCGCTCCCATCCTGCTCCCCTACCTCCCTGCAGCCTGCACCTGCCTATCAAGAAGCCTTACCCCGTCTTAAGCACACACTTGGGTATACGTTGGTCTCTGCCACCAGCTGCAGCTGATCTCTGCCAGCTCCGAAGGGAGAGCCCTGTTGTGTTCAGTACATTATTGTGTTTCCAGACCCAATACAATGCATAAATGTATGAATGAATAATAGAAATGAATGGATGGATGGACGGATGGATGGATGGATGGATAGATGGGCAGATGGATGGATGGATGGATGGATTGGATGGATGGATAGATGGGCAGATGGATGGATGGATGGATGGATGGGCAGATGGATGGGTGAATGAACAGATAGGTGGGTAGGTGGATAGATGGATACGTGCATGAATAGAAGGATAAGCAAATTCGTGGGCAGATGAGTAGATGCGTGGGTGGATGCATGGATAGATGCATGTGTAGCTGAACATTAGTTCAACTCTATTTTCTTAGGACTGGGTTGTTGTCTTTTACACCCCCCAAAACTTTTATCCAAAGGCCTTTCTCACGTTACTTTTCTCTTTCTCTTTTTTCTCAAGAAGTTCTTGCCTATAACCTTTATTTCTGGACATAATTACAAATAACCTTACATTGTTATTTAAATTCTTCATGTTTACACATTTAGCTTATAAATAATTCAAGAGGCTAATGCTGCCTTTGAACCACAGACTCACTACCAGAGTGATAAATCAACCATGTTTGAACCCCTGTGGACTTGGCAATGTTCTAATCATTAAGATAATGAGGCCAGGCATGGTGGCCCATGCCTGTAATCCCAGCACTTTGGGAGGCAGAGGAGTTCAAGACCAGCCTGGGCAACATAGTGAGACCCCGTCTGTACAAAAATAAAAATATCAGGTAGCCATGATGGTGAGCACCTGTAATTCCAGCTACATGGGAGGTTAAGGCAGGAGAATCACTTGAACCCAGGAGGCAGAGGTTGCAGAGAGCCGACATCGCACCATTGCACTCCAGCCTGGGTGACAAAAGTGAACCTCCATCTCAAATAAATAAATAAATCAGTTGGGCATGGTGGCACATGTCTGTAGTCTCAGCTACTCAGAAGACTAAGGCAGGAGGATCGCTTAAGCCCAGGAGATCGATGCTGCAATGAGCCGTGACCGCACCCTTGCACTCCAGGTTGGGCTACAGAACGAGGTCCTGTCTCAAAAAAAAAAAAAAAAAAAAAAAGACAATCAAGCGTTCTACTTGAGCTCCTCTCGGGGCTGCGCCTGCCCTGGGATGCATCCTGCAGAGATGTCCCTGCCTGGTCTTCAGACATAAGGGGCCTCCCTCGAACCCTTTGAAGCTCCCCATTGCCCCTTGTCCAGCCTCTCCTTGGCCCACCCATACCTGTGCCCCCACTCTCCCACCCTAACCCTCCCAGCCTTGCCTCACTCTACACCACCTACACCTCTGCCCCTCCAGCCACTCTGGTCTCCTTCTAGCTCCCCAGAGGGGCCATCTTCCCTTCTGCCACAAGACCTTTGCCATGCAGTTTCCTGTCTTTGCCTCGTTAACCTCCACGCATTCTTCAATTTGGGGCTCAGCTGTCACTTCCTTGGGGCCCCTATAGGGTCAGGCCTCATGCACCCTCTCCTTGTCTTCTCTGTGCTTGCTTGGCTGCCGGTCATTACTTAGCCAGGTGAGTATCCGGTTTACCTCTCCTTCCCCCTCTCAACTGGATGCTCCATGAGGGCAACCCCAGCCTGGTTTTCCCTCATCACGTACCTCCCAGAGTGAGGGGGTATCTACAGAGCCCCAGAAAAGGGGCTCCTGGGAAGGCAGGGGGTGCCTGGCTGGACTCTACTGCCGTTTGATGCCCTGAGGGGAGAGTGCATCAGGCTGCCCCATGCACCTGCCGGTCCCTACCTGCCTGGGGTCAGGGTCAAGTCAGTTTCTTACCCCAATTTGGTGTCCAGGAGAGACAGCCCACTGGCTTGGGCGCAGAAGTAACCAGCACTCCAGAGAGCTCCATCTTGCAGAATGGCATCTGGGGAGGCATCTGGTTTTGCCATCTGATGAGATCTGGTCATTTAAAAGCGTGTGGCACACCAACCTTGCTCCCGTTCTCACTGTGTGATGTGTCTGCTCCCACTTCTTTTGTCACTATGACTGGAAACTTCCTGAGGCCTCCCAAGAAGCAGATGCCACTACGCTTCCTGTGAAGCCTGCAGAACCTTGAGTCAATGAAACTTCTTTCCTTATGAATGACGCAGTCTTGGCCAGGCGTGGTGGCTCGCGCCTGTAAAGTTGGTGAAGACCTAGCCTGCCATGTGCTCATAAGAGCCAGCCTCTCCCCACAGGAGGCCATCAAGGTCAGGAAGACTCCAGGGAGTCCTGCTGTGGGGAGACAGGATCCTTACAGGCTTTCCTGGAGACGCTGGAACATGCTGGGCCTTCCCCATCCCCATGGCCACACAAGGCCTTACATGTGCTGGCGTGCTGAGTTCCAGGACCCCAGTGAGAGGCCTAGCAGTAAAAGGCAATAACATAGGTGGGGAAGGAAGGGCCCGGGAGGCAGCAGTTGCCTCTACTCAATGGGGCATCAGCCCCAACTGCCAGTCCCCAGCTGAGCAACCCAGAAAGTCACTTTTCTTCTCTGAGCCCCATCTGTAAAAAGAGAGGGAGTTGGCAATTAAACAAGAAGACACAATAAAGGCATCCATATTGAAAAGGAAGAAGTAGGCTGGGTGCAGTGCTCACGCCTGTAATCCCAGCACTTTGGGAGACCGAGGCGGGTGGATCACCTGAGGTCAGGAGTTCGAGACCAGCCTGACCAACATGGAGAAACCTTGTCTCTACTAAAAATACAAAATTAGCCGGGCATGGTGGTGCACGCCTGTACTCTCAGCTACTCAGGAGGCTGAGGCAGGAGAATCACTTGAACCCAGGAGGCAGAGGTTGCAGTGAGCCAAGATCACGCCATTGCACTCCAGCCTGGAACAAGACACCAAGAGCAAAACTCCATTTTAAAAAGAAAGAAAAGAAAAGAAAATGAAGAAGTAAAGTCATCTCTATCTGCAGATGACATGACCTTGTACATAGAAAATCCTAAGGAAGCCACTGAAAAAAATATTAGAACTAGCACTTTGGGAGGCTAAGGTGGGAGGATTGCTTGAGCCCAAGAGTTCAAAACTATCCTGGGCAATATAGCAAAACCCCAGCTCTACAAAAAAATTCAAAATTAGCCAGGCATGGTGGCACGTGCCTATAGTCCCAGCTACTTGGGAGGCTGAGACAGGAGACTTACTTGAGCCTAGGAGCTCAAGGTTGCAGTGAGCTATGATCACACTACTGCACTCCAGCCTGGGTAACAGAGCCAGACCCTGTCCCAAAATAAATAAATAAATAATAACTATTAGAGCTAACAAATGAGTACAACAGGGCTGCAGGGTATAAGATCAATATATGAAAATCAATTGTGTTTCTATACAGCAGCAATCAACAAACCAAAAGTGAGATGAAGAGAACAATTCCATAATACTTTGGAGTCAACTTAACAAAATAAGTGCAAAACACATATTCTGAAGATGACAATACGTTGTTGAAAGAAATTTCAAAAGACCTAAGGAAATGGAAAGACACCCTATGTTCATGGGTTAGAAGCCTGAATATGTTTAAGATGACATTACTGCCCAAATTGGTTTTTATTTGCATTTCCCTGATGCTACTGGTATGGCAGATTCAACACAATCCCTATCAAATTCTCAATTACCTTCTTTGCAGAAATTGACAAACTGTCCCTAAATTCATATGGAAAGGCAAGGAATACAGAATAATCAAAGCAATCTTGAAAAAGAAGAACCAAATTAGAGAACTCATACTTTCCAATATCAGAACTCACTACAAAGCTACAGTAATCAGGACAGTGTGGTGCTAGAATAAGGATAGACATATAGACCAATGGAACAGAACAGAGAGACCAGAAAGAAACTCTCACATTTATGGGCAACTGGTTTTTGACAAGGGTACCAGGCACATTCAATGGGAAATTTGTTGAAACAGTCTTTTCAACAAATGGTGCTGAGAAAACTGAATATCAACATGCATAAGAATGAAGTTGGATACTACCTCACACTATATACAAAAATTAACACAAAACTAATTGATAGGCCAGGTGCAGTGGCTCACGCCTGTAATCCCAGCACTTTGGGAGGCCGAGGTAGGCGGAGCACGAGGTCAGGAGATGGAGACCATCCTGGCTAACACAGCGAAACCCTGTCTCTACTAAAAATGCAAAAAAAAATTAGCCAGGCATGGTGGCAGGCGCCTGTAGTCCCAGCTACTCAGGAGGCTGAGGCAGGAGAATGGCATGAACCTGGGAGGAAGAGATTGCAGTGAGCAGAGATTGTGCCACTGCACTCCAGCCTGGGCAACACAGCGAGACTCTGCCTAAAAAAAAAAAAAAAAAAAAACTAATTGATATAGCTTGTATATTTGTCCCTGTCCAAATCTCATGTTGAATTGTAATCCCCAGCGTTGGAGGTGGGGCCTGATGGGAGGTGTTTGGGTCATGGGGGTGGATGTCTTATGGCTTAGTGTTGTCTTTGCAATAGCGAGTGAGTTCTCATGAGATTTGGTAACTTAAAAGTGTGTGGCACACCAACCTTGCTCCCATTCTCACTGTGTGATGTGTCTCCTCCCACTTCTTTTGTCACTATGATTGGAAACTTCCTGAGGCCTCCCAAGAAGCAGATGCCTGTAAAGCCTGCAGAACCAAGAGTCAATTAAACTTCTTTCCTTATAAATGATCCAGTCATGGCTAGGCGCAAGTGGCTCGCGCTTGTAATCCCAGCACTTTGGGAGGCCAAGGCAGGCGGATCACGAGGTGAGGAGTTCAAGACCAGCCTGGCCAACATAGTGAGACCCCATCTCTATTAAAGATACAAAAAATTAGCCGGACATGGTGGTGTGTGCCTGTAATCCCAGCTACTCAGGAGGCTGAGGCACGAGAATCACTTGAACCTGGGAGGTGGAGGTTGCAGTGAACTGAGATCACACCATTGCACTCCAGCCTGGGTGACAGAGTGAGACTCTCTCATAAAAAAAAAAAAAAATTATGCAGTTTCAGGTATTTCTTTTTTCTTTTTCTTTTTTTGATATGGAGTCTCGCTGTAGTGCCCAGGCTGGAGTGCAATGGTGCAATCTCGGCTCACTGTAAGCTCCACCTCCTGGGTTCATGTCATTCTCCTGCCTCAGCCTCCTGAGTAGCTGGGACTACAGGTGCCTGCCACAAAGCCTGGCTAATTTTTTGTATTTTTAGTAGAGACGGGGTTTCACTATGTTAGCCAGGATGGTCTCAATCTCCTGACCTCGTGATCCACCTGCCTTGGCCTCCCAAAGTGCTAGGATTACAGGCGTGAGCCACCATGCCCAGCCAGTCTCAGGTATTTCTTTATAGCAATGCAAGAACAGCCTAATACAGACAATTGTTACCAAGGAGTGGGGCATTGTTATAAAGATACCTGAAAATGTGGAAGCAACTTTGGAACCGGGTAACAGACAGAGGTTGGTAGAGTTTGGAGGCCTCAGAAGAAGACAGGAAGATGAAGGAAGCTTTGGAGCCTCTTAGAAACAGGTTAAATGGTTGTGATCAAAATGTTGATAATGATAAGAACAATGAAGTCCAGGCTGCCAAGGCCTGAGATGGAGATGAGGAACTTATTGAGAACTGGAGCAAAGGTCACCATTGTTATGCCTTAGCAAAGAACTTGGCTGTATTCCGTTCATGCCCCAGGGATCCATGGTAGTTTGAACTTCATAGTGATGATTTAGAGTATCTGCTGGAAGAAGTTTCTAAGCAGCAAAGCATTCAAGAAGTGACCGGCTGAGGCCGGGCGCGGTGGCTCACGCCTGTAATCCCAGCACTTTGGGAGGCCGAGTCGGGTGCATCACGAGTTCAGGAGATCGAGACCATCCTGGCTAACATGGTGAAACCCTGTCTCTACTAAAAATTAAAAAAAAAAAAATTAGCCGGGCGTGGTGGCGGGTGCCTGTAGTCCCAGCTCCTTGGGAGGCTGAGGCAGGAGAATGGCGTGAACCCGGGAGGCGGACCTTGCAGTGAGCCAAGATCGCGCCACTACACTCTAGCCTGGGCGACAGAGCAAGACTCCAAAAAAAAAAAAAAAAAAAAAGTGAAGTTTCTGCCTCACACATGGCTCCTGGGAACAGGAAATGATGCAGCCACTTTGGCAAACAATTTGGCAGCTTCTCACACTGTCAAACAAAGAATCACCACATGGGGGCATGCGCAGTGGCTCACATCTGTAATCCCAGCACTTTGGGAGGCCTAGGCAAGTGGATCACCTGAGGTCGGGAGTTCGAGACCAGCCTGACCAACATGGAGAAACCCCATCACTACCAAAAATACAAAATTAGCTGGGTGTGATGGCACATACCTGTAATCCCAGCTACTCAGGAGGCTGAGGCAGGAGAATCACTTCAACCCGGGAGGCGGAGGTTGCAGTGAGCCAAGATCGCGCCATCGCACTCCAGCCTGGGCAACGAGAGCAAAACTCCATCTCAAAAATAAAAAAAAATAAATAAATAAGAATCACTACATAACCCTACAACTGTACTCCTGGGTATGTATCCAGGAGAAATGAAAACATATGTCCACACAAAAACACACACAAATGTTCACAGCAGCATGATTTGTAACTGCTCAAAAGTGGAAACAAGCCATGTGTTCATCAGCTGGTGACAGATACGCAGCATCACACGGTGGCACCACATTCAGCCCTAACAAGGAAAGAGGCTCCCACACCACATGGGCCCACCTTGAAACCAAGAGACGTGCTACGTGAAGGGGCCGGGCACAGAAGGCCATCTACCGTATGACTCCATTTACAGGAAATGCCTAGAAAAGGCAAATCCACCAGGACAAAAAAGAGACCAGTGGGTGCCGGGGACTCGGGGAAGGGAGATGGAGAAAGGCTGCTAATGGACATGGGGTTTTTTCTTTTTTTTTTCTTTTCTTTTTTTTTTTTTTTTTTTTTTTACAACCTCTGCCTCCTGGGTTCAAGTGATTCTCCTGCTTCAGCCTCCCAAGTACCTGAGATTACAGGCACATGCCACGACGCTCAGCTAATTTTTGTATTTTTAGTAGAGATGAGGTTTCACCATATTGGCCAGGCTGGTCTTGAACTCCTGACCTCAAGTGATCCACCTGCCTCGGCCTCCTAAATTGCTGGGATTATGGGTGTGAGCCACCACACCCAGCCTGGGGTTTCATTTTGGGGTGGGGAAAATATTCTGGAATTAGTGGTGATGGTTGCACAACTCTATGAGTACACTAAACATCAGTGAACTGTACACCTTTTTTTTTTTTTTTTTGAGACGGAGTCTTGCTCTTTCGCCCAGGCTAGAGCACAGTGGTGCAGTCTCGGCTCACTGCAACCTCTGCCTCCCAGGTTCAAGCAATTCTCCTGCCTCAGCCTCCTGAGTAGCTGGGACTACAGGCATGCGCCACCATGCCCAGCTAGTTTTTTTTTTTTTTTTTGTATTTTTAGTAGAGATGGGGTTTCACCATGTTGGTCAGGCTGGTCTCAAACTCCTGACCTCAAATGATCTGCCCACCTTGGCCTCCCAAAGTGCTGGCATTACAGGCATGAGCCACCGTGCCCAGCCGAAACTGTACACTTCAAATGGGTGAATATTATAGAATAAATAAACAACCTTAATAAAGCTGTTAGACATACAAATGAATAAGGCACGAGTTCCGATTCAACCCAGCACAGAAGGGCCAGACTCCAAGGTTCCGCAGTGCGTGGTGAAGGCCATTTGTAAACACGCTCTGGCCCGAATGCAGCAAGGCTCTCAGGGCAAATGGGGTCTCCATGTTCCGGTGCTTGAGAAAGACTAACACGTATTCGCGTCCATCCGTGACTGCCTGTCTCAACGAGATGAGCCACCAGAAATGTCTCAGGCGCCATCCTCCCCATCCAGCTCCTGGTACCTGCTGGAAAAGCCTGGGGCAGCCCTGCACTGGCGCACCTTCTTCTCACCCGGCCCATGCTCTGCCCCTTCCGCCGCACACACTGCAAGCCTGGGGCAACCCTGCACTGGCGCACCTTCCCTCCACCGGCCCATGCTCTGCCCCTTCCGCCGCACACACTGCAAGCCTGGGGCAACCCTGCACTGGCGCACCTTCTTCTCACCCGGCCCATGCTCTGCCCCTTCCGCCGCACACACTGCAAGCCTGGGGCAACCCTGCACTGGTGCACCTTCTTCTCACCCGGCCCATGCTCTGCCCCTTCCGCTGCACACACTGCAAGCCTGGGGCAACCCTGCACTGGCGCACCTTCTTCTCACCCGGCGCATGCCCTGCCCCTTCTGCCGCACACACCCCCGCGCAGCCAGTTATGGGCTTCACCGCCAGGGTCGACCTTGGTGGACCCGTGTGGGTGCCTGCCGGCTTCTGAAACACATCATTTCTTGCCACATAGAGCCTCAGTCCAGCCTATGCTCTCAGGGTGGTGAAGGCAGCGACATAAGGAAAGGATTACAGTGTTAACAAGTCGGAACTGAACATGAATAAAAATAACCACGTGCCCTGGCAGAATGCTTTCCATCTGACAGCGAGGATGTCTTGGTGCACGGACGAGGGTCCACAGGTGCGCTGCCGGGTGAGGACAGGCTTTGGGAGGCCTGGCACACCTCTCCCGACATCTACACCGCTCCTTTATCTACAAGACCTCATTCCCAGGCTGTGACTCTGCCCAGCAGGCGCTCGTGCCGCATCAGGCAGGCGTAAAGACAAGTGCCCAGCCTGGCTGGGACGCGCCCGTAGGCCTCTTCAGTAACCATGGCAACGCTCTAGGACGCACCCGGCATCCTTTGCATGGAGTCAAGGGAGGATACAATGTCAGCGGAGAGACCCTTGAAGAAGCAGCTGCTTCCTCCCCTCATGCCCAGTGCCAGCCTCAGGTCAGTCTCCATCTGGACATCGGCAGAGCATGAATTCCAAGTGCAGAAATCGTGTCTGGGCTTTGTCCTTTCCTGCCGTTCACTACCCCCTCCCCCGGCCCCAACCTGAAGGCTGAGCACGGAGGACCACCAGGGAGGACGCCCAGACGTTGAGCACCCAGGGTTAGCAGCCGGCAGACCGAGACAGGAATCCCAGCCGTGTCATGTGCTGGCCGTGTGACGCTGGCTGTCACCTAGCCCAGGCTGAGAGCCTGGTTTCCTCCTCTCGCAAGGTGCAGCACCACATCCAGAGGGCTGCGGAGGGGTTCGGGGAGGAAATGCGTGGCCGGCTTGGGCACCAAGTCTGGCACTGAGCGGTGGGACTGGGCTGGTGGACACTTAGTGAGACAGTGGTGGATTGACTTAGAAGGGGCCTTTCATCGTTTACTTTCTATCCAAGTAGAACACAGGGCTGGGGAATGCTGCCCCCACCCCAGACATTCCTGAGCCCCTAAAGCCCAGGAGCCCCTCAAAGCCGCCGAGAGAGAAAAGCTGCCGGCCTCCCGCTCACGGCCCATCTTCTGTTCCACCAGGATCTCTCAGCATTTGATCCTGCATTCTGAGGTGGCAGCACCAGGGCTGGCCCTATCAGAATCTGACATTTCGAAAGCTGGTGTCTGGGTCTGCCCAGGTTCTCATCAGCTCTGCCCGGCTGTCCCTCCAGCTGCACCTGGAAGCAGGGCTGAGGCTGCCCGCTAGGCACTGGAGTTTAACACGCTCCTCTTTTATTTTCCAAGGAACTTCCCATCACACAGGGCTCGTCACGCCAGGAAACTCGGCTGTTGGGGTGGGAAGGGGAGAAAGGGAGGTGGAAAGGGGACAGGAGGCAGGAGGGGGAGATGGATGGGAAGAGGGAAGAGGGTCTGAGGATGCCTGGACTTCAACCCACTGGTGCTCATCCAGCCTCCTGGGAAAACAGCCCTGCAGAGCCCCGTGCAGGAGGAAATGGATTTTAACTGGATTCACAGAGAGCAGGTCAGACCTCCATGAGAATTCCTGATTGTGCAGGATCAACTCAGCCCTCCCTCTTCACCTTACTGTCCAGCCACCTGTGGGTCCCTGTGCCCCGAACACCCTCCCTGGGCCTCACTGTCCCATTCCCTGCCCAGAAGGCCTCCTAGCAAAGCTGGCGCTGAGCCTCCCCACCCGGCACACCTGTGCCCTCCTCAGCTCCCTCCAGGCTGGCGCTGTTGCACCTGTGCGGTTGGAGGTCTTCCTCAGGGGAGGGGGCCTGAGGCCTGCAGGGCCTCCCCATTCCCCTCTCCTGTGCCACATCCTGAATGAGGGGAGGGGGACAGTTGAGTCCTGTCTCAACAGCACGCGGCCACACTTCAGACCACTGACTAATTTTATCTGTGGACCACCCATCGTTAACGCCCTCTGAATTAACTCAGCTGTTTTGTATGGCTCCTACTGAACAATGACACCTGTGAGATCAATGGCTGTGCCAGTCATTCCTGCTCAGGGGAACATTAGAGTCACAGGATGGTTTTCTGTGGTGGGGTACCCTTACCTGCTGCAGGATGCTGGCCTGTGCCACCCAGCTAGACTGGTGATGCAACGCAGAGCAGGGTCCTTACTCCGTGTCTCCCCACCTGTCACTGGGGACCACGGCATGCTCCTACATATACAGAGCGAGCATGTAATGAGTGGCTTGTGGCTGCAGGAGAAACCTCTCCAGCTGTCCCTATGGCCCTCCCAGTGCCCTCTGCACACCCAGTTCCTACACGGTCCTCCAGAAGAGCCCCTGGTTACTCCCAGAGCCCTTCACAGGCATGATCTTCCGGGGGCCTGAAGCACACCAGTGAGATGGGCAGGCAAATGGAGAAACTGAGGCAGGCTGTCCAACTGGCCCAGGGTTTCCCAGAAGCCCCAGCTCATTCTTCTAGATCCTTGGGCTCGCTGGTCTAAAGTCTGGTGATTACCAGGCGGGTGGGCTGTTCAGACCTGTGCACAGTAAAGAGCTACTTACAGTGGAGTTACTGGATACATGTGCCCCAGCCTGGAAAACAAGCCATGCCAGTGAACGTCCAGGTCGACTTAGGCCTGGCACAACTGCTCGCCTTCTCAGACCTCACCCAAGTGCCCTCCACTTTGGGCAGGACACCAAGGAATGAATGGCAGGGCCTGCATTCCCGGACCTGGGCACTACGTATATTTTTAGCCTCTGCCTTCCTGGGTATTTGCAGGGTGGCTAACGTTCCCAGGGAGCCACCAGCTGCACACCCACTGGCTGGGCAGGCACTCAGAGGTCTCTGGGAACTGCACCCTCCCTGCCTTCAGTCCTGGGGCTCAGAAGCCAGCTCCTCTTTCAAGGCAGAATCAGCTCCTGCTAGTGAAACATGCACCCCACCCCCAACACAGCCAGAAGCTTGTAGCTCAGAAACTAGGAGGCATGAAGTACAGGATCTATGACCTTGGATTTCCTTACTTGGAAAATGGGGTGGGGTGGGGTGGGGGGACAGAAGGACTTTGACTCCACACGGGATCACCAGGCCAGGTCACTCAGGAGACCTGGTTGGCACCTCCTCTTGACAGGTGCACCCTGTATGTCCAAGTGGGGAAGGATGTGCTATGTTGAGAAGCTGAGAGTCCGGGTCGCGCTTCCCAGGGCCAGATGCCCCAGTCGCTGGAGACCTCTCTTCCCTGAGCTGGGCTGATTCCATGGCTTTGCTGTCTCTGTTCTCTTCCTGCACATGATGTTCCAGGAGCCAAGAAGCAATTCTAGAATGTACAGGTCAATCTTGGCAGATGAAACTGAATTTTCCCTCTTCTCTTCTGCTTCCTGTGTCCCCTTCCTTAAACTCATCACTGTTCTCTTACTGGCCATTGCCGGACTCTGGTGGGAGCAGGTTGGCTTCACCTTTGTGAAGAGACAAGAGACAGTGTGATGCGGCCCCAAGCCTGTGGAGGATGCCACCAGGCCAGACTGCAACTTCCCTGCGTGACTCCCCCGTGCTGGGCCTCTGTTTCCCCTTCTGTCAAATGGGGAGTCACAGCGTCTGTCCCGCAGGGCAGGTAAGATCTTCTTAGTATAGTCAGAAACACATTTTAGGTCCTTACCAAGTCCACACTTACACAAACAGGTGAATTAAATATTTCACAAAATAATACTTACTTTCACCATGCGAGATACTATTATTTTCTTTTTTTCCTTTAGAAATAGGGTCTTGCTGCCACCCCTGAGTGCAGTAGTCCAATCACAGCTCATTGTAGCCTCCAACTCCTGGGCTCAAGTGATCCTCCCGCCTCTGCCTCCACCTCCCCAGGAGCTGGAACTACAAGTATGTGCCCCCACACTCGCCCAGTTTTTGTTTTTTTTTTTTTGTAGGGATGGGGTCTCCATATGTTGCCCAGGCTGATCTCAAACTCCTGGCCTCCAGTGATCCTCCCGCTTCGGCCTCCCAAAGTGCTGAGATTTCAGGCATGAGCCACCCACCACGCCATCTGATATTTTCTATCTTATTCTATTTCATTTTTATTATTATTTTTCTTGAGACGGGGTCTAGCTCTGTCGCCCAGGCTGGAATGCAGTGGTGAGATCTCTGCTCACTGCAATCTCCACCTCTCAGGCTCAAGCGATTCTGCTGCCTCAGACTCCCGAGTAGCTGGGGATTACACGTGCCTGTCACCACGCCCGGCTAATTTTTTTGTATTTTTAAAGTAGAGACCGGGTTTCACCATGTTGCCCAGGCTGGTCTTGAACTCCTCACCTCAAGTGATCCGCCCGCCTCCGCCTCCCAAAGTGTTGGGATTACTACAGGCGTGAGCCACCGCGCCCAGCCTACTGCATTTTTATAGTCACCACCCACTACTTTTTTTTTCCAGGACCCAATATTGGTCCCTGATCTGATGATGATCACGGTCAAGACGGAGGCAAAAAAAGCACACACCGCGAGCCCTCGGTCACTAATCACGCGGAGTACACGCGGGGAGGGCCCGCAGCTAAGCGACTGCGGGCGGCCGAGCTTCCTCCACGGCCGGGGAGGTGGGCAAGGCCTCCGGGCCGCAGCCCCAGGTACGAACGGAGGCTCCGAGGCCCCCGGTAGCCAGTCAGAATTTATTTTAAGGGAAATGGAAAGCTGCGGCAGGCTTTGGGAGGAGGGGCAGGATTAAAAGAGAAAGTGTGCTCAGCATGTTATATTTAGAGGATGCCACGCCGGAAGCGCCGCCTTCCCGGGAGCTGCCGCCGCGCCCGCCCCCCGCCGGCACCTGGGCACTGGAGCGGGAGTCCCGGGGCTCCCCGGGAACACCCGGCACCCAGGGCCTCCCCCACTCCCCGGCCCCCCATGAGGGTGAGGGCTATAGGCGCATCTGGCCCAAGATAGGGGAGTCGTCCGGACCCCACTTCTGTAGGAGGGGAAACTGAGGCCAAGGGGGCAAAGCCCCCGTGTTCGCGGCGCCCAGGGTCCGGGGCGGGGCAGGCACGCGCGAGGGCGAGACCTGGCGCTCCTCCCCGGTCCCGCCCACTGAGCGTGCAAACCGCAGCCGCCCGCCCACGCGCACGCGCGCTCCGCCCTGGCGGCTTCCCACCCTTCCCCCAGCCCGCTCAGTCTCGTGCTCCCAGCTGGGCGAGGGGCCCGCCGGGAGCCGGCCGACGGGGGGCGGAGCGCCGGGGAGACCCGCCCCCGGCCAGCGGCGCCTTGCTGCGCAGGAGCGACGCGCGGGCCCGCCCCCCAGCTGGCGGCCCGGCCATATTTAAAGGACGGCGGGCGCGGCGAGCCAATGGGCGGCGAGCGTGAGGGGGCGGTGCGTGGCGGCGCGAGGCCCCGGATGTGGCTGCGGCGGCCCCTCCTCCCCCGCGCTGCTCTCAGAGACCCGGTCGCGCGCCCCTCCTAGGTTCGCTCGGTGCCCGCGCAGGCCCCTCGGGCGGTGGCGAGGAGGCGCCTAGGCGGAGGCGGCGGCGGGCGGAGGAGCGCAGGGGCGGGCGGCCAGGCCACTGCGCGGCGGCGGAGTGGGCCGCGGCCCGGTGCTCGTTCCTCCCCGCGGCCCGACGCACCCCGGCCGCCGCCATGAGCGGCTCCTCAGGCACCCCGTATCTGGGCAGCAAGATCAGCCTCATCTCCAAGGCGCAGATCCGCTACGAGGGCATTCTCTACACCATCGACACCGACAACTCCACCGTGGCGCTCGCCAAAGGTAGCGGCCGCCGCCCGCCCTCGCGCCCGCCGGCCCCAACCGCCCGAGCCCGCGGAGCCCGCTGACCCCCGTCCGCCAACAGCCCCGGCCCGCGCCGCCCTCCCCGCCCCGGGGCGCCCCGGAGCCTGGCGTTGAGACTCCCGTACCACCCCGGAGCCTGGCGCCCAGACCCCGCCCAGGACCCACCCAGGGCACCCCCGGGCTGAGATCCCCTGCCCACGCCTTCACCCCGGACGCCCCCGAGGCGCCCCCTTCCCGCGCGCCACCCTCCCCCAGCGTAGCCGGCCGCACAATGGTCTCTCTAGGCTCCCAGGGCGGCGTTATTGTGCGCGGGCGCCGGGCGGTGTTTGGTGAGGGGCGGGCCCGGCCCCCGCGGTGCCGCCCCCTCGGCCGCCCAGCCCACCTCTGCAGGTGCCGGCTCCGGGGAGCAGGGCGGCTCCCGTCAGCGGGCCTCCTCCCCGCCAGCCTGGGGGGATCCCTGCGGGGGAGCCTCGAGGTCGGGCGGCGAGGCCAGCGTCCTGGCCTCTCCCGAAGGCTGGGGGTGGGGTCACAACACTCGAATCCTGCAAGCCCTTCTGGAACCTATTAGACAGCTGGGGCCTCGATCCTGAACAAATACCGCGTCCTAATGCAGCCTCCTGCCAAGGCAGAAGCATCCGTTGGCAGCCACATGCCCCGGTTTAAACGGTTCTCCTGCTCTATCCTGACCCTCCCACTGTGGGGCTTACCTTTTGGTGACAGCCGCCTATGGGCGCTGGTAACCCGCTATAGCCGCTGGGAGGCTTACAGGAGAGGAGCTCTTCTTTAGAGTCAGAATCTCTGAGGTTGTTGAGGCAGCGGGTGGTCCAGAGTTTCTTTGTCTTCATCACCCAGGGAAGATGGGGAGTGCACTTCCCCTGCCTCTCGGAGAAAAGTGCCGGTGGAGCCACGTCTGCCTAAGCCCGTGTGTGTGCTGGATCTGGCGCTAGGCTCCCAGGGGTTCTTGAAGTGTCTAGACGCGTCTGAAACGCTGCTTAGGTCACAGGGAACCTCATGTGTAGAAGAACGCACTCATTCCAAACAGGGAGTGTCTCCTTTTGAAGCCCGTCTCCTGCGTGGCTTCAGGAGTTCGTTGAGTATGCCAGGGCTATGCACTCACTCGCAGCCATGGGACCTCACTACACTTATTACAGGAGAGCCCAGTTAGAGAAGCTGAGGCCCAGAGTAGGCCCTGGAGTTAGCAGGAGTTGTGCTCTTATCAGAGGCTGCTGTCCCACCCAGCTCTGCCCCTAGAGGCTTGCTAAAAAGAGACTTGGTAGGGCTCCTGGAAGCCTGCTGGTTAGGGGTTAGTAGGCCCAGGATTCCTTGTAGATGCAGAAGCTGGGGTCAGAGGTCCATAATCCTGGGACCCTGTCTCCCTTTGTTTTCTATTACAGCTGTTCCAAGGTTTGTTGTGGATAGAAGGGTAAGGGGAACACTCGTCTAGATTCCTTTGTGAGAAAACTGCCTCCTCAGGTGCAATGTGTGGTGAGGCTTTGGGCATAAAGCAGCCGGCTGGCTGTTTGATCTACAGAGTCAAATGTGAACAGGAGGCCTTATGAAGCAAGCCTTGTTTTGCTGAGAGCTCTGTACGTTGGTGCCTTCGCACGTGAGACTGTCAGTCTGTGAAATTGTTCCTTGTCATCTTTGTGATCTAGAACTGTCTGTTGTCTGGAGCTTCACCAATTGGTGCGTTATCGGCACTGTCCACTGAAAATCACTGTCCACTGAAAAACAATTAAGTAGTTGTTGAAATGTGGACCTGGGGTGCTGCGTTGTGGCTCTGAGCAAGTGTCGCCGTCTTTTGGAAGGCTTGGGAGCGGTAGTGTCAGGGTTGATTGAGCTGGCTGAGGACAACAATAACGCTTCTCTTTCTCCACTCATAAGTGAGGTCCTTTGGCACTGAAGACCGTCCCACAGATAGGCCTGCGCCCCCCAGAGAGGAGATTTATGAGTACATCATTTTCCGAGGAAGTGACATCAAGGATATCACTGTGTGTGAACCTCCGAAAGCTCAGCACACACTCCCGCAGGATCCCGCCATTGTTCAGGTACGTGTGCCACTGTCCCTCTGTGCGTGCTGTAAGAGACGCTGGTTTCCATTTGGAGCTTGGTGGCATGTTTGGTCAGAATGCTCAATGTGAGGAATAACCTTTTTTTTTTTTTTTCTTTGAGACAGTCTCGCTGTGTCGCCAGGCTGGAGTGCAGTGGCGCGATCTCAGCTCATTGCAGCTTCGGCTTCCCGGGTTCAAGCGATTCTCCTGCCTCAGCCTCCCGAGTAGCTGGGACTACAGGCGCGCACCACTATGCCCAGCTAATTTTTGTAATTTTAGTAGAGACGGGATTTCACCATGTTGGCCAGGATGGTCTCAATCTCTTGACCTTGTGATGCACCCGCCTTGGCCTCCCAAAGTGCTAGGATTACAGGCATGAGCCACCACACCCGGCCTGAGGAATAACCTTTTAATGAAAAGTGGCTTAACTTTTGTCCGGGCTGTTGCTGCTCTCACAGAAGGTGTTGATTCTTGTAGCACACACGGTAGGTGGTGTGTGCTGTGTCGCATGGCTCTTAAGGAAGGAGACCTGGGGAGTTGGGTGTGCGTGCGTGCGTATGTAGTGTAGTGTGGTATGAGTGGATGCTCCTGGACCTGTGATGTTTGGGGCATAGCGTTTGCCCTTAGTTTCTGGTTGGAGAAGTCTGAGCCCTGAGCAGCTGCTGTGAGTGGCGTGACATACCTGCAGGGACTGCAGGGCTTGCCCTCGGGTTACGCCCAGACATTCCATGCTGCTGTTGTACGACACCAGATTTGCAAGTCTGATGCCATGTGCCTGCTTGTTGGGTTATGGCTTATTTTGCCCATGCTCACCAGGGAGCCCAGATTAATATTTTCTTCACTTTTAAACTTAAATATTCACTAGCTCCTCTGGGGTTCAGACTGCATTAGGTTCTATGCTGAGCACCCATCCTGGAAGGTGGGATCACACAGGGCGGGCTTTGGGAGCAGTGGGAAGCCATCCGATGACTTTGAGTTAGGAGAAATTTGGGTTAGAATTACATGGACAAGACGCCTGTAATCCCAGCACTTTGGGAGGCCGAGGCGGGCAGATCATCTGAGGTCAGGAGTTCAAGACCAGCCTGGCCAACATAGCAAAACCCCGTCTCTACCAAAAATACAAAAATTAGCTGGGTGTGGTGGCAGGCATCTGTAATCTCAGCTACCTGGGAGGCTGAGGCAGGGAGAATCGCTTGAACCTGGGAGGCAGAGGTTGCAGTGAGCTGAGATCACGCCATTGCACTCCAGCCCAGGTGACAGAGCAATACTCTGTTTCAAAAAAAAAAAAAGGAATTACATGGACAGGTGAAACTGGAACTGAAATGCTGTGGAAAAGGCAGCTCTCACCATACTGGAAACTTGCACCCCAAGGGCTCCTCCAGCATCTCAAGGGTGCAGGCTGATGGGACAGTGCATGTTTCCCAGCTGAACAAGCGCCCTGATGAAGGCGTGCGGGGTGATGGGATGGCCTTCGCCGTTCTCACCCCATGTCTCATTGTTCAGTCTTCCCTGGGTTCTGCCTCCGCCTCGCCCTTCCAGCCGCACGTGCCTTACAGCCCTTTCCGAGGGATGGCGCCCTACGGCCCGCTGGCGGCCAGCTCCCTGCTCAGCCAGCAGTATGCCGCCTCCCTGGGTCTAGGTGAGTGACCTGTTTCTGTCCGGTAAACTACCCTTGCATGTAACTGTCACCGAGTGGAGCGATGGAGCCTGAGGGTGGGGATATGCATTCTTGTCATGCTCAGCTCGTAGACTCTTTTGTTGCACACTTAGTAAATTACCCAGTGCAACTTCAGCTTGTGAGAGCATTTAGTAACTACTCAACTGAAAATAAAAGAGGCAGCGGCCTGAGTGTTGGAACAGAAGAATCAAATCAAAATTCGTTCGAAGAGTCAGGGCGGATCTAGGTGGAAGTCCTGGGCCAGGCATAGTGGCTCACTCCTGTAATCCCAGCACTTTAGGAGGCCAAGGCGGGTGGATCACACGGTCAGGAGTTCGAGACCAGCCTGGCCAACATGGGGAAATCCTGTCTCTACTAGAAATATAAAAATTAGCTGGGTGTGGTGGGACACACCTGTAATCCCAGCTACTTGGGAGGTTGAGGCATGAGAATTGCTTAAACCTAGGAGGCAGAGGTTGCAGCGAGCTGAGATTGCACCACTGCACTCTAGCCTGAGCGGCACAGTGAGACTCTGTCTCAAAAAAATAAATAGGTGAAAGTCCTGGTATATCTGCTTCAAAGAAGAAATAGCTGATATATATGTAGTATTACAGATGAGGTCTAGCTATTTGCACATTTATAAGCCTGTAAATATAGAAGTGAAATACAAACCCACCCATCATGTCCCTTATTCTACTGTGAGTACCTCGCTCCAAAATGGTTTCAACCGAGATTGGAAAACCCCAGAGTATGAGTCTGCCTTGTCCTTGACCTGGACCTAGCTTTGCAGATGGGCTCAGAATGTAGAATTGGCAGGTGATCCACCGCCCTTGCTCAGAATCCCACATGAAGTAGTGAGACAGGGAACCCTAAACAAGGTCTGTAGGCCACTTGCTGCTACAAATCATGCTTGTCTTGGTTGCTGTTCCTAGTGTGACAGGTGGCCTTCCCAGCCCAGCTCTCTATGTTTCTAAAATGTGTTTGTATGACAGAATCCTACAAGAAGTTGCTTGGCTCTTTCCAAGCTTGCTAGACACAAGACAAGTGTATCCTGACTTATTTGTGTGCTTTCTTTTTGCTCTTTCTCCTTTATCTTCCTTTAGAGAAGTTGGTAAGCCCTCCAGCCTCAGCCGCTGCTTCCAGCCCTAGCTCTTCTCCATCTCCACAGCCCGTTTCAGAGCTTGACTTGTCCTCAGAGCCACAGCAGCTCACTGCCAAGGGTAACAGCAGTTTGGGAGAACTGCATGCTGTCTTGCAAACCATTCTGAGAGCGAGGGGTAAAGCAGCAAACAGAATGACAGTAGCTGTAGCAGATCATTTGCCAAGCCCATGCAGCCGCTGAGCTGCTTGTTTGCTTCAGCATGTAGTCCTGATTTATGAACTCTCAGTGTTAAAGAAGGGATTACAAAGAATCAGCGGAGTAGTTTGTTCTCTCTCCCTGGGTCCAGGTTCTCTGTTGACCTGTACCATGACTACCACATACGAGAAACTTCAGTGTTCACAGAAGGTCATTTCCCTGGGGTTTTTGCTGGGTCCTAAATGTGTTCTAGAGTGCTGCAGGGGGGACTCCCCAAAGCACCTGACATGCCTGTGCTGCTCTTTGATCTGTGTGGTGCATAGGTCACTCGTTTAGGGGATTCAAAATTAGGGGCTTGGGTGACAGTCGCCAACTGTTTGGCCAGGTGGACAGTATCAGCCTGATGGCCAGCTGGCCAGTGCTGGTGTACACCACCTATCTCTGCTGTGGTGGCAGCGGCACCTGTGGGGTTTCTAGACCTTTCCTCACATTCTACTCATTTCCCCTGAAGTTCTAAAATTCACATTGACGATCTTGTGTATGTTTGTGTTACACGTAGCACCCTGACAAGCTGAACCATCGCCATTACCCGGCCCTGGTCCAGGATGATGCCTGGGCTTTCCTTATGGCACACAGCTGCTGTCAGTCTGTCATTCTGCAGGTGCTGCTTTCCAAATCCTGCATGCACGCTGTGTATCTGAGTTACAGAGTAGTCATTTTTTTTTTCCCACTTAAAAATGACACAGATACTTCTATTGCTCTTAGGATCAGTTACCTAAACCTGCTCACAGGGCAAGACTGTTTGAACTAGTTGGTTGTGTAAAAAGCAGACAAGCCCCATATCCATGCCCCTGCAGTCACAGTATGATCAGGAAGCAGGCAGTGCTGTGTTCGTCTCCCGGACATGCTGAGTGAGACAATCGGTGAGAAAGTGGCCCGGGTGCATTCCCGCCAGAGGACGCTTGCCAGACCTCTATGCAGAGTCGTTCCAACCTGCCCTCTGAGAGCTTCTCTTGATCTGGTTACAAGGAATTTTTCTACAGTCAGTTTTTTTTTCATTTGTATTCCATAAAAACAGATAAGATGCCCAGTCTTCATGTGTATTGGGCTGTTCCTCGAAATAATAATTACCCTGTGGTTAGGCTGCCTTTTCTGTCTCAGATCTCTGTTCACTTACACCCAGTCCCACATTGTCCTGTTTAGAGTCCCTACAGGTCCTGGAACTTTGGAAAGGGAGGAGATGGAGAGAGGTGGGTGGTGCTTCCCTTTTTCCTCCTGGTTCGGAGGGCCTGGTTTCTGAGGGTTCATTCCCTGTGCGTAGGCCTCGGACTGCAGTTTCATAGGCACAGCCCCTTGCCAGAGGCTACCTAGGAGCCCTTTGTGTCTTCATGATGAGCCTTTGCCCTTGAGAGAAGTGTAGGCTGCTACTGTCTCGGAAGTCAGGTCCTGCTTCATCATTTTTAGTTTTATTGTGCCTTAAGTGGAAATGACAGTGTTCTAGAATTTAACTTCAGAATTTGATCACTGCATTTTCTAGAAAATCCCAGGCTGGGCTCGTTCTTCTCCAGTATGGACCAGAATGAAACAAATTCTCAGATCCTGAATTCATCAGGATCTTGGGGCTGCTGAGCTCCTTTGGGATTGGAGCTTGTGTGGTTTTAAGAAAGCTGTTTCCACACTGCTAGGGAGGTGCCTGTTTGTAGACATGTTGTTTTTCCTGTCCTTAAGGTTCCCTAACTTGGGAAGCTCAGGGCTTTGGGAGTGGGGAGTCCAAAGATGAACTGGCCTTGGTGCTGCCCAGTGACTTGGCCTTCTTTTGCTGCCTGGGCTAGCCTCAGAGGGAACGGCCCAGTCTGGGGGTGCTTTGCCTGGATTTGGTAGAACATCTAGGCAGTTACCCTCCTTTCCTTCCTGACATGCCAGCAGAAGAGAAATGCCTGGAGATGTAAGTCTTGCTTCTTTTCTCTCTGTTTTTAAACCCTCCTCCCCTCCTCAATTCAGGAGCTGGTTTTCCATCCATCCCAGTCGGCAAGAGCCCCATGGTGGAGCAGGCTGTGCAGACTGGTTCTGCTGACAACCTGAATGCTAAAAAGCTGTTACCCGGCAAGGGAACCACAGGGACGCAGCTCAACGGTCGTCAGGCCCAGCCAAGCAGCAAGACGGCCAGCGGTACTTGAACACATCTTTTCCTGGAGTTTGCTTGATGTTCTAAAAGTGGCACACTACTTCCTGGGCCATTTTATTTTTTTTATTAAAAAAATACTACTCCCCCATCCTAAGTCCCATGTGCTTTTGCAGGGCAGGCCTGTGCAGCAGCCTCCTGCAGTGCCGCCCTGGCCGCGTGCCCCGTGGTGGTGGGGCCTGCTTCCACAGCTGGGTTCTGGCTTCCGGCTTCTGTAGGAGCTTTGCCTTACTCTCCCCTTTTGCGCCTTAGATGTAGTCCAGCCAGCAGCTGTGCAAACTCAAGGGCAGGTGAATGATGAGAACAGAAGACCCCAGAGGAGGCGATCAGGTAACACCTGTTGCCACTTGATTTCTGGGGCCCACGAGTGATCAGGCTGAGCTCTGCTTGCCTTCCTGCCTGCTTCTCTGGGTGACGGTTTCAGGGGTGCTGGCGTGAAGTCGCTGCTTGTGTGCTCTGTCCCCTCTGCGGCCTTGGGGGTGTGCCTGGAAACTCCTTGTGAGGTGTTTGAGATCACTGGGTTGGTGACCTACTTCAGCCAGGGCTGTCCTTCGTCTTCACAGGAAACAGGCGAACAAGGAATCGCTCCAGAGGGCAAAACCGTCCAACTAACGTCAAGGAAAACACAATCAAATTTGAGGGTGACTTTGATTTCGAGAGTGCAAATGCCCAGTTCAACCGAGAGGAGCTTGACAAAGAATTTAAGAAGAAACTGAATTTTAAAGGTTTGGCTCATTGTATGAAAATTATCCTCTGCACAGAAGTACCCCTAGAGAGTGTTAGGAGGAGATGCCTGGCTGGGTGTGGTGGTTCACACCTGTAATCTCAGCACTTTGGGAGGCTGAGATGGGTGGATCACCTGAGGTCAGGAGTTCAACACCAGCCTGGCCAACACAACGAAACCCCGTCTCTACTAAAAATAAAAAATTAGCCAGGCATGGTGGTGGGTGCCTGTAATCCCAGCTACTTGGGAGACTGAGACAGGAGAATCGTTTGAACCTGGGAGGTGGAGGTTGCAGTGGGAGTGAGCCAAGATTGCGCCACTGCACTCCAGCCTGGGCGACAGAGCGAGACTCTGTCTCAAGGAAAAGGAAGAGATACCTGGAGGAACTGGGGACGCCAGGCGGATGGTGACTGGCAGTGAGGAATTAATGAAGTGAGGTGCCGGGACGTGTGAAAATGGGTGGGATAAGGTGCAGTCTGCACGGCCCAGACAGCAGAACGAGACCTGTGCTTAGAAGGTAGAAGAAGAGATCTCTGCTTTGCACAAGTCGTAGTTGATGTCTTAGCATGAAGGTGGCTCCCGAGTGAGCCCGGAGGGACCACCCTGCTAGAAGGCTATGCGCTCTGCCCCTCCTCCATCTCCACGTGTTCTGCATCTCTTTGTAGATGACAAGGCTGAGAAGGGGGAAGAGAAGGACCTGGCTGTGGTGACCCAGAGTGCCGAAGCACCCGCCGAGGAAGACCTTCTGGGGCCCAACTGCTACTATGACAAATCCAAATCGTTCTTCGACAACATCTCTTCTGAACTCAAGACCAGGTGAGAGGCTGAATGAATGAGGGGAGGGCAGTCCTCCAATCTAGAAAGGACAGGACTGAGGGCTCTCAACCTGAGGGCAGAGCTGGACTCTGAGGCTCAGGGTAGCTGTTCTAGGGTCCTGCTTGTGTTTCTGCATGATGGGCGCAGGAGTCCCAGCAGGTTGCGTGTGGGAAGCCTCTTGGGGATCCCGACCCGAGGAGTCGGCTGAGGTCGAGCCTGTTTCCTCTTGGCTTTGCTGCCCTGTCCCCACAAAGGCGAGGCTGCACCGCCCTCCCCGGAAGACCCGTGTGCACATTCAGCATACCTCACTATGCTCTGCTTGCTGGTCCCGCTGGCCTGGCGGCCTGAGGACCTTGCTTTGCAGCCTGAGGTATGGCTAGAGCATGCTCACACTGGCTTTCCTTCACTTCATTGTTTGAGGCCAGGGACCATGTGGTGTGTTTTATTTTTCACACCTAACAGCTGGTCAGAAGTCCCGCGAAGCAACCTAGGGAGTGGGTGGCATCTACAGTGTGGGCCTGGCTTGGAGACTTGGGCCCATTTGTCTTGCAGATTGAGCGCCAGACATGCCGCAGGGCATTGAGGGGGCCTCAGAAGGCAGGCTGGAGAGCCCCACCTCCTCAGGCTCATGTTCTGCCAGGGGAAAAATAGAACAGCATGTCGTGAAGGCCAGGCAGTGAGGGCGATGGGATGGGGCTGTGGACTTGATGGGAAGTGGATGGTCAGTTCTCACAGGTGGAGCAGGCTGCGCAGATGAGTGCGGGAAGTGCTTCCAGACAGGCCGAGTCTGGGGGGTGGGTTCCTGTAGGGTTTTGTAGGGCATGGCATTGACTTTCGCTTTTGTTCCAAGTGCCGCGGGAAGCCATCAGAGGGTTTTGTGCTGAAGTTGGTGCGGTCTGATGTTTTACGGCGTCCTTGGTGAGAGTGGTTGGACGATGGGCAAGTGTGGCTGCCGACTGGCCAGTTAGGGGCCAGTGCTGCAGCACAGGTGGCTTGGAGCCAGGCAGTGGTGGTGACAGAGGAAAGGAGTAGAGTCTAAATGTATCTTGAAGGTGGCGCTAACAGAATTGGCCAACATGACAAGGGTCCAGAATGACTCCTAAGTCTTTTGGCCTGGGCAGCTGATGGGTGGAGTTGCTGTTTCTTTGAACACAGAAGTCTGTGGGAGCAGCAGGTTTCCGGCTGAAGAGGAGCTCAGGGTGGGTGTGCTGCCGGAGCTGTGGTCTGTGTCGGTAGGAGTGCTGGCTGGGAGTGCTGGGCGCACAGTTGGATGTGGGAGATAGTTTCCCACCAGCGGCTTGTTTGGGTGGCATGAGTGTCCATGCTGTATCCCTGTCTTTCCAACCCCCAAAGCAGAAGCATCACATTCCAGGGACCTCGTTCCATCTATCCTAGCCCCCTCCTCGTCTAGGAGGGTCCACTTCATGCTCCGGTCTCAGGTCTCCTGGGTGCCTGGGCCTCCCCAGGGCTCCTGTCTGTGCTCAGAAAGCAACAGGGCCTGCCTTGGTAGCCAACTAGTATCACTGCTTGCCTGTGGTGACAGAGATGATAGAGATGGATCCTGAGCCCTCACCCATGTGGGGATAGTCCTGGTTGGAAATGTGGCAGGGAGCAGCTGGGCTCCAGAGCTGACGGGGCCGCCCCTTCCCTGTAGCAGCCCTGGTGAGTCTGTCCCTCCTTCCCTGGGCCGCTCTGAGGACGAGGCCTGGCCAGAAGCCTGGGAGTCAGTGCCTGCTACAATCAGCATTTCCTCTATGGTTTAGCTCCAGGCGGACGACTTGGGCCGAAGAGAGGAAGCTCAACACGGAGACCTTTGGGGTGTCAGGGAGGTTTCTTCGTGGCCGCAGTTCTCGGGGCGGATTCCGAGGAGGCAGGGGCAATGGGACCAACCGTCGCAACCCCACTTCCCACAGGGCTGGGACTGGCAGGGTGTGACAGTGCAGCCAAAGGTGAGTGGATGAGCCTTCTGGATGCTTTGGTGGGAGGGTGTAGGGTCAGGCACACCTGGAGAGCTTAGGAAGGTGGGGAGCAGGCTCGGTTTCCCAGGCAGAAGAGAGGCCCAGAGGTGTAAAAGCCAAACCGAGGGCTGCGACCCTGAGTCACCCAAGGGGCTCTTGGCCAACTTAAACCTGCATCTGTGGGGGTAGGACCCAGGCCCCAGCATTCTCCAAGTGAGATTGCAGGTGTGGGAGGTGAGGTGGTGTGAGAGTCGCGTGGGCTGGGGCTCGCCACCGAAGTGAAGCCAGCCAGCGAGACCTTGCTCCAAAGCCAGTGTCTTGGCCCAACCTGGCCCTAAATGAATCAGAGGCTTCATTTTTAACAAGGTCCCAGTGGATTTGTGGGCACCTTAGGGTTTGGGCAGTGTCCCACATGGGGTGCCTGGTGCCGACCCCACCCAGGGCCTTGGGACAGCCAGGTGGGCCCTGGAAGGACTAGGCCTCCTGCCACTAGCTGCCTCCCTGTCCCCAGTGTATTGTACCAGTAGGATTCTCAGAGTGGGCTGTGAGAAGAATAGGGGTAGCCAGCCTGACTCTGGGGGCAGGAGGGAGGCTGAGTGGCTTCTGCTCGCCAGCAGGGGCAGCAGTGCCAGCTTATCCCAGCAGATGCTTGACTTCCTGTCATCTCTTGCAGGCTCCTACTGAAGTGGCGCAGAACTGATGCTGTGTGTGTCAGGACGCGAGGAAAACGCTGCACTTACAGGAGAAGCGGCCCCTTTGTTTACGGGGTTTATACTGCTACTTATGTTTTGGACTTAACTGAACTTGGACATGGTCTGAGTTAGAACCACTTGTTTTGGGGAAGTATTCATGGGTAACCTCTTTGAGGTCTCTTTACCTGTGTTTCCTTTTTAGTTGCGCATAGCCTAATTCTAAGGTTTTGGTATTTTGCAAAAAGGTTTCTATGGTGAAAGCTGAATCCTTACTTTGTGACTTTTTTTTTTTTTTAATGACAGCTTTGACTTTTAAAAGTGGAACCAAATCTCAGTTGGCGGAGGTGGCAGCCAAGTGCATCTCTGCAACCCAGCTGGCCCCTGGTGCTGCTTGCCTGGCACCCCCACTGCCAAGGGTGGGGTCTCAGGAGTCAGGCAGGGCCAGCACAGGGTGGTGTGGGGGGGCAGGGGTGGGTGGGTGGAGGGCACGGAAGGGGTTGTCCATGGATCATGTTGTATAAGTGAACCAGACCACCCTGATGGCATCCACAGTGATGTCAAGGTTGGGGCTGGCCAGGAGTGGGTGGACTAGAAGCATTTGGGAGTAGTGGCCAGAGGCCCTGGACGCCAGCCACGGAGCTGCTGCACAGAGCCTGGTGTCCACAAGCTTCCAGATTGGGGTTGGAGCCTGGGATGAGCCCCGGCAGCGCCTTGGCCCTTCTGTGGTCCCTGCCAGCCTCTGACCTGGGCCGGTCAGTCATTGCTGGCCTCTGGCCACACACTCTCATCCACTTGGAAACGAGCCAGTCTTTTCTGCAAGGTCAGTTGACCAAGAGCATATTTCCCCTCTGTTGTACATCGTTGTTTTGTGTTTGTGTTGTCACAGTGGGTGGAGGGAGGGCGGGGTCTACATTTGTTGCATGAGTCAATGGGTCAGAACTTTAGTATACGCATGCGTCCTATGAGTGACAGGGCATTTTGTCGAAAATAAGCACCTTGGTAACTAAACCCCTCTAATAGCTATAAAGGCTTTAGTTCTGTATTGATTAAGTTACTGTAAAAGCTTGGGTTTATTTTTGTAGGACTTAATGGCTAAGAATTAGAACATAGCAAGGGGGCTCCTCTGTTGGAGTAATGTAAATTGTAACTATAAATAAACATGCAAACCTTTAAAATCTTTTCTGATGCTCTAACAAACAATCCTGTTGACTCTTCTGCCCAAGTCACCTCTGCATCATGTCCAGGTCTGGAGCACACACTTAGGCTGGTGGAATTTGGGGAGACTTGGGCCCTGTCAGGTGATGGAACAAGGTGGCTGACCCAATTGGCCGGGTGAAGTGTGGCCAGCAGACCCAGGTTTTCCCTGTGGGCCACGCTTCTGGGATGAATGGCTCTGCTCTCAGAAACTGGATATAAAGTCCTTTTAAAAACCCAGCTCACAGATTAACACCTGTTAACATAAGCAGTGGCCCCTTTGCCACCTTCCTGCTGCCTCCAAGCTCCCCAGCTCAGGAGCGTTCATGTTCTCAGGCACCGTAGAGCATGTTACACAGCCATGAGCAAGCTACACCCTGGACCCACACACAAAAACAAAGACATGGCTGGTTCTAGGCTCAGAGCATCCCATTTTAGTCTAACGGGTTTCCAGGTGACCTTAAAAGTGGCCCTCAGGACGAGGAGACACATCAGCTGCATGGCTTCTCCTTTCATTACCTGCCTGTGGCCATCAGGCTCCACAGCACAACTGCCAGCGGGGGGCCCTCCATTTCTTGGGTGGGGGTAATGGATATCCTTGATCAGAAAAATAAATGTTATGTATGTCAGATACTAGTGGCCACAGCCCTCACCCAGCTAGATGACTTGGTGAAACAAACAGGTATTGCCTTCCAGAGAATCTCAAGGTAGTCAGGTTATCGCGTACCACCTGACCTTGCTGTTAAAATGTTGTTTTGACAATTGCACATTTTATGCTAAGCTCAAAATGTATCTGGGCCCCTTTACTCCTTTTTAGAAGATAGGTGCCCAAAACCAAGGACCAGAGGAGGATCTAAAAGCCTTAAACTGCTGGACTAGAAGTCAAAACACAGGAAAGGGCAGAGAATAGCCAGAACCAGTCTTCAACAGAAAGTAGGGGGCAGACATCAAGACGTGGTCTATGAAAGTCAGACACGCAAAGCTGCTTCGAACAAAGCTGCTCTACAGAATGAACCCAGGGCTACTTGTGTTTGTGTCTTTGACATTATACATTCATTAGGGGACTAGAATGAAGGTCTAAAAGCAAACAGAAGTCATTCTGTGTCTACAACAGAGAAACAGGTCTGCTGAAGGCCAGGTTTCTCTGCAGGACCCAGGGCAGCAGCTCTGACTTCCCCAGGGAGGAACCTGTGTCTCACACTGGCTTGCTCTCTTAGCCACAAGGAACAGAAAAGAAAGCTCAATTACGGCGGCTCAGGGTTGAAAAAGAAGGGTGAGAGATGAGAGGACTACTGTGATTACACCTAAAGATACACATTCTCTTAAAAAAAAAAAAACAGGTTAAAAAACACGGAAGTTTATTGTAGGACACTCAGTGTGAATAAATGGAATGGAAAGGCCTACACATCAAGACCCATGATTGATTTGAATTTAAAAATTACAAGCAAAGACATTTTATTCATCACGATGCTTTCTTTTGTTTCTTCTTTTCGTTTTCTTCTTTTTCTTTTTCAATTTCAGCAACATACTTCTCAATTTCTTCAGGATTTAAAATCTATCGAAAAAAACTTCATGGTTACCTAAGGCACACAAGGTGCCAAGGAACCAGCGCCCTCTCCTGGGGAGGGCAGCCAGGCTTTGGCACTGCTGCTCATACAGCCTCTTTGGAGGGGGACCTCAAGGAAAACAAGAGGATGCTGGCCTGACCTAGACAAGTATTAAGCAGCAGCAGCAGCAGATCTGACTGGCAGCTGCTCAGCATGCCCAGAGAACACGCGTGGACCATCTAATCAGAGGAAGACGGGAATCTTCTCTTTGACGTATGGGGAGCCTCGGAAAGACATTTTCCTAATGTTAAAACCACAGAATGGCCCTATGACGTTTCCTTCTGAACTGGTACTGCCCAGCCCTGATCGTGGGAGAAAACTCACAGGTAAAGAAGGCAGACAAACTTGGTGATTACCTTGAGGGGTTGATCTCGCCTCATGATAGCAAGTTCAATGTTTTTGCCGCCTGACTGAACCACCTTGAAGGGACAGAAGACAGGAGCATTAGCCACCTTTCCCTATTCAAGACAAAAAGCAGCTCTCAAGAGTACCTTAAATAGGTGTGTACCCAATCCCAGCACCGTCCCAGGAACAGAGGTCCCAGCCCCCAAAACCTGTGTCTTTGTCCTAAACGCATGGCCATTTGTGAAGTCTATTTGGGATGCCAGCACACCCCCGCCTCCCAGCACTGGGACTCCTCTCTCCTGCACAGCAGCTGTGCTTGAGGCCCTCCTCTTGACACAGTCGTTACCACCAGAAATCCTGATGCCTACACTCCAGCTTGGCCTTCCAGCTAGTCCCTCTCTGGTTTTACCTGCTAGCACTTCAAGGTCTTGACAAAGCCCAACCATATCTCCAGTTCTCTAATTCCCTGACTTTAGCAACAGTTCAAGCCTCTGGAAGGCCTAGTGATGGCGTGAAAACAGATTCCACAGCTGGACAGCTGGGTTCACATCCTGCCTCTGGTTCTTATGCTGTGTGCCCCTGCACAACCCTCAGCTGCCCCAGCTGGATAAAGGACACTAATGATCACACCTTGCATGGCTATTTCAAGGAACACAGCAGTTAGGATACACCATTGACCAGAGCAGTGCCTGGCACACAGCAGTCATTAAGCATTACTGTTGGGTCCTTGCCACCTTTCTTGCTGCCCATCTACCTACCAGTCACCACCAAAACGGGGTATCTTCACCACCTTGCCTGGACTCCAAATGCAAACTTACTTCCAGGAGTGCCTTGATCACCAGCTTAATGGTCAGATCATCGGTTTCAATGGCTTCGTCAGTATAGTTCTTCTCCAGGAACTCGCGCACTGACTTGGCACCCCGGCCTATGGCATTGGCCTAAAACAGACACGTATGTTCTCACGTGGCATGGGGCATGACAACCTAGGGCCAGCCCTGGAACACAGCTGCCCCACATGGGCCGCCCAGCCAGTGGCGGTGGCAGGAGGCAAGCTGGAGTGCTGGACAGCAGCCCTGGACACAGGCCCTGCCTTGTAGCTTCCTTTTGCAAAGAGCTCTTTAGAGTTGGTGCTGATTCTTACCGAGAATGGCATTATACGATTATACCTTTTACTGCACTATCAAGAGGCAACGGGAGATTTTTTTTTTTTTTTAGATAGAGTTTTGCTCTTGTTGCCCAGGTTGGAGTACAGTGGTGTGATCTCGGCGACGGGGGTTCTGCCATGTTGGCCAGGCTGGTCTCAAACACCTGACCTCAGGTGATCCAACTGCCTCAGCCTCCCAAAGTGCTGAGATTACAGGCATGAGTCACCACACTCACCCAGGGATTTTAATTTATGTTGTCTACCCTTACACCTTGCTGCCCTTTGATTTTCTTCCAAACAGCAATGTTTAATAATTTTCTTGCTCTCATAGGACTAGGTTAACTTAAACTGACTCATTCACTGATACGGGGCGTACAGCAGGAAGCCCAGGACCTCCCACCCCTCAATGCCTTTTTCTGGCAAGACTTTGTCACCAACTCACCTTCCAGGCATGGTATGTGCCTGAGGGGTCAGTCTGATAGAGCCTAGGAGTGCCATCAAAGTCGAAACCCACGATGAGGGCAGAGATGCCAAACGGCCTGCGCCCATTGCTCTGCGTATAACGCTAGCAAGAAAAGAAACAGGTCAGTGCCATCCAATTAAGAAATTGCATGTGAGGAAAGAACCGTACTTAGTGAAGGTATGAACATTTTAAATCATGCCTAAGCCCCCTCTCAGATTATTAGCAGTTCAAATGATACATTAGCCAATAGCTTTCAACACCCTTTTCTGCATTTGCACTCCTAGAAAAACTCACCTAGGACCAGAATTGTACCGTGGAGCACAACTCAGGTTACTGGAAATTACTTTGACAGGTAGACATGCATTCTGCTTACACACTAATGGCATTTCCTCAGAGGGTGGCTTCCAGCCCCCTTCAACTGCTTCGTGACTGGTCACTCAGGATGGCAAGACAAAAGCTATCATTTCCCTCCAGACACAGGAATTTGGAATATCCCATGCCAGGAACTGAGAACAGAACAGTGTTACTGAAATTGGTGAGCTAGGTCAAGTTACACTTGTGCAGGTCAAGATTAGTCAAGATTAGGATCATGCCCTGGAATAAATCAGTTTTCTGATTCACCTGAAGTGACATGCAAATCCACATGAAGTGACATGGCAGGACCCTCCATGGCAGAGCTGTGACCGCCCTGCTGCCAGAGGTGAGCATGCGAGCGGGCAGACACCCACCTGCTTCAGACTGGCGATGTAGCGGGTGATGTACTCTACAGTGACTGGGTCCTCCACAGTCAGCCGGTGGCTCTGGCACTCCACCCGGGCCCTGTTGATGACTATCCTTGCATCGGCCGTGAGGCCTGCAAGGAAAGCAGAGAGGCTTCTGCTAGAGAGACAGCACAAACTACAGGGTGGGGGACAGACACGATGACCCAGCATTTAACCTTCCACAGACACCCAAACTGGCAGCAACGCTATTCTGACTGACTGGCAGTGGAACCTATCAGCCCCTGGGAACTCCTAGGAAATTGGGTACAGATGCTTCTTGATGTGCAGTGGGGTGGTATCCCGCTAAACTCATGGTAAGTCAAAAATACCTGGCTGAAAATGCATTTACTACCCCAAAAACCCATTGTAAATAAAAAATTGTAGGCTGCTGTGCAGAATCTGGATTTTTAAAAACATCGTAGATTGACAAGGAGTGTCTGTATACGAAAAATTGTGTACCTCGGCCCATACTTAAATACAGTACCTGACCATACTTAAATACAGTACCTGAGTCCTTTTGGGAATCCTAGAAATTGAGTTAATCCCTAATTCCATTACATGAATTGAGATCCTCCTAGATTGGATCTGCCGAGAGGAGAAATGAGCAAGACCAAAACAGCGCTGAGAACATGGTGACGCATGGCCTGCATCCACCAATGTGGTCCTTTTTACTGCTGGGGATGGCAGGACGTGGTTCTGTCCTCTCCATGCCACAGATGCAGTTAGCTCTAGAAAGTCCAGCCTTCCTCTAGATTGTAACTGACTGATACAGAAAAATAACAGTGGAGGTCAGATTGCGCAGCAGCCACAAGTGTTTTCATCCATTTAGTCATTTCTGTTTCACCCGCTATGGCAGAGAGGCCACCAAAGAAACTGGCCAACTTCAAAGTCCAAATCCAATTATTTTACATGATTTTCATTTACTCAGTTTCTATGGCTCACAATAGCCCACACACCCAAGTTAATCTCCAAAGCCCTGTTCTTCGCTGAGACTCGAGAGAGGAAGACAGCGCTCCCCACCGACTCATACCTGCAAAGGCCATGCAGACATTGTCATCCAAAGCGCAGATCTTCCGCACCGTTCTTTCATCCTGCAGTTTGGCCACTGACTTCTTCTCCACACCAAGAACAACAATGTCTCTTCCTCGAACACCAACCTTTAATTAAGATCCACAAACCACCTAAGAAAGTGGTATGAGTGCTGGGTGCAGTAGCTCACGCCTGTTAATTCCAGCACTTTGGGAGGCAGAGGTGGGTGGATGACTTAAGTTCAAGAGTTCAAGATCAGCCGGACAACATGGCAAAACCCTGTCTCTACAAAAAGTACAAAAATTAGCCAGGCATGGTGGCTCAAGCCTGTAGTCCCAGCTACTGTGGGGGCTGGTGGGAAGATCGCTAGAGCCTGGGAGGTGGAGGCTGCAGTGAGCCATGACGGCTGGGAGACAGAGACAGCAAGACCCTGTCCCCTCACCCCACCCCACCCTCCCAAAAAAGTGACACACGGTTCTACTGCCAGGCAGCAAGCACTAGGAGCAGATCTGAACCTGGGTCCTGGGGGGTACGTACTCTGGGTAGCAGCTCCCACTGGAAGGTGTGTTCACCCACACCCCTTTCTCCTCTACTTGTCTGTCACTGTGGTTGGCACCACATCCTGCAAACCCAGGGGCATTCAGCTACTGCTGGTAGAGCTAGCCCAGGCGTGCTCATCTAGGTGCCCAACCTGTGCCTTTCAAATACTGAGAGGTAGTTTTAGTTACAACGTAGCTAGTAAGTAACCATTATATAATCGGCATGTGTTTCCTTTCAACCCAATGAATCAAACAGTCCCGTGCAAAGCCTGGAAGCCTGAGACTTTCACGCAAGTCTGGTGTTCTGAAGGCAGTGTTTCTGTAGTTGTGAAATTATATTGAGCCACAATGCACTGTTTCCTGCACCGTGACATACTCATGTGACAGCCGTGAGAAGGGGCCTGATTTGCCGTCAGTGGACAAGGTGTCAACTGTTATCCCAAATTGTTTATGGCTGATACTAGAGAAGGATATAGCTGTTACTAACAGCATGAACAATCACTGACAGTCAACCCCGAGTCAAGCCGGAAACAAAGGGAACCATCATTGGGATAAACAGCGCCTCCTGGTTTAGAGCAGGGCTTCTCCACCTCAGCACTGTGAGCACCTGGGCAGGGTGATCTCCCCGTGCCTGCCGCCCTGAGCACGGGTGGGATATTGAGCAGCGTCCCTGGCCTCTACCCTCCAAATGCCAAGAGCACCTCTGCAAGGTCTTGGACCACTGGAAAAGTCTCCACACACTGCCAGTGGCCCCTTGTGGGCACAAAACCATCCCTGGCTGAGAAGTATTGATCTGAAGTGTTTGGGTTTTCTGGGAGCTTTCTCAGGTACTGACTCACTTGACCTTCAACTGACTCGAGGCCCAGAGAAGCTATATGGGTTCCTTAAAGCCAGCGGCGGCCAGCTGGCGGGGGTGGCAGTATTGGGGTGGGGGGCAGGAGTCAGCCGACTCCTTCTAGTCCTCTTTAAGCTGAGTTAGATCACCTGATGAACACTGGGCCTTCATTTCAAAACAAAGATTCAGAAAATGAAAACAATTCAAAATTTACAGAACCGTGTGTGCTGCTTTCTCTGCCTGCTCAAACCTCTGAATACCAGGTGATAAAAGAATAACGATCTCACAGGCTGACCAATTAAACTGACAGGTCTTGATGTTACGAATTTAAGTTTCAAACTGTCACTAAGGTCAATGTACACGAGCCCTCGTCAAAACGAAACGGCCGTGTTCAGACCAGTCCTGACCCGGGCGGCTGCAGCCCGGCCCCGGGAAGGCTCCTCCCGGCAGAGTGCGGAGACCCGGGAGGCGCCCGCCACCGGCCAGGCCAGCGAGCCGCTTTGTTCCCGAAGCCCACCCGGGCCTAGAGAATAAATGTTGCCCCGGAGCGGGTGGGGGTCCCCATAACGGGGGTTTGTCTGAGTAGTTCGCTCCCCAGCCACCCGGCTGCGTGAACAGCCCGCAGCGAGCGCACGGCTAACCCCCCCGCGCTCCGCGGCCCGGAGCGGCCCTCGCCCGGCCTCTGCTCGCCCGGGCGGCGGCGCGACCCACGCGCCCGGCCGGGGCCAGGGGTGCCCAAGATGGCGTCGCCACGGCCCCCGTGCCCAGGGCCCCACGCGAGGCCGGGCCCCAAGCGAGGCGATGAGTGGGGAGAACGGGCGATCGCGGCTCACGCCAAACGCCGCCTCTGCAGGCACTCGTGGAGACCGGCAGCGGGGCCCGCGCTCAGCGACAGCCCCGACCGCCCGCGCCGCTGCCCCGCGCACGCCCACAGCTCCGTGCCCGGCCCCGGCCCTCTCTCGGCTCCCCAGCCCCACTTCCGCCCGCGTCCCCGGCCCCGCGCAGGCCCCGGCGCCTCACCGCGGTCGAGCCCTTCTTGACGGCCTCCTGCGCGTACTCCACTTGGAAGAGGTGGCCGTCGGGCGAGAAGACGGTGATGGCGCGGTCGTAGCTCATGCCGGCGGGCGGCGGCCGGGCTCCTTCCGCCGCGACTCAAAAGCGCACACTCACGGCCCGCGCGCACCCGCGACTCCCGGCGCCACTACGCCCGCGCCCCACCCTCGGCGCCGTGACCTGCGCTGCCGGCGTCGGGCGGCGAAAGGCGGTGACGGGCAGCGTCAGGCGGCGTCGGGGGGACGTGATGGCGCGCGCCGGGGCGGGGCCAGGACGAACCACCGGTGGCCGGGGGTGGGAGGCGGTGCTCCGGCGAGGGCCGGGCGCTGGGTGCGAGGGGGTCGCCAGGGGCCACCGTTCGGCACTGGGCCGCAGACCGTTCTGCAGGGCGGAGCGGCGGCGCCGCGTACCCGGAGGCGCGGCGACGGCGACAGGGCGGACGAGCCCACGACGCGGCGCCCCCCGCGCTCCCGCTCCCTGCCCCCCTCCGCCGAGGCTGCGGATAATGAGCGCCTCGGGCCGCCGAGCGCAGCCGGAGTATCCACCTCGATGACCACGGGCTGAGCCTCGCGCCGCCACCATGTCCGTGGCCTTCGCGTCTGCCCGGCCAAGAGGCAAAGGGGAGGTCACGCAGCAAACCATCCAGAAGGTGGGCCGGGCCGGGGCGGTGGCGCCGGGCGGCGGGTCTGCGGGCGGGCGCGCGCGGGGCCGGGGCGCGGGCAGCTGGCGGGCGCAGGGCGCGAACAAAGCCGGGGTGCAGCCGGGCGGCCGCGAGCCCCGACGGCGGCCGCGTGCCCGTCCCCGCGTCCCACGCCTGCGCGCCGGCGGGCACCGGGCCGTGTGGGGGGCGCTCCCCGGAGAAGCTGCGCCAACTTTGTTGGGGCGCGCGGGTCTCTCGGGCCGGGGCACTGGGCGGTGGGGGCCGGGCGGACGCTGGAGGGTGCCGGCTCCCGAGCGCACTGTCCCCCGAGTCCGCGGCGCGCGCTGGGAACCGTCCTAGGCCATGCTGGGCGGACGGGGACCCCTCGGGGCCGGGGCCGGGGCCGCGGCGAGGGCTCGTCGCGCTCCGCAGCCAGCTTCGGTGGCGAAGGCGGGCGGCAGGCGGCACTCGGTTTCTGCGCTCAGCTTGGTTAGTGGTGAGGGGCCCGGGTCGGCCTCCGGGCGCACGGCGACGGCGGGGACTGTGGCCGGGCTGCCCCTCCTGCTGCTGGGGCGAGGCGCGGACGATGGAGGCACGAAAGGACGCGTCCAGATCGCCATTTAGGGGGCATCTTACGCAGCCCGGCCCCGTAGGGAGCGCACCGCCCTCCCCCGCCCTCCCCCGCCCCCCCGTATTCTCGCGGCTACGCCGGGTTTCAGCCTGACACCCTCGCTCGCCGCCTCGCCTAACAAACTTGACGGATTTGCTTCACAACCTTTCCTCTAGCTCCGTAAGTTCGGCCTTGTGGTTTTCAAGAAACAGCGTTTACGTGGGTTTGGGACACCGTTATCCAAAGCCCTAAGTTTTGAAATTGAGGCTTTGTATTTTCTGCTGTTTTTTCTGTAGAAGACAGATTCGGAAGGAAATCAGCATTAGCCACTCCCGTTTCAGTTGTCACATCTTTTGGAGTGACATTGGTTTTTTTCCTAAACTCGGACTCCGTCTACACCCTGGTGGGATTGCAGGGATGAACAGTGGTATTCTTAGGTTCCCAGGAGCCGCTTGTCTCCCTAAGGGGGTTCACCTTGACCTTGACTGAGGCTCTTATTCCTTGATGACGTGCCAGTCTCCTGTGGAAGTTGTCCTAAATCTATCGCCTATTTTGAGACTACCTTTGCTGTTGCTAGTTTTAGAAATTTGATGGTCTTAACAAATGAGAACCTTGGCCAACTCTGAAAAAGAGAGATTGAGAATAGCAGAAATACAGATTTACAAGTGTGGCATTTTACTTAATAAATACTTATGTGGCGCTTACTGGATCCCAGACACTGTTCTAGGGGTTTTATAAATCTTGATTCATCCAATTCTTCATAGAAGCTACTGGCATCCCGTTTAATATCTAAGGAGGCTGAGGCCTAGGGGGGCTAAATGCCTTGCTGGTAAGTGGCACAGCCAGGTGTTGAACCCATACTGTGGCTCCAGGGTCTGCTCTGTTGGTGCCCCTTGATCTGGGAACATTTGGCCAGGCGGAGGTCAAGCTCTAGGCTCGGAGGCAAATGTTGGAACCCAGAGCGTCTCCTGGCACTCTGGTTTTTTGGAGCTTAACAGTCATTGTTCCTGAAGCTACCCTTGGCTTCAACGTTTATCCCGTTATTTGCACTTCGCACACACTTCCATTGAGGCTCCCCAAATTCTCCAGGTAAAAGTGGGTATTGAGGTGCCGCCCCAAACATCAGATGAGAAAGGAAGAAATGCACCTGTGCACTGTGCGTCCCTGGGCGGAAACTCAGCCTGCTGACCATTGGAAATAGGCCTTCAGTTTAGGCTGCTGACGTGGCCTGGTAGGGTCCGCAGTCTGCGTATTGGGCTTGGTGTTTTGACAGTGAATATATGTACCCAGGGATCTTTTACTGGGAGGTGTGAGAAGGCTGAGAAAGGTGTGAGAGGTGCATGTTCTATGCCTAAAACGTGTGCTGTGTCCACAGTGTGTGCTAGTAGTCTCATGCCGAGAGCATTAAGAGAAGCCAGGGACCCCTCTGAAGCCTGCTTGGTAGTGAAGGAGAAGGAAGTATACAACTTGTCCTTACAGCATTCTGTGTGGGTGGGGATCTTCCAGGTCAGCTTCTCAACCTTCAAAGCCTTACTCAGGTGTTCCCTGTCTCATGTGGCCCGGGCAGCACTTGCTTGGGCTCCTGAGTTTGGCATGTGACTGATGGTTCTTTGCTGATCCCCGGCCTCTCATAGTGCCTGAGCGCAGTTAGTGCTGAGCACGTGCCAGAGCATCTGTGACGCTGGTCCCATCAGTGGAAGTGTTTTGAGATAAGCAGATGTGTTCGTGTCTTGTGAGTTCCTTGACACGTTCCCACAACCCAGGTGGCTTCAAACAGCAGAAATCTATTCCCTCACAGTTCTGGAGACCAGAAGTCCCAAGTCCAGGGGTCAGTTCCCTGCCCCTCTCTTGGCTTCTGATGGCTGCAGGCAGCCCTTGGTGTTCTCTGGCTTGTAGGTGCATGCAGCCGGTCTCTGCTTTGATCATCTTTTTTTTTTTTTTTTGAGATGGAGTTTCGCTCTTGTTGCCCAGGCTAGAGTGCAGTGGTGCGATCTCGGGCTCACAACCTCTGTGCCCCGCCCCATGTTCAAGCGATTCTCCTGCCTCAGCCTCCTGAGTAGCTGGGATTATAGGCAAGTGCCACCACACCCGGATCATTTTGTATTTTTAGTAGAGACGGAGTTTCTCCATGTTGGCCAGGCTGGTCTTGAACTCCCGACCTCAGGTGATCTGCCCCCTCCCCCCTTAGCCTCCCAAAGTGCTGGGATTACAGGCATGAGCCACCGCGCCTGGCCTCAATTTTCCACTTTTTATAAGGACTCATTGGTTTTAGGGCCTACCTTAATTCAGCATGACGTCATCTTTATTTCATTTTCAAATACCTCGTTTCCAGTACCTCCCATGTGCAGGCACCAGGGGTCTGGGCACAGTTCAGCCCACAAGAGTGCATTTGTGGTGAGGGCTGTCCCAGAGAAAGAGAACCATGGGGCAGAGGCAGGGAGTCACAGAGGGTCCTGAGCCTGGCCTGCATGGAGCAGGTATTGGGGGACCCAAAGGGGAAGGGCAGGGGGTGCTGGGCTGATGTGGGGAGGGTAGCTGGTGGTGACCAGGCAGCGGTGCGTGCGTGAAACAGACAGAACCGCTCTGTGGCAAGCACCACAGAGGACGTGACTGTGCTGGGGAACCCTGCGGTGGGGCTGGGCCATGTCCCCACAGTGGCCCCTGGGCCTGGCTGGCTGTTCTCTGGCCACCAGCTGGGGACTGTAGTGTCCTGTTGTCCAGTGTGTGCTCCTTACGCTGCTGTCGGGGCTGGGGCTGCAGTGGTCACCTCGGACCACGTGGCCAGGCTTGAAGGGGACCCCTGAGTTGCCTCTTTGCTGCTTGGCATACAGTAATTGCTTAGTAAATGTATTACTGTTTCTGTTTGTATTGGTTTTCTCTTTGGTTTCCTTGGCCGGATAATAGCAGTGGTGTCTGCCTGTCTGCTGGGTGTCTGGATCCCCCGCGCCTGTTGCGGGGCAGGGTTGGGGAAAGGCTGTGAGGGAATGGGACGGAGCTGAGAGGAGGTGGGCCTCTGGGGCTGCCTGCTGGGTGGGTTTGGTGTGGGAAGACAAGACCTTTGTGGGGTGGGTTGGTGCCGTGCCCAGGGTCCGAGAGCCAGGGAGTGGTTGAACCTGGACCAGCCCTACCCCATGTCCTTGGTACCCAGGTGCAGGGGTGGGGCGTGGGCAAGGGGCTCACTTCTGGGTGGGGATGGGCTGCGGAGGATGGGGTGCATACCCAGCAGGCAGTGGGCACCGTGTGTGCTCCCTCAGACGTGGAACTTGCTGTCTGAAGGAATGCAAGCTAATTTGGCTAGGAGGGTTCGTAAGGTTAAAGCTATCCAGTGATTGAATGGCTTGGGGACGCCGAGCCTCTCTTGCACGTGGCTGATTGACAGCGTTCCTCCTGCCATCAGAGGCTCCCCCCACCTGAGAAGGGGAGCACGGGGGCCTGTCTTTACATCCCCAGGGATGGGGGGGTGGGGTCCCCTCATTCCGGAGCCTGGGCTCAGCCCCGGGGAGGGACCCTGCAGCCACCTCCTTGAGGTTTAGGCCGTGAGAGGTGTGCCTCCTCGGAGGTCTTAGGTCAGGTGAGGAGGTCGGCCTTCTGGTCTTAGGTCCGGGGAGGCTCGGCCGAGGTCACGAGGTCTTAGGTCAGGTGAGGGAGGCTCGGCCTCCTCGAGGTCTTAGGTCAGGTGAGGGAGGCTCGGCCTCCTCGAGGTCTTAGGTCAGGTGAGGGAGGCTCGGCCTCCTCGAGGTCTTAGGTCAGGTGAGGGAGGCTCGGCCTTCTTGAGGTCTTAGGTCGGGTGAGGGAGGCGCTCTGCAAGGCCCTTAAACCCGAGCGCTCTGGCGGAGGTGGGCAGGAGAAAGGCATTGTCCCAGAGGGAGCAGCCCCAGCCCGGCCTCTTCCCCTCTGCCTGTAAAGCCTGGCCGTACACCCTCTTGCTGGGCGCTCCTGAAGGTGCTCTCCCAACTCCTGCCCAGCCTGGAGGGTGAGGATGCATTTGGATAAAGACACTGTGCCTGCCCACTGTCCTTTACCCCTGACCTTTCCAAGGCTGGTGGGTCTCCAGAGTCCCTGTCTGCCATCCAGTTGCTGGGTGTGGAGTCTGGAGGAAGCAGCCGAAGGCAGCCCAGGTCTTGCCCAGGTGGCTCTCGCTAACCGGCGATCCTGTGGGTGCTCTCCTCAAGGCTCCGACCCTTTGCACGGTCTGTGCCCTGGGCCAGCGGGTCGGGGCCTGGGCACCTGCCTCTGTGTGCTTGGAGTCAGGAGACAGATTCCCTGGAATCCCCGGGCTGCAGGTGGTGGAAGTGTCACGCCTGCCCCCAGTGGATGCAGGAATAAACAGGCCCTGGGTGCTGAGCAGTTAGCGGGCTGGCGCTGATGGCCTGTAAGGCCTATGGGGCCTGGGAAGAGGGAGTGCAGGTGTTCCCGCCTGGTCCGGGCAGGCATCTCCACTGCCTCCCTCCGTGTGATCACAAGAGGAGTCCAAAGGGTTGGGAGAAGGTGCCATGGATGATGGTAGGAAGGGGGCTCCTGTGATGCTGGTCTGATTCTAATTGGCCACCACAGTTGCTGTGCACAGTGGGGACGGAAATGGCCTGTTTATATCCTCCTCAAACTGGAAATAGGTGTGGGATGCAGGCAGGTCCTCGGTGTTACCAGGATGCGGATGGGGGCTGTGGAGCTGCAGGAGGGCAGGGTGGGGCAGGCCGGGCCTCCTGGGCTCACATTCTTAGCCTGCTGATGGTGATGTGTGCTTTGCCTTTCTGTGCCCCAGTTTCCTTGTCTTTAGGAAGAGAACCGGGCTGTGGCCTCCCTCATAGCCTGTGTGTATGGGTAATATGGGTAAGGCAATGCCCAGCAGCCTTGTAATTGGTCCGCTTTAGCCTTTGATCAGGCAATCAACCAGCAAGGAACGGCCGGAATTTATCCGTGGTATTCGGAAAGGGAGGTGAGGACTCCATTCCAAACTGCAGGAAACCATCGCAAGTCCAGGCTCGTGTCAAAAAGAAAAGGCAGTGTCAGCACATGGATGAGATGCACACAAACATCGCATGTCGCTAGTACAATAAGCATGTCTCCAGCTTGGAAACTGTCAGGAGCAAAGTGACTTTGCTGTGCTGTGAAAGCCCAGAGCGCCATGAGACCGAAAGTGATTTCCAAGGCGCATGCAAATGCGGCTGCTGCTGTGTCGGTGTTAAGCATATCTTCACATGTTCTTTTTTTTTTTTTTTTTTTTTTTTGAGACAGAGTCTCGCTCTGTCGCCCAGGCTGGAGTGCAGTGGCGCAATCTCGGCTCACTGTAAGCTCCGCCTCCCGGGTTCACGCCATTCTCCTACCTCAGCCTCCGAATAGCTGGGACTACAGGCGCCCGCCACCGCGCCCGGCTAATTTTTTGTATTTTTTAGTAGAGACGGGGTTTCACCGTGGTCTTGATCTCCTGACCTCGTGATCCGCCCGCCTCGGCCTCCCAAAGTGCTGGGATTACAAGCGTGAGCCACCGCGCCCGGCTGTCTTCACATGTTCTTAGAGTCTTTGAAATTGCACATGCATGTCAGGCACACAGTGGTGGGGCCGTGAGGCAGCAGCCAGCTCCTCCCAAGGAGACTGCACATGTGTAAGTTTAGAGGCTCTTCTGAAACCTACACACCGACTTCACATATTCCACAGTTGGGTGAATGTTCGGAGGGGTCCCACTGGCTTCCATCAGTGGAGTCTGTAGTATTGGCTTCCTGACCTCGGGGGCAGGGACGGAGCAGCTCAGGCTGGGCTCAGAGGGAAGGAGTGCTGGTGGGTCAGCGATGTCTGCCCCGAGAACAGGAGTGGCAGGCGCTAGCGCAGGTGCTATCTCTGGCTTAGCCACCTGCTGATTCTCGGCCAGCTCTCCAGTTAGCCAGGCTGGTCCCCCTCACACCTTGATGACTCCTAGGAATTGATCCTGCGTCTGTGTCCACGCCATGCGTGGGGAGTGCGTGGCAGCCCTGCATGTAGTGGCAAAAGACGGGGAACAATTTCAGTGTCTGTCCGAGCAGACGGAGTACTACGTTGTGTCCATGTTGTGGAATTCTCCGCAGCGTAAGAAACATTGAGGTGGATTTTTTTTTTTGAGACAGAGTCTTGCTCCTTCACCCAGGCTGAGGTGCAGTAACATGATCACAGTTGATGCAGCCTTGTCCTCCTGGGCTCAAGGGACAGGTGGGGTCTCTATGTGCTAACAGAGGACAGTCTCCAAGATATTTGAGAGGAAAGGGAACTGTGTGGAGCAGCGGGAGCGGAACATTATCGGGTGTGTGCAGAGTCGGGAGGCGAATGCACAGGCTCCATGCGAGACGCTTCCAGAAGGAGCAGAGCTGGTCTCTGGGTAGGAGGAACCAGGGGTTCCTCCTACAAAATTAAAAAGGTTCCAAAAGTCTTTGTAATTAGAAAGGACAACCACAAGGACGGTGGACGTCTTCCTGCCCAGTCTGGGCTGAGCCAGCCCCGGCAGTGAGCCTCAGAGCCCCACCCTCCTCTCTCTGGCTTCCAGGGCCCCACACAGGTTGTCACTGGGGAGAGACTGTTCTGCTGAGAGCCCCTCACCCAGGTTTTTGCCTGGCAGCCCCAGCCCTTCCCCTATTCTCTGTGTGCTCTGGGACCCCAGTTGTTCTCCGTCCCCAGTTCTCATCCTCACTCCCTCGCCTACCCAGTCAGGACCCCACAGTGGGGCTTCCGCAGCCCCAGACCCCATCCTTGGTGCCTGGCTGTGCCCTGGGCCCTCCAAGCCAAGCCCCGTGTCCCCCGTCAGTCCCCACCTGCCATATCCAGTTTCTCTGCTCACCTGCATGGTCCATCGCCATGGCCGCAGCTTCCGTGCCCCTTGGGTTCGTCTCCCTGTGGGTGCTGGGCTTGGCCCTGGGAATCAGCCAGCCGGACCAACAGAGACACGTTGGGGCCGCCCCTCAGGGCCTGAGACCACAGGGGTGAACACGCAGAGAGGGAGTGGGAGGCCCGGGTGTCCCAGCTGCCCCAGCGGCGAGCCCAGCCAAGCCCAGCAGAAGACCCTCCGAGCCAGCCCAGAATCATGAGAACTAAGAAATCACGTTTCAACCATGCGGCTCCGGGAGGTTTGTTGCGCATTGGGTGATGGATGCACCCGGCCGCGTTAGGATCTTGGTCCAGCCAGCCTCTGCAGTGAGCACAGGCTTTGGTTGAGAAAGTCACCCCCACAATGGGCACAGGACTCGTGTCCCCCAGCAGCCCCCGTTCCCCTCTTTTCCAGCTCCCCAGAGCTGGTCTCCATTCCTGGACATGCCCCGTGGCCTTCACACATGCCTGTTTCCTCCATTGGGCTGCCCTTCCCCCACCTTACCCATGTGCTCCCGCCTAGCCTCCAGCCCAGCTGGAGGTCAGCCCCAGGAGCCTCCTGGGGCTCCGCTGCCTCATAGCATTGAGCGGATGCATGCCCACGTCAGTCTTCACCCGACTGGCCACCCACGCCCACTCCACCACGAGCAGAGTGGGTCACACCTCGTCACTGTCGCCTCCACTCACCCAGGCCTAGGATGGGCACATCGACGAGGCATGCTCAGAGATGGGATCTCACCACCCCTCCTTGCTGCGGCCCCCGATGCCAGCCTCTGGCTCCTCCAGATGGAGTTGCCACCTCATCTCTGTCCCCAGCGCCCTCACCTCAGGAGGCCTCATGCCACCAGCTTCAGCGCTTTCCCGGTGACGTCTCTGGCGCCGGTTTACCCCTGAACCTGTAGAAACTCAGCCTCTCAGGAAAGGGTGGGGAGAACTGTATCTCACGTTGCAGAAAAACACACAAGTGCACATCAGGACGCTGGGAAACAGTGTCTGCCGAAGACAGCAGTAAATAGAGAAGATCTTGAACGCTCCAGGCCACGGGAATGGCTTCTTTGTTCAGCTTAGTGTTAGAGGTACACACCAGGTAGAGGAGACTCAGGTGGGCCCATCACCAGCCCTGGCAACCCCAGACTCACTCCAGGCCTCTTTAAGGTCGCTTTGCAGATGATACCGTGAGTAAATGCTGGTCTTAGATATTTTCATAAACACAGACACATAAGAAACTACGAATTGACAAGCTCCAGAGCAGGGGCCACGGCTGCCTGTCAGTGCATTTCCCTCCTGTCAGGGTCTTTTGCTTTGGATTTTATGCTCAAAGCCCTGCGTGCACATCAGGAGTCAAGAAGCACCATGGGCGTGTGTGTTAGTTGTTCTCACACTGCTATGAGGAAATATCTGAGACTGGGTAATTTATAAAGGAAAGAGGCTTAATTAACTCACAGTTCCGAAGGGCTAGGGAGGCCTCAGGAAACAGAATCATGGCGGAAGGGGAAGCAAGGCACCTTCTTCACAAGGCGGCAGGAAGGAGAAGTGCAAGCAGGGGAAATGCCAGGTGCTTGTAAAACCAACAGATCTCGTGAGAACTCACTCACCACCACGAGAACTGCATGGGGGAAACGGCTCCCATCCATCCAATTGCTTCCCACCGGCTTCCTTCCATGACACGTGGGGCTTATGGGAACTACAATTCAAGATGAGATTTGGGTGGGGACACAGCCAGACCCTATCAGGGTGTGAGTAACCTGAGGAGTAATGCCTCCCGCCTCCCAGAGGCGCCGTCTTCCCCTTCTCAAGGCCAAACCAAGTGGCCACTTTGGAACGAGTTTAGGGCTGCTGACCTTACCCGGTGACCAGGGAGAACGGGTCACCGGGTAAGGTCTGTCCTCCCCACTGCACACCTGTGCCCCCCACTCATACCCGTCAGAGTGGCTTTCTCGGGGGTTGGATCTGCCTCTGCTGTTGACGTGGTGATAAACACCTTGCTCACTGCTGAGCCATGCAGGACCGTGTGACTGCTTTTCCTGCCTGGCTTTTGTTTTCCCTGGAGTTGTTGATTGTTTTTCTTTTCGATCACTTGTCACTAGTGTATCTCCTCCTTGGCTCAGGTATTCTTCCAGGTTTCAGTCTCAGGGCTGCTCTCCGTGGGCCTCCCACCGTTGGCCGAATTCCTTAGGCACGTCGTTTTATGGCCTCCTGAGAACAGGTGTTTGAGATGTGCCCCTTTAAACAGAATTCCCACACTCACTTCACTTGACTGCTCGCATGTTAACGCCACCTCATTTGCTGTCCCCTCCCCTCTTCTGTCCTGTGGACACATGTTATTTTTGCCCTGACAATTTGAGAATGAGTTGTAGACTTGGTGCCCCTTTACTCCCAAATGCTTCAGCGTGACCTTGCTGCCAACAAGGACGTGACACTGTACAAAGATTGAAACAGGGGAGCTGACGTGGCAGCAGCACGGCCATCTGCTCCAACTCACTGTGACTTCCCGGTTGTCCCAGTAATGGCCTTTGTAGGACATCATTAAGGATTACTGGAAGGACCCCGGACTATGTCTGTTGAGTCTCTCCTGGTTGAGAACCACTTGTCCATCTTCCTTGTCTTTGATGACTCTGAAAGTTTTTGAAGAATGCCGGCCAGTCATCGAGTGCCCTTGGTTTGGGTACAAGGTACGTTTTCCTAACTTGTGGGTCTGAAAGTGCGTCTATTCTCCCTTCACGCCTGGTTGGGGTTTTAGCTGACTAGAATTTCTGTGCAGAAGTCTCCCTCAGGATCAGACCATAGTCCTTCCAGAAACCTCTCTGGTGAGTTCATCTCTCCTCCAGAGCCTCCCTCAGGCCAGGCCATCGGCCCCTCAGAGGTCTCCGTTGGGACTGGGTTATCACACCTCAAGGGGTGTCCCTTGGTATGGGGCACGGCTCCTCCGGAAGTCTCCGCGGGGTCGTCACCCCCCGTGGGCCCACGTAGGGGACTCCATGCCATCGGAATCCACTGTCCTTCACGTGGAACCTGGTTTTTCTCTCCTGTCATGTTTAGGATCTTTCTTTGTCCCTGGTCTTTTTTGGCAAACTGGTCACCTGGGGGCCCTTCCAATGGGGAAATGCGTCCTTCAGCTCTGAGAAAATGATTGAAGGATTTGGGGGTGATTTCCTCGCTGCTCCTGTCTCGGGCTCCTGGAGGGCCGCGTTGGCCCACTCCCTCTCTTCGCAATCTGTTTTCTCCTCGGTCGATCCGTCCTGGTTTCCGGGACTCTTCCTCAACTTCGTATCCTGCCCCCCTGTTGAGTTGTGTTCTGGCTAACAGGTGTTCGCCTCCAGAGCTCTTCTGCCCCCTCTGTTCTTTCTAACTGGCATCATCTTCTTTTCTGGGGCTCCGGTAATCTGCATCACTACACCGGCTGACTTCGCGACGATATTAATAATAGGTTTTGTTGGATTTTTTTAAAAAGTTTCGGGCCGGGCGCAATGGCTCATGCCTGTAATGAGCACTTGGGGAGGCAGAGGCAGGCGGATCACTTGAACCTAGGAGTTCGAGACCAGCCTGGGCAACACAGGGAGACCCTGTCTCTACCAAGACCCTGTCTCTTGGCATGGTCTCTGGCATGGTCTCTTGGCATGGTCTCTGGCATGGTCTCTTGGCATGGTCTCTTGGCATGGTCTCTGGCATGGTCTCTGGCAGGGGGGCACACGCCTGTAGTCTCAGCAGCTACTCGGGAGGTTGAGGTAGGAGGGATCACTTGAGCCTGGGAGGTGGAGGTTGCAGTAAGCCAAGATCACACCACTGCACTTCAGCCTGGGTGACAGAGTGAGACCCCGTCTCAGAAGAAAAGCAGATAGAAAAAGTTTCCGTCTTGCATAAGCTTCATCTTTGGATTTTGGCCTCTGCGGCTGGTTTTGGCCTAGGCTGGGGCCGCACCGCTGTGGCTTCCGGGGATTGGAGGCCGGGGCGCTGCCTGCTGTGCTCAGGTAGGCGTGTGGTCTGTGGTTCACTCTGAGGTGCTCGTTCCCTTCAGTGCCCGAGCATCCTTCCTCCAGGCTGGTAACTTTCCTGGAGATGCCTCCGCCTCCAATCCCATCTCCTGCCAGCAGATCCTGGGCGACCCTGAAAGGTGCCGGAATTTTAACATTCCTGAGCCTTATGGGGCTTCGCAGCACAGTGTGTGTGGCTCAGGCCAGGCGCCCTGGGGGCACTGATTTGGGGGCACTCATCCATGTGCTTTTCAGCTTCCAAACTCCCGCCGCTGCCATCTTGTGCCCTCCCCATTCTGTCCTTAGAGGGCCTCACCTGTTCCATCCTTAGTCACCGGCCGGGGCCTGGGGTTTGGGGTGTCCAGTCTGCCACCCTTCGTTCTGCCTGTCCTGCCGTTTTTGAAATGGGTATGTGTCTAACGTACGTGAGAAAGTTCTCTGTATCCAGTTTTTTAAACAACCGCACCAGTACTGTGCTTCGTCATGCGTGCATAAACCTCGCGGCACTGCCCTGGCCAGTGCACACCCGCGGGGCTCTGCTTAATGAAGTCAGTGGCTTGCGCCCCCCCGGCCCATCCCGGCCCTGTGCTGGGAGTGATGCTGAAATGCCCGCCATGTCTAGTTCGTGTCCCTGGAGACAATCTCTGCCTGGGGGTTAGGAGTCAAGGAGGGGAAGCCCTTTAGAAGGAAAGGAAGAAAGCCCATAGCTGTCCCCTTCCTTCAGTTCATCTGAAGGCAGACCCATCTGGAATGCCGGCGCCTGGCAGGTGGACGCTCCCTCACCTGCCCACAGGTAAGCTTGGCCCACAGTGCCCCCTGGCGGCCCCCCCCCCCCCATCTCAGGACAGTTCCTCGGCCCCATTGGGCTCAGCTGAGTGCAGGGCACCTTGTCCCCAGCAGGGAGAAAAGTGGTAAAGAGTGGAAAGGGGGAAGCTATAACTTAAAGAAAAAGCAGAGCAGGAGAAACCAACCCTGAAGTCGTGGAGACGGTCAGAGGGGGAAGCTGAGTTGAGGGCAGTCACTCAGCTGGGGCTATGGGTCCGGGCCCTGCCCTGTGAGGTGGCCTGGCTTGGCTGTCTCCGCCCTGGACTCCCTCTGCCTGTGGATGAGTTTGGGCCCCAAGGTCAAATCGCAGTTAAAGGGGCCATGTTGCAGGGTGGAGGCACAGCTGGGTGGCCCCAGGGCCAGGCAGGTGGGCGGCTCCTCCCCTTGCCCTAGGGCTCCCCTGCTCCAGGGCCTGTAGAGCTGCTGTCGGGAGTGGCCCCCTAGGGCTGCGTGACCCAGCACGCGGTAGCCGAGCCAAAAGGCACTGCTTTTTCCTTGGGTGCTAGCCTCTGAGCAAAGGCCTTTTTATGAAAAGCAGCAGGTGTGGTGGGCTCAGTTCTGTGCCTCCCTGCAGACAGAGGCGGCTGGTCATAGGGCGGGTGTCCCCTCTTCTCAGTCCCCTCCCATGCCCTCTCTCTCCTCCTTCGCCTCCCGTTGGGTCTCTGCGGGCCACCCAGTGCTGCCCCCAGGTGGACACTGGAAGAGGTGGCTCTCCTGTGCCTGCTCCCCATGGCCTGTGGGCATCCTGTGTGGTGTCTGCAGGATGCCACCTGGCCCCAGCCCCCTGTTCCTCTGCTGCCACCCACCCCTCTCCACTTCTTCCAACCACCAGACTTAGCACGTCCTGAGTACGTGCAGGTTTGTGGACACAAGGCCTTGGGCCGCTTGATTTGAGGGCTGCTCCAGAGCCCTCCTGGGGCCACACGAGCACATTCAGGAGGCCCTTTGGGAAGGAAACCTGGGGAATCTGTGGGCCCAGCCCCCTGCTGCTCAGGTGTGGCCAGGCATGTGGGTCACCATGTCAGAGACAGGCTGAGCCCCTGCGTCTGACAGGTTCCTGGCAGTGCCCATCTTGAGCGCAGACCGTGCTTGGCGGGGTGTATGCCTGGCCGTCCCTGGACCAGAAGCCTCCATGTTGCCAGTTCTAGGAGCACATGGCGCCTGCAGAGACCCCCGGCCCAGCTCTGGGAGGCCCACATCTGGCTGTTCACCTGAGCCACTTGAGACTGGTTTAATCTGGGTTTAGGGTCATGACCCTGTCTGTGCACACACACTCTATGTGTAAGACAGAAGGTTCAAGACGCGACTGGCCTTCCCTGTGTGGCCTGCGGGCCCATCCTGCTGTTGCGCTGCATTTCAGCGCAGCACCCCTGGGGGTGAGGGCTGCGGGTCGCCAGCCCCAGGTCTAGGTCATGCCCAGTTCCGCAGTCTCACCCGTCTTTTCTGCCCCCACGCCGGCCTGTGTGTGTGTGTGGTTTTTCTACCTGTGGTGCTGTCCCTGCCCCCCGCCCAGACCCTTTCCTTCTCTCCCCAACCCCGGTTGGTGCAGCCCCTGCAGGAAGTCTTGATGCCTCCACCTGGGAGTGCCCTGGACCCCTGCTGATCCTGGGGGGGCAGCTACCTGTGCCCCACCCTGTGGTTGCAATTTGAGGCTATCCCCTCCAGCTAGGGGCACCAGGGCCTCTTGTGGGGTGCCCACAGGGTCCTGACATCCTTGCCATCGGCTTGGCTGACCCTTGCTGCGCAGATGCTCCGCTGTCAAGGGCCCTGGAAGCTGGAGGGTCCTTTGGGGTGGGGGCTGCTGGGGGCACAGGGCCTCTGTGTTTTCATCTGTGGGCTGAGACGGCCCTGCCGCTTACGGATGAAGTCCTTAGCACAGGGACGTGTGAGTGTTTGGTCTGTGGTGGCTGAGGCAATGCATGTAACGACAGTTTCATATACGGAACAGGCGTAGCATCCCAAATCTGGAATTTGAAGTGCTCCAAAATCCAGAACTTTTTGAGCACCATCATGAGGCTCAAAGGAAATGCTCACTGGAGCACTTGAGGTTTCGGGTTTTCGGATGAGGGATGCCAAACCGGTGGGTCTAATACAGATATCCCCAAATCTGGAAAAATCTGAAATCTGACACGTTTCACGTAAGGGACACTCAACCTATATGAAAACTAGATGTGTAGCGATGGCAGTTCATCCCGAGGGTCAGCGACAGCCCCGCGTCGGCAGCGCCCGCTCACGCTCTCTCCGCAGATGCTGGACGAGAACCACCACCTGATCCAGTGCATCCTGGAGTACCAGAGCAAGGGCAAGACGGCCGAGTGCACGCAGTGAGTGCCCGCCGCACATGGCAGCACTTGGAGGGTGGCATGCAGAGTCTAAGCGTGGAGGCCAGATATGTCCCGAGAG